>NC_141072.1:10032515-10435015 GCF_041138505.1 Cibotium barometz | reverse complement strand
AGAGAGAGAGAGAGAGAGAGAGAGGGTATATTACATGTGTATGTGCATGCATGTGAGAAGAGAGAGGATGTTTGTGTGCGTGTGGGAGATTGTCTTAGAGAGAGAGAGAGAGAGAGAGAGAGAGAGAGAGAGAGAGAGAGAGAGAGAAATGCATACATGCACACATGAAGACACACACCCAAGCTTACACACACACACACACACAAGCTTACACACACACATATATGCATATGCACGCACACACACCCGAATTTGCACACATATGCATATGCACGCACATAATGTATGTATATACACACATGCATATGCACGCACATAATGTATGTATATACACACATACACACTCAGATACATAAGTACACATGTACACACATGGGCGTGCACACCCACACATGCACACATGTATACATAGATGCACACGCATATACATTTGCACATGTACTTGCACACACACATATGTGCCTGCACATGCACACACATAGACACAAAGATGCACACACGGACACATTCACATGATTGCACACACACTCGCACATGCGCACGATCCAGACACTTGCACGATGCATGCAGGCATGAAGTCGACATTACACGATCACAGACACATGTGTATATACACACAGTCACACAGATAAGCCTGCAAGTGTGTGTGTGTGTAGAGAGAGAGAGAGAGAGAGAGAGAGAGAGAGTTTCTATGTATGTGTGAGGGGGTGTGAGAAGAGAGAGTGCATGTGTATATGTATGCGTGAGTGAGAGGTGTGTGTGTGTGTGTGTGTGAGAGAGAGAGAGAGAGAGAGGGTGGGTGCATATGCATGTGTATATGTGTATGTGAGGATGTTTGTATGCGGGTGCATGGGAGATTGAGTGCATGTCTCTGTGAGACACACACACACACGCACACACAGATGTACACATGCACACATATGTGTATGTGAGGATGTTTGTATGTGGGTGCATGGGAGATTGAGTGCATGTCTCTGTGAGACACACACACACACAGAGATGTGTATATGTGTATGTGAGGATGTTTGTATGTGGGTGCATGGGAGATTGAGTGCATGTCTTTGTGAGACACACACACACAGATGTGTATATGTGTATGTGAGGATGTTTGTATGTGGGTGCATGGGAGATTGAGTGCATGTCTCTGTGAGACACACACACACACACACACACACACACACACACACACACAGATGTACACATGCACACATATGTGTATGTGAGGATGTTTGTATGTGGGTGCATGGGAGATTGAGTGCATGTCTCTGTGAGACACACACACACACACACACACACAGATGTACACATGCACACATATACACATACACATGAATGCACACACATACACACTGCACATATAAACACATGTGCATACACATAGCATGCACACCACATAGTACATGCACACACACTTAGACGTACACACACTTGCTCACATGTACACACATGTATACACACATTCTCTCACATGTACACATGTATACACATACACTCACCTACACAAACATATGCATAGAGTTGCATATGTTTGTATATGCATATACGTACATGTACACTCACCTACACAAACACGCACACACGCATGCATGGACACACGTGCATAGACAGACATATGCACACTTACACATACACATACACATACACATACACTCAAGCTACACATACACATAGACATACACTCAAGCTACACATACACATAGATGCATAAGCACAAACATATACACACATACACACACTCACATACACAAGTACACATGCACATATATGTATACATGACGCACATGCATACACATTTGCACGTGTACATGTACACACTCACACACATATGCACGTACATATGCACACATGTCTATATCGACACAAGATAAAGCAAGGGTGCCTACGCTATAAACCTAGCCTTTACGTGAAGAATGGAGAGGGATAACTTTTAAAAAGGAGAAGAGAAGAGAAGGGGGGGGGGAGAGAGTGTGTGTTTGCATTAGTGCATGTGTAGGTGTGTACATGTGTGTGTGTGTAAGAGAGTGTGAGATTCCTGTCCCCTCTGCGCATCGAACTCTGAAATGCTGGTAGCGGAAGTAGCAACCTTGCATACGCAGGCCAGAGTTTCTCACTCGGGGCCTCGCCCACGAATGTCTGGACAAGAGACTAATCCCTCAGTTCTTCCAAAACCGAACCCGAAAAAAACTTCCCTCACCCAGAAAGCATAGGCGATTCCTCTAGGAAAAATCTTCTAACGTAGTCAAGGGCCTTAACTAATCTTTGTATTCCGACCGAACCCACAGGTCACATGGCCAAATCAAAGAAGGAACTTGCACTTGGTTTATAGAGATCAACGCTTTTTTCCTCATCATTAGAGGCACAGCCGTTGATTCTTTTTCCATAGAACAAGGATTATCGTGGGACTTGCTTCAACTATCGTAACTTGAACATAATTGAATTTTAATTATAGGGATCCATCAGTCCAGCCTAACCCCATGCAGTCCCATGGGTTAGCCAACCGCCCAACCACTATTTTGATAGGATCCATTATATAAATTTGGTTATGTTTTGTCCCGGGTACCAGGGAAAAGAGTTCCCAGGTCCCCTAGCCGGCTCTCATGCAAAAATTAAATAGACATACCACTTACACACCCAATATGAAATTGCCTTTTCTTTGATTCAACTATTTTCCCCAAAACAAATTTGCAATTAAAACCACAGTGTTTCCATCCTAATCTTCAGTATTCAATTTCCAGATTCAATTTTCAACTTTTCCACTTTCCAACCATAAAATCCAATTTCAGTCATTCCTTCCTCAGCGTACCTATGGCATCATCGGCACAACCAGAACGCTCACCACCTGCTCACTCAAGGGCCTTTTCAATAGTTCCTAGCCCATAGTACCTAGGAGTTTAATTACATCAAAACCATATGGACTCTCAGTTGGACATCAGCAACAAGATCGACTAATAAGATCCATGTAAAAGAGACATGAACTCATCCGTTGAAGACCAGTAAGGCCAATCAACCAAATCCATGCCTGCGTTCCGAAAACAACTCCAACTCATTTTTCTTCCTCAACGCACGCGTGGGTATCCTGGGCGAGACCCAGAGCCCTAGCACCGTATGGTCAGCACTCTCTAGGTTCCTTCGCAGGTGACCTAGCGCTTCACTCATAGGCGGCTTCCTTGCTCCCTCATCCAAAGTACCGGAAGCTCACCATTTTAACCGAGGCTGGTCAAGACCTCGGCCGATCTTGCCACACGAGACATCCTTCTTTGACTCTCCACCATCAGCTGTTGCAACGTTTTCACTTAGGTCCCCACGACCTCATTCCACAAGGTAGTCATAATGCTTCCCCAGCATACTTGGAAGTAAAACAATCTTTTAAAAAACAGGTTCCACATACAAAATATAGCTCCAAACATAATTCCCATCTTTCCACATCCTTTCACATCATTCCTCATCATTTCTTACCATTCCACTTCATTTCTCATCATTCCATATCATTTCTCATCATCCTACATCAATTTACATCCAATCACATCACTCCCACATCAACTTGCATCCAATCACATCATCCTACATCAATTCACATCCAATCACATCATTTCATATCAATCCACATCTAATCAGATCATTCCCACATCAATCCACATCTAATCACATCATTCCCACATCAATCCACATCTATTCACATCTTCCCACATCAATCCACATCTAATCACATCAACTTTTCCATATTTTCTATGAAATGAGAATGCTTAAAATTCCACTTTTAGCATAAAAATTAATTATGCATAAATTTTATTTTTTTAATAATAAAAATTTTACCATAGTTTTTCTTGCATTTTCTACGAAATGAGAATGCCCAAAAGTTCACTTTTAATATAAAATTTTGTTTATGCAAATCCTTCATTTTCTAAAAATAAAATTTTGCTATGGTTTCCTCGCATTTGCTATGAAATGAGAATGGTTAAAATTACTTTTAACATAAAAATTAGTTTATGCATGTCTGAGCTTAAACATAAACATAAGCACCTTATTTATTTAAAAAAAGTACCCAATATGACTTTCATATTATAAGAATGTTAGCCCAAGCTCTCTTTCACTTTAGAATGAATAAATATGAATTTTCCTAACATAAAACAAGCATAAATGAAGTAATTCGCATTTTAATTAGCTTAAAAAATCATAAAAAAGCTTAATCTTTATCTCTAGCTTGTGAAGCCTAGAGATTTGGTTAAGAAAATAAGATTAGGACTAAGATCTACAAAGGTGAGTATTCTTACCAAAAGAGAGATTCACAAATTAAAACATTACTTTTAAGCTTAAAAGATTAGCATTAATCTATTTTTAACAACATAATCAATAAAAACATGGTTTTAAAAGAAAAACCCATGTATTAAAATGCTTTCCAAGCATTAGAGGGGTTGGGAAGAAGATAACCATTTAGAAAAAACACCATTGTTTTAGGCTTACCCTTGGTTTTTGGCTTGATTCTTTAGGGAAATGTGAAGTCCTCAAAGAAGAAGCTTGGCCACCAAGTAAAAGAGGGCAATCTCCAAGAGAAGAAGAGATTAATGAAGCTCCAAAGCTTCACAATAATAGAAATATAATAAACTAAAAATTACAGTAGCATATAGTTACTCCAATATAACAATACAAAGGAATGGGGGTCTATTTATAGGTGAGGGAGGCCACCAACTAAGTCCAACTAGAATCTAGAGGCTTCCTGCTCCAGTTTGATCCATTTTGGACAAGTTTAGACTAGTTTGGCTCACTTTTTTGATTTGGTTTGAAGAAGGAGAGAGGAGAGACGAAATATCTTACTTTTTTGAATTAAAAAATACCATCTTGATGTGATTTCTAGGCGCCTCCTTCATGAGCCCTTCTCCCCATTATGAGGTGTCAAAATTTCTATTTTTTAACTAAAAAATCTAAATTTTTAACTAAAAAATCTAAAATTTTAACTAGTAAACTCTATACTAGTCAACTCTTCATCTTATGTGAGAATTTACTCATTTTTTGGAGGATTTTCTCATATTCTTTGCCTTTTTCTCATCCCAACACTTGGATTAACCTTATTGGCCCTTCTTGACACTCTTTGGACCTTAATAAGAATTTTTCTAAAATTTTATATCCCTAGGCCAAGATGTCCAATTTATATATTCAATTAATTTCTAATGCACATTGAAAAACTCTTTTTAAGATTCTGTTTTAGGGGATCTCTTCCTATTGACTGGGAGAAAATTCTTATCCAAAAATATCTTAAAAATGTATTATCTCCCTCTAGAATATTTTCTCTTTCTAGACCAAAACAAGGTAAAACAATGTTTTCTTGCATTCTGAATTAGGGGATAATTACAGAGACTGAAAGGGGAGATTCTTACACCTTAATATCTCAAAAGCTAGAGGCAGGAATCTTAGAGAGAGAGAGAGAGAGAGAGAGAGAGAGAGAGAGAGAGAGAGAGAATTATGATTTGGACTCTAGAGCGTGCATGCATGTGTGTGTGTGAGAGAGAGAGTTTCTATGTGTGAGAGGGTGTATATATGAAGAGAGAGGGAGTGTGTTTGTGTGTGAGTGAGAAAGAGAGAGAGAGAGAGATAATTTCTATGTGAGATAGTTTGTGTGGGAGAAGAGAGTGTGTGTTTGCATTAGTGTATGTGTGTGTGTGTGTGAGAGAGAGAGAGAGAGAGAGAGAGAGAGAGAGAGAGAGTGTGTGTGTGTGAGTGTGCATGTGTGTGCGTACGTCTGCATCTACGTGTGTGTTCTTGAGAGAGAGTGAGATGGGGTAGGCCTAGAGAGAGAGAGAGAGAGAGGGTGAAAAGAGAGAGAAAGAGAGCGAGAGATAAAGAATATAAAGTAGCTTTTAATATAATATAAATTAAATTAAAAATATATATGTATATGTGTGTATACATGTTTTTGTTTTTCGAGCCGGGGTTGTGTATACATGTGTGTGTTTTTATTTACATATATACATACATATATATATATACACATATATATATATGTATGTGTGTATGTCTCTGTGTGTATAATATATCCATCTATATATTTAAAAGTGAGCACACCTAACCACCCACATTAAAATTTAATCAAAATTAATTAAGATTATGTCTATGTGTGTGTATTTATATTTTTAAATACATGTATATATGTATGTATAAGTATATGTGTCTCTGTATATAGGTATAACATAATATTATATATACTATTATTTACATGTGTGTATGTGTGTGTGTGTGAGAGAGAGAGAAAGATAGAGAGGGAGAGCATGTGTAAGTGTGTAAGAGAGAGAGAGAGAGAA
This sequence comes from Cibotium barometz, assembly GCF_041138505.1. Taxonomy (NCBI): domain Eukaryota; kingdom Viridiplantae; phylum Streptophyta; class Polypodiopsida; order Cyatheales; family Cibotiaceae; genus Cibotium; species Cibotium barometz. The sequence continues at coordinate 10,428,722 of NC_141072.1, read as the reverse complement.
ATAGCTTGTGCCGGTGATCGTTCATCAGCCAGAGGGGCTGCCAAGAGCTGCTCTTATTGTGTGGAAAATATGTGTGGGAGAGTGTGAGAAGAGAGAGGGGATGTGTGCATGCATGAGCACGTGTGAGTGTGTGTGAGAGAGAGAAAGCCGTGTGAGTGTGTGTGAGAGAGAGAGAGAGCCGGTGTGTGTGTGTGTGTGTGAGAGTTTCAACATTTGAGAGTTGTGTGTCCATTGTGGTTCTTTTCTGGAACCTTGGTAGCCTGGTCCAATACTAGTATACGTTATGCTAGATTTTTCAACCGAGGAAAGCAGTATACCTTATGCTAGGTTTTTCAACAGCACTTTGTAGAGCTAAATAGGTTGTGTAGGCTATCCATACCCATTCAAGCATGCACGCTAATTATCACTGCTTTTCCGGCCAGCCCATCTGCGGGAACCTAGCGTATGGTAGCAGAATTCCTAGCAAAGCTCGAATGCAAACCCTACTCAAGAACAGCCGAAACACCATCAAAAACCGAGCGCAAACCCTAGAAAGCGGGCGCAAAAACCCTAGCAATGGGCCAGGCGGGTTCCTTCTCGATCGCCGTGCCATTCAGTGCCGATCTTCATTATCGGAAGACGATAATATTCAGGCAGATTCTTCTGTATCGCCAGTCCTACAGGCTTCGATCGATTCTGAGCAAGAGAAAACTCCGCCATCGGTTGTGACTAAGAGCTTTTGGGAAAGTAAAGCCGCTGCTCGGATCCTCCTCCTGCTCGTCCCTATGTTCTGGGGAACGTACGGTCCAGCTGTTCGATTTGTGTACGAGCAACCTCACCCACCATCGCCGAGTGTCTTGACTCTAGCTCGCAAAGGTACTTTACGGTTGCTTATTGTGAATGCCGTTTTGACTTGTTCCATTGGAAAACATGACATAGCTGTCGAAGAACAAGGGGGCGCCTTCCTTTCTCAAGATCCTTCCATTTGTAAAGAAACATTTGTGCAATCTGCCCGCACAGCCAATCCTCTATTGGGACCACCACAAAAGGCAGAGATGCGAATTCCTGGAAGTTGAGTAACAAAGGATTGATCTTCTTTTTTGTACCTCATGCGTCTACGCAATGGGACGTACATGGGATTGATCAGTTGGTTAATTGGCATCGCACAATATGTTGCCCAACAATTTGGGTTCCTGAACGGAGCTCCAAAAACCTACTTTACAATCGACAGGCACACATTCACAGTGTCCAACTTCCCCACCATACCTGGCCCCTTTCAGAAGGAGACTACACAATCAAGGGTGGGGCCAAGAGCTACACTGGGAATATGTAATACATCTGTGCAGATAATCTGCCCTTCATCCCTGCATGAGAGGCTCCTTCCTCCTACAATGCTCTTTCACAAGCATCCCCAGTCAGCCAACAATCTCTAATTGGATTTGGTGTTGACAAAGCACTGCATACACTTTGAACTGCAGATCAGGGCTGTGTGGGGTGTACTCTGCATTGAGGTGCAGTTATGCATGGTTGATGACAATGTCTAGAGTTATTACAGGTGCATGCAACCACTCCAAACCATATGAACTCATAGTCACATGATTGGAGTGTAAGGCAGTGGCCTTCTAAACACTAGAATGTTTGAAAATAAGATGTTTCTGTTAAAATACATGCCAATAACTCATGTCAAATGTGGAAGTATTAGAATCAAAAGAACTTGAGAGCTTTCTGATGTTCTTACGACGGATGCAAAGTTCTGGCTGAAAATTGAAGCTTTAGAGGCAAGGCACTACTGTGAGAGTAATAGTGGGGAATGTAAGATTGGGAACTACACTGAAGTGGAAAAAGAGTGTGAAGGAAAAAAGGAGACGAGCCTGTCAGGTTTCATCCACTGCCCTGGCCCAGTTTAGTATGGTGTCCCATATATGTTGGCCAAACAGATTGGGCTCTTTTGGCAGTGTTCAAGTACTAGTTTTCACAGGGAACATGCCTCTTAATGCCTCCCTCAGTGTCCCACTTGCTTGTGGTTTTGATTGGCTTTGAGGGTCGTGCATCAAGCACATTCTTTAATGGTGTGCATGAAGCCCTCCAGCATGATTGTGATTGGCAGTTGTCTTCAATGAGCCCTTCATGTTGCTTTCCACTAGTTAGCATCATGTAATCTATTTTTGCAATTTGATGCTAAGCATAAAAGTGGCTGCACTGTAGCATAAAAGTCGGTTAAAAAAGGTTCTCTACTCTCAGATTGGGAACAAGAAAGGGTTAGTAAAGTAAGATGGTTGATAACTTTCAAGATCAGCACTGAAGCCTTCCATGTTGCTTTCGACAAGTTACCTATTTTTGTGATTCAATGCTGAGCATAAAAGTGGTTGCATTGTAGCATAAAAGTGGGTAATAAAAGGTTCTCTACTCTTAGATTGGAAACAAGGAAGGATTAGTAAAATAAGATGGTTGATAACTTTCAAGATTAGCACTGAAGCTCTCTCTTTTTGATTGCAGCTGTTTCTCTCATATTCTTTTTCTGCTTTCTGCCTTTGGAGGCCTCAAACAGTTCAGTTCAGCAGTCGATTGAGCAGCTTGTGTCTGGAGATACAGATGCCCTTGAGATGGACAGCAGGAAATTTTGGACTGTCAAACAGGTTTCTCTGCTTTACTCTTACTTATATCAACTTGCTAGCACACTTCTTTCCATTCTCTAGGCAATCTTAATTAGAGATGCTAGAAGTTACTGTCATAACAAACAATGAATTCTGTCAGCTGTCTGGGTACCTCACTGATGTTGTGGGAGTAGAGTGGACTTCAGCACTTGAATTGGGCCTATGGACCTTTTTAGGCACTGCTTGTCAGGTGTTTCCAGACTTTTTGAAACAGTTTGGATTTTTCTAATGGTTTATATGAAATTGGATAGCAGCCAATATTATCAACATTTCAAGAGCACTAATATCCGAATTTACATTCAAAAGCAGACAGATGGATTGGAGAATACGACTGCTACACGGGCTGGGTTCTTGCTACAGATTGTTACTGTGCTAGTGCCTGTCCTGAGTACATTCTCAGGTGTCAAGGTTAAACCAGTCACCTGGGCTGCTACCATTCTGGCTCTTCTGGGAGTAATATTCATGACTATGCAGCTTTATGGTGATGCTTCAGTGACAGTTTCATTGAGTACAATATGGAGGTGTGTTTTCTTTGGCTTGTTCTTGTTCGCTTGAAAAAGTTCAAGAAGCACTATGGAGGGATTACTTTGACCATGAAAACAGCTGTGCGTAAGCATCTGAATTCCCACATCATCCCTTCTACTGTAGCATTTAAAGTGGGAAGCTTCAATTACAATGAATTGATTAAATAATGGATTGAAACACAAAACCATTCACGTGCACAAGATGCATCATCCTTTTCAACTATCAGTGCAGGCTTCCCTCACGTTCTTGAGGGATCTGTTGAGATCAACACTTATACTTCATTGAATGGGAGGATTAGATTAAACAGGTTGAGATGGTGGTAAAGGAGGTGGAAACATGATAGAATAATGCAGTGGACCAAGGTGATAAAAAAAGAGAGGGCTATTCCTGCTACTTCAACTATTACAGACAGCCACCTTAATCAGAGACAAAGCCCTTAGTATGAGAGTTGCAGCCTTGCGGATAGAAGCAATGGTAATGGTGATGTCAAAGCTTATTAGATGGAAAGATGGAGATCACAAAGGGAGGTAAAAAGTGCATGGAGATTTCTAGCTTGTAGATTTCTTGAATCAGAGTAGTTGCAAGGATTAGGCAGGTTATTGACTAGATATATTTTTAATTACATAAGAGGGAACTGGCGAAACTTTGCTATTTAACCATGTTGTGGAGAAAATATTTGTTTCTTCCTTCAGCTAGCTACATGGCATGTTCCAAAATATTAGATTTGATTTCTTACACGTATCATGATAACATGGTTCAAAGCGTGATGGTGATATTGTTGACAGTAGTCTAGATATATCCAGAGGGGACCTGGAGATGCTCCTGGCAGCTTTTTTCTACGCACTTTGTACGGTGAGGTTGGGTAACTATGCTGCTAAAGCCCAAGGTGTTCGGTTGAGTACAAACCTTATGGTGGTATCCACGATTCTGGCGGCATCGTGGGTTTTATTTGACCGTACCAGTATTTCTTTGGAAGGTTAGTCTCTCTTTTCTGATGCAATTTACATTCAAGCTTTTGTATGTTCTCCATCTATGTTGACCATCAGCTTCAATTTCAGGCTTTCCATCACATGGGGAAGCGACTTTGGATTCACATTTGCTGCCTAGTCCAAGTGTACTATCAGCCATTATCTTTTCAGCTCTAGTCCCTGGGACCCTAGCATCCCTTGGCCAGACGTTTGGGCAAAAAGTAATTCCTGCTGCTGAAGCACAGGTGGGTACATTCTGTTTCTATTCGATGATCTATTTTTAAGTCTATTAAATTGCTTACAAGATTCTGGAAAAATATGAGGTATTTGGGGTGCTTGCTTTCGCCGATGTAGGGCCTCCCATGTACATGTAGTATTGAAAATCCCGGAGCAAGATGACCATAGATAGTCGGGGAATGTGTCCCATATCTCCTCATCCAATGATAGTCCATAAGCGAGCGTAGAGCTGTGATGGCGTCCCCCTGCCCATAGAGTGGCCTCTCCATGGGAGTGGAGTATGTCTTGGATTTGAGCTGAGAGGCCATAGGCTTGGATACCCTGATGCGGGGGCTTCTGGCTCTCATGAGGGATCATGCTCTCTCACTAGTGACGTGTGGGGCCAAAGGATCCGGCAAGTGGGTGGGGTGTAGTCTTTGACTTGTATGATCCGTTGGACCTTGAAAGCTTAGATAGTACTCTTTGGCGTGGGTAAATGCAATCTAAAGAAGTCTATTGTCACCGTAGTGCATGTTTTGTCTCTGCGAAAACCCTAACCCTAATTTTCAAGATTGTCAAAATGAAGCGCGAAGAGCTTGTTTAGAGGAGCAACTTTGTCTCTTACAGCATCTTCAAATTCAAAGTGGTTTGAGAGATTTTTAGGAGGACTTTTTGCATAAAAAGTCAATAAAATTGCTTTTTTTTTGGGGAATATAAAGTTGCCTTTTTTTTTTCCTGGGAAAAAGATCCTTCTATTAGTTAATGAAAAAAAAAAAACATCCACAAAGGGCTAGATACAACCACGAAGGGCTAAATACATACTTGCCTCATTTAAGGGCAGGAATCAAATGATCATAAGGGGAAGACACTTCTCTGGCTTTCCACTTTGTGAGGCCTCTGTTTGTGAGAAATGGGTGTGGAAATAGTATTTTATCCAGCCCTAAAAAGGGTATTTTTTTTTGGATTTTTAGGTTTTATTTCTTGGTTTGTGGGTCTTTGCTGCTGGCTGACAGCCTTTAGCCTGGCTGACCAACAGCCCCACACACTATATATAGCCTTGTGAAACCGGCCTTCAGAAATCTGACGGGCGGCGTATTATTTGTCAAAGGGTGAAAAATTTGATAGGCAAAAGGCACCAACGTTGCTTCAGCCTTAAATTCCAACGCAGCCATGTGTAAGTATTACAATGGATTCCATTATGGATTTACCACGGACGTAACAAGGTAATGATGCCATTTTGACAATTGTGGATAGCACACAAAACACTTCATCACCCATGGGCACCTGGAAAAGGAAACAAACATGGGGAGCTAGAGTGCTCCTGCAAATAGTACAAGGACACCGATTGGCCCCAAAACGCAGTAGCGTCCCTTGCTCAAAATTTGAGTACATATTACAACTCGTAGAATCCTCTACCAATAGGATCCCCCTAAGCTTTCACCCAGGACTTCCAAATAAGAACTCGCGCTAATACAGCAAAGTATTCCATAGAGAAGACAGACCTGTACGACACCTCCCTACTTGAAAAGGTCTTCTCCATCTCTACCATGGATCCCACAAACCCTTTCCCAAACAGCAGTAGGGCTGTACCAAACCACATGTCCTTCCTATAGTCACAGCTTGCATGTAACCTCCAAAAAACTAGAACCTGTTCACATGAATCCAAAGACATGCTTTCCATATGAAACCAAAGACCTGTATCCCATAACCATAGGCTTGTTTCCTCGATACCAAAGTCTTGTTTCTTCTCGCAAGACCAATGTCCTGATTCCATGACAGATATACCACCCAAACACGGTTGCCAAAACCTAGAGAGAGAAAGATAGAGGACGTGTCAAGCCATCCCATTCACATAAGTCCAGGACGAAGAGCAACAACACATCTCTTCCAAGAACATCATCCTGTGCATCTTAGCCTGATCCTCTGTATCCCAATGCCGTAAAACTAGGCTTGCAATCCACAATGAGAGAGAGAGAGAGAGAGAGAGAGAGAGAGAGAGAGAGAGAAAGCCTATCTCTATTCTCCTGCATCAAAAAGGTTTGGGGAATAAGGCCACCACCACTGGCCCCCCCCCATGGTTTGTAAAAAAAACATCACTGTCATATAACAGCAGCACAGGAGGAACCTCAACAGCAGTCCTGTGTGATCGTACAGTCCATACACAGCCACAACAACAACAACCGAGAACAGCCACCCCTCTTCCAACAACCCACGCGCATGTGTGAGCGCCCACCGGCGCGCACACACACTTATGCGAGCCTGCGCCCATCTTCCGTAGCAGCCTGCGACTCTATACGCCACCTGGGCGTTTTTCATCCTGCAGGTCAACGCGAATCTGCTCACCCACGTACATCAGGTTGCGCCTGAATGCGACTCCTGCAGCCCAGCCCATGCTACCGAAGGTTGCCCGCTTGACGCCCGCCTGGCCACTTCCACACACGCAGCCCGCCTGGTTGCTTCCATACATGCCTGCACCAAACTTGTGGGCATCGCCCAGCCTGCATCAGCGCCACCATCTGTGGTCATCGCCCCGTCCACCACCTGCAGCAACACTAGCCATAGCTGAAGGAAAACGACGACCCTTGCTCTCTCTGTCCGGTGCTGCCTGCGATGAAGTTCTACGTGTAGTTTGTGCTCTCTGGCGACCAACCATGCGCCCGCATACACCACATGACACACGTCCTTCGGAATCCGCCACCCTGCCCTTTATAACCATGCGATCCGCTTTCTCAAAAACGCCAAAAGCAAAATAACAAAACGCATGCTTATATTTATAATAGGATTTTTAAGCCTTCAAAGGTTATTAAACCTTATAAAAAAAAAAATCCTTTTTGTCCCCTTTCACACTTGGGCTGACCACACATATGAGTTTCCTTTTCATATCCAATTGATGCTTGTTCACACATGCATGGATGAGTTTAAAACTAAAAAATAATAGGATATTTTTATCTCTCCTCTCTCCTGGATCAAACCAAATAAAAAAGGGAGCCAAACTGGTCCAAATCTTGTCCAAACTCAGCCAAACTAAAGCTGGAAAATTTTAGAACTCAGTTGGACTCAGTTAGTGGCCTCCCTTTCCTATAAATAGACCCTCATTCCTTTGTATTATTATCTGTGAACTAAACTATGTCGATATTACTCTAAACTAAGCTTAATTTCTATTATCCTCTAAAAACCTCTACAAAATTGAAGAGATTGGAGCTTCTCTTAAGAAAAAGAAGACAATAATCCACACTTTACCTCCTAAATGACTTGATTCTTTGACAATAGTAGAGGCCCCCAACCAATCAATTGGTTTGGTATGTGGTTGGAGTCTCCAAGGAAGATTGAAGAGAGAGAGAGAAGTTCCAATCTCTTCAATTTGTAGACGGTTTTTAGAGGATGATAGAAAACCATCCCGTGCCCGTGCCCACCTGCTTGTTGTCCAGAGGGAAAAACACAGGGTCGTAAAACCTTGCCTCATCACTTCACCACTCGTACCACTTCATAGACATAGTCCGTACCACTTGTGCTACTGTGTGTCAGATATTTTGTTTCCAGAGGGCCAGTGTGTCAGTGTGGGACCGTGGCATCCATCATCTTCTCTCATGGTCTCCTTTTTGACCCGAGAGGGGGTGTGAAAACAGTATTTTATCCAGTCCTAAAAAGGGTATTTTTTTTTTTGGATTTTTAGGTTTTATTCTTGTTTTGTGGATCTTTGCTGCTGGTCGACAGCCTTCAGCCTGACCGATCAGCAGCCCCATACAATATATATAGCCTTGCCTCATCACTTCACCGCTCATACCACTTCATAGACATATTCGGTACCACTTTTGCTGCTGTTGGTGCTGCTGGGGACTGCACATCATCTGCTTCATCATCATCGGCTCTTCAGGTCAGCACATCAGCGTTTTACATCAGGCCACACCAAAGGACAACAGCCCACTCTCTGCTACAGGTCAGTACATCAGCATTTTATATCAGGCGACACTTTGGGACAGCAGCCCACTCTCTGCCATAGTAGAGGACTTCAGCGTTTTTCCTCAGCTCATGGGACAGCAGCCCACTCTTTGCTACATAGTACAACACTTCAACGTTATATCATCAGTACCTATCTTGGGACAGCAGCCCACTCTCTGCTACGGTTTATCACTGAGTGATGGTGAAGATAAGCAGAGAGGGCTGTCCAGATGGTGAGAAGAGAGTGGGCTGTTGTCCCAAGGTAAACTGAAGAAGAAAAACAAGTATTGCAGCACCCTTGTCACCAGAGCTTGCACCACCACCACTCGGGATGGCAGCCCTCTTTGCTCCTCAACCATCACTTAGGTATTGCAACACCCTTGTCACCAGAGCTTGCACCACCACCACTCGGGACGGCAGTCCTCTCTGCTCCTCATCACCCCTTAGGTATTGCAGCACCCTTGTCATTAGAGCTTGCACCACTTGGGACGGAAGCCCTCTCCGCTCTTCATCATCACTCATGTACCGCAACACCCTTGTAACCAGAGTCTGCATCCCGTCCGCTGCTCACTACCACCTCGGAGTGTCTCTGCATCTACCGACGCGAGCCTTCGACACCGACCACCTCACGAAGTGCCTTTGCCTCACATCGACGTGAGCCTTCGTCACCGACCACCTCACGGAGTGCCTTTGCCTCACATCGACGTGAGCCTTCATCACCGACCGTGCTTTACCTCTGACATCAATTTTTGCTTCTGCACTGGTCTTCTTCTACTTAGAGTCACCTCACATCAGAGGGCTCTTGTACATATGTTCACTCACCATTATATAGACTCACTCACCTATTTCATGTTGTGTTGTTTTGCTTTGATCTCTCGTACATCTGGTCCTTTTGTCCTTTTGCCCTCACAATGGGGCAGGCCTCCAAAGCCTCAAGAAAGCTTCCTGCTGCTTTTGCATGCGGTCTAAACCTCACTGTAACTTTCCCCACTGACCGCGGAGGGTGTGAATGATATCAAGCCATATGCTCCTGATGGACTCAGCTGGCGGAGTGTGGGTACACCCTCGATGGCCGTGTTGCATTGAGCTCGCCAAATGTGCCAGGATGCTATGCTACTGCAAATCTCCCATCTCTGGCATGAGCCTGGTCGCCAATAGTTTGTAGGTGGGGCTGTGACTGATACTGCCGAAATACAATGGTGAGAGACCTGAAGGGCTAGCCCTTCCTCATCCTCCTCATAAGACCTGACCACTCCAGCCTTTGTGGCCCAAGCACAGTGCCCCATGTAATGATCTGGATCAATGCCCTGTCCATCGTGAAGATGCGGAGAATCCACTGCCAAATCTGCTGAGCCTTCAGGCAATCCCAAAGACAATGTCGTTGAGACTCTTGAGAGTGGCCGCACCGCGGGCAAGCTTTTGGCTAACCTCCAATTGCCAGCCAAGTATCGATCGCCAAGCTCCTGTGTATCTCAACCAAAGAAGTTTTCGTGTTTTTTTTGCAGCAAGCCTCAGCGCCGCTTGTAGCGATGCTGTACGTGTCTGCATACGACTGGTACCCGCCTGCCTGCGTGTATCGGCTGCATATACCCGCCTGTCTGCGAATAATGTCTGCTTGCGTGCGTCGCCAGCCTGCTTGTGTGTACCAGCACGCCTACACGCACCACCGGTCTGCCTGCGTGTACCACCTGCCTGTTGCGATTGGTGTAGCGTTCTTGCGGTGTCTTCACTCATGTGGCTGCGCAGCCACTCAGGCGCCACACAGCTACAGGCACACATGCATCGACAGCCATCGCTACTTCTCTCTCTCTCTCTCTCTCTCTCTCTCTCTTTCTTACAGATTTACAGTCGACAGGTTTTTACCTCTTCTCTCTCTTTCTCAAACTGTTCACACAGTTGAAAAACACACAGGCCTTCTTCTTGCAAAGCAAAACAACCCTTACAAGACCAAAACCTTTATCATGGGTTTCTACGATGCAAAAGCAACATGCTGAATTTGAAAAAACAAAAGTATGAACAGAAAAACAGCAATCTTCTCGAACTCATACCTTTTCTTTGACCTCTTTTTCTCTACCTACCGACTTGCTCGTTCTCAAGGCTTGCTCTGATACCACTGTCAAATCCCCATAGGATCACCTCGTAGAACGCTCTTGGTACAAGGCTCGAAACCTGCAAAACAAACCAAGCAACGTGAAGGGGGTGCAAGGCTGACTCACCTCCCAACCTTGACAGCCGTGGGCAAGCCCACAAGTCTTGGCTGTCCCCACCGAGCCACGAGCTGAGCTAACTAGATGGATGTGCTAACCAATCTCTTGTCAAATCCCCATAGGATCACCTCGTAGAACGCTCCTGAAACAAGACTCGAAACCTGCAAAACAAACCAAGCAACGTGAAGGGGGTGCAGGCCTTACTCACCTCCTAACCTTGACAGCCGTGGGTAAGCCCACAAGTCTTGGCTGTCCCCACTGAGCCACGAGCTGAGCTAACTAGATGGATGTGCCGACCAATCTCTACCTCGTGACGTCCCATACCGCCACGAAGCTACTCTCGCGGGCCTCGAGACTGCTGTCGGTCTTGGCTGCATAAAGCCATTTTGGCATAAAGAAAGTTCATCCCGTATTTCTTGTCAGTAGACTTAAGGAAGTACTGGGTGGAACAAACCAGTTAGTTACTCCTCAAGAAATCATAGATGTCGAGGACATGACATTTGGTCCACACGAACCGGAAAAGATCCATGGATTTCGTGAAAGACGTTTGCGTAATACACTTCTCACGGAATACAAGATCAAGTGGAAGGATCGTGTTGAGGAGGACGCTACATGGGAGACATTGACTACCCTTCAGAGGGATTACCCTGGGTTTTTAGTGAGCTCAGGAGTGAGCTCTTAGAGGAAGGGGAGTATGTCATGTGCACAGTGTGTATCTACCGTGTGCTACACGCACACAAGACTAGCTTCGAGGTTTGGGGAAGCTTGGAGCTAGGCGGGCTGATTGGCGAGCTGGGCTAGGGATAGACTAACGGGCGGGCACCCAAGTATGGACGGGTGAGCGCCCAAGTGTGGACGCCTGGTGACCGGCCAAGAGCCTATAAAAGGGTAGCCAAGGTTAGTCAATAGTTCATAGAGTCTCGCGTGTCTTTGTGAGAGCTCTATGGTCAGGAGCTTAAATCTAGTGCAGACGTGCACTTGCTTTATGCAGCCAAGGCCGGTAGCAGTCTCAAGGCCTGCGAGGGTAGCTTAGTGGCGGTATGGGACGTCATGAGGTAGAGATTGGTTGGCACGTCCATCTAGTTAGCTCAGCTCGTGGCTCGGTGGGGACAGCCAAGACTTGTGGGCTTGCCCACTGCTGTCAAGGTTGGGAGGTGAGTCAGGCCTACACCCCCTTCACGTTGCTTGGTTTGTTTTACAGGTTTCGAGTCTTGTACCAGGAGCGTTCTACGAGGTGATCCTATGGGGATTTGACACCGATCCACCACATGACTCCATTGTAGAGGCTTGAATTCCTTTCCTCATCGTCGCGGGATCCACGGCCACTCGTGGTGTCCTTGCCGCTTCGACCGCCTCGTAGACGCAAGCTTGTCAAGAAGTTCCCGTCTTCTAGGGTGTGACATTCGTGCAAAACCTTGCCTCATGTCCACTCTCATGCAAGAGGTGGGCTCGCACTTTGTCGGTGTCACCTGTTCGCCGGTACGGGCAAAGCTTGCATGCCCATGGCCGAGAGCTGCCTCCATGAGCGGATGGTCCTCCCACCATGTCCATCGTGTTGTCCTTCTACGGGAAGCCCCGGCACGTGAGGAGGATGCCATGGTATGATGGTTGAAGATGCTTGAGCAATGAGAAAGGGGGGGAGAGAGAGAGAGAGAGAGGCCTAGAGGCTTGGAAGTCGGAAGACTCAAGAGGCTTGAGAGAGAGAGAGAGTCTAGCAAGTAGAGAGTAGGGCCTTGTGTGAGGCTTGGAACTTGGAACTTGGAAGTTAGAAGAAGCTTGAGGGAGAGAGACTAGAGAGAGTAGATACACTCATAGAGTGTGGCAAGCTTGAGGCTTGAAAGTTGAGAGAGAGAGTGGCTTGAACTTTGAAGCCTTGAAAGTTGAAGGGGTGTGTGTGTGCTTGTAGCCTTGTTCTTATATAGATATTAGATAGGCAAGAGAGAGAGGCAAGGGAAAGAGAGAGAGAGAGAGGCAATGGCCAAGGCCCAAGGCCCCAAGCCTAAAGGCCAAGCCTCAAGGCATCCCCAAACGGCCACCCAAACAGCCATAAATGGCTAGAAACGGCCAAGGCGTCCCCAAACAGCCATAAACGGCCAAAAAAATGGGCAAAAAGCAGTCGGGACAGCGCGCAACGGCTCCCTGCTGTCCCCCCACAGTGCTGTCCCCCACAGCCGTCCCTGCTCCTATAGTCGTCCCCGTCTCCGTCCAATGTGAGGGATGCCTCTAGGGGGACGTCTGACCGTCCCCTGCCGTGATCCGTCCTGACTGGGCGTCTCGCCGTTCCAAGCATCCGGTCCTTTCGTTCCCTGTGACTGCCCTGGTGGTCGGCTGACGGCCCGGGCGCAGGCCAACCGTCGGCCATTGTCTGACAGTTGTGTCGTCCACGGCCGGGACTTGGTGCTCCACTGCCTAAGAGCCTGCCTCTCTCTCTATCCCTTGGGATCTGAACGGGTTTTTTTTTTTGTGGGGGGGGGGTCTCCTGGACTGACATCGAGGGCAAGCTTTGGCTACATGGCCCATCTGCCTGCAAATGAAAGATTGGCCTAGAAGGCCTGAATACTCCACTCACTGAAGGACGGGGTCTCCCCGAAGGCATGGGATAGATATAACGTGTGGCATTGAATCCAGCGAGGCAACACAGATGTGGAGGGATGGAATCCTGGTTGCCTATGCAAGGGCTGAGGTAGCTTGGGGGGGGGGGATTCCATCACTCTCTCGATGGCACCACCAATCATTGGGAGGAGAGGAAGGTATTCCTTCCTAAGGCCTAGGAAGCAAACTATCACTGGGAAGCTCGACACACCAGCCAGAGGGTTAGACATAGGATTGAAGCCGTGCTGCCACCGCGCAAAGAAGGCCTGCACCGTATGCAATGCAAGGGGGCTTAGCTGCATGACTCGGTCTGATGCTGTTGGCGAGTTGAACTCCACCTGGTAGTATCCACGTCCCAGAGGGTGAATGTCTGTGATCTTTGTAGGCTCACTAATGAGGCTCGCTCGTAAAAAATCCCTGAGTTGTTTGCACGCAGGGCGGCTACCAACAATCTTGCAAATCAAGGTGGAAGCCTCTAATGTTGCTACGGTTGTGGCGAGAATCTGAAGGTCCGCTTCGGAAAAGGATATGAAAGCTCGGTTGGGGATGGAGACCTAAGGGTCAAGACCAGAAAGAGCTAAGACTTGCCGAATAGAGGAACGCCTTGAATAACCTGAATTCAACTTGCGAGGAAGGGGAAAACCAAAAGAAAGGAGGGGAAAAAGGGGGGGGGGGGTGCAGGCGTAGGAGAAGGGGAGGCAGGCAGTGCTGGGGCAGCAGCAAAGGGGGGAGGGGAAGCTGGCAGGGCAGGCGAAGGAGAGGGAGGGCTGGGGGGGAGCGGCGTAGATGTAAAGGCCAAGCGAGCGGGCGGGAAAGGGACGAAACAAGGGCGAAAAGGGGCGCAACAACGTGGGGGGAGGGGTAACGGCTTAGATGTAAAGGGTAGGCGGGCATGTGGGAAAGGGGCGGAACAACGTGGGGGGGAGGGGGCGAAGAGAGGGGGAGGCACAGAAGCTTGAGAAGGAAGGGAGGGGTGGGGGGGTGGGGTGCAGGAGATGCAGCAGACGGGGAGGAGCTTAGGTAATATCATTTTTTTTGTTCCGCATCATAAAGGGATCTATTGCTATATGCAGCTTATCATCATAATATAAACTGGAAGATCCATCGAGGGTAGAAACAGTGAAGGATTGAGATCAGGTTCGGGTAGCCGGGAAGGGGCCTAAATAGCTAAAAGCCTTGGTGAGTTATACTCTACGTATTCACTCTGCTTAACCCTTTTGTTGGATCCGTTAGGCGTTGTTTCTATTTGACCCGAAACCGATTGGCCTTGAGGAAATCCCCAAAAGCTCTGGCGGAGATCGTTAACCGATACTGATTCAGTGGTGTTGGACAAACCACTTCCAGACTCAGAAGTATCTTCCACTGAATTAGGGAAACTCAAACTAGAATAAAAGTTGCTTTTTAAAAAAGCAAGTTACTTTTTAAAAGCAAGTTACTTTTTTAAAAGTGCTTTTTAAAAGCAAAACTTGCTTTAAAGCAAGGGGGCTGCTAGAACCTATATAAGCAAGGCTTTTGGGGGGAGAGGGGGGGGGGGGGGGGGGGGGGGGACTTTGGCCATAACACATCACGTGGATTCATTGAGTGGAGGCCAGAGAAGCTATCACTCTTGGATCTTGGGCATGTGTGCGTGCGGGAGCGCTCTGGCTATTTGCTATGGAGGTTCGGCTGAAGTTGTAACGGAAAGTTCAACTTCTGGAATAGAAAGAAATACCGCAAGGGCGCTTGATTTAAAGCAAGGGGACTGCCAGAACCTATATAAGCAAGGCTTGGGGGGGGCCTTTGGGCACAACACATCATCTGGATTCAGAGAAGCTCACTCTCTTGGATCTTGGGCATGTGTGTGCGCGGGACCGCTCTAGCTATTTGCTGTGGAGATTCAGGCCGAAGTTGTAACGTAAAGATCAACTTCTAGAATAGAAAAAAATACCGCAAGGGGTTTTGGGGCCAATGCAATGTCTTGTGTAGGAGCACTCTAGCTCCATCCCTCTCTCTCTCTCTCTCTCTCTCTCTCTCTCTTTCTCTCCAAGTTTCAGTTATTTAAAGTGCTTGTCTGTGGTGAAGTTTTTGTTTACTGCCCATCAGTGGTATTGAAGGCCGGTTTCATCTGTAATGGATGTCTAAGAGGAATCTTGTTGGCTCTGACTCCCTAGGTGCCATCTGAGCATGATCTCCCAGTGACAACAAAGCTCCAGTAGGTACAGATCCAGGCATATCCTGTGAGAGGGCTGAATCGGTCTCAGAAGGGACTATGAAATCTCCCTCTAATCTCATAGTACGATGGGCATCTTAACATGTAATGCTGCTCTATCTCAACCTCCCTTGTTGTGCATATCGTGCATATCCGCCATGGTAGTGGAGTATGTCCAGCTGAGAAGCCGTAGGCTTGGATCCCCAGATGCGGGGGCTTCTGGCTGTCAGGAGGGATCACGCTCTCTCACTAGTGACGCCACGGGTGCATGGGGCCAAAGGATCCCACGAGTGGGTGGGGCGTAAGTCTCTGACTTGTATGATCCATGATCCCTTCGACTCTGTAAAGCTCAGATAGTACTCTGGCGTGGGCGAATGCAATCTAAAGAAGTCTGTAATGGATGTCTGGCTCTCAGGAGGGATCACACTCTCACTAGTGACGCCATGGGTGCGTGGGGCCAAAGGATCCTGTGAGTGGGTGGGGTGTAGTCACTAACTTGTATGATCCCTTGGACCCTGTAAAGCTTAGATAGTATTCTCTGGCATGGGCGAATGCAATCTAAAGAAGTCTGTAATGGATGTCTGAGAGGCATCTTTCTGGCTCTGATTCCCTAGGTGCCTTCTGAGCATGGGTAATGAAGATCCAGTAGGTACAGATCAAGGCATATCCTGTGAGGGCTGAATCAGTCTCTGAAGATACTCCCTCGAATCTCATAGTAAGATGGGCATCTTAACATGTAATGCTGCTCGATCTTGACCTCACCTGTCATGCATACCGTGCATATCCGTGCTTTCTGAGGGGTGCAATCTGCTTTACTGGACTCAATCTATAGACGGTGGGATGATATCCATAGCTGGCCAATGGCGATCTGCATGGCTTGTGACATGTGTCTTAGCCAGGGCTCACAATAAATCCATCCTCTGAAACTTGTAAAAAATGGTCTCTTGTAGAACTGGAATTTTGTACTGAGCTCTAGTGAAGACACCCATGTGGCTCGTGCAGCCCTGACAGATTGTGGTGGATAAGGTGGTTGATCTCCTGCTGGGAGAGATCAAGAAATGGTGAATCAAGGCTGTACTCCAAGGGGGGGAGGTGGTCCATCTGAAGGCCATGTTTATCTAACCAGCTAACCACTTGTGAATACCAAGACCTGCTCTGCTCCTCTCGGGTAAGCTGCAACGACACCTGTAGGGTGTGGCCCGTGGTATGGGATGCCAAGTCTTACTGTGGGGGAGCTTCTCCAAGGATGTAGCCATGGCCTACAACTTGCGCGTGAGTCCGGAGGACTCCATGGTTGGGAGGTGAGCCTCAAGCCTCACTCCTTCGTGGTCCCCGGTCGGATAATTCTGGGGTTTGGTCTTGTTAGACCTTACACTATGTGTGTGTGTGTATGTGTGTGTGTGTGTGTGTGTGTGTGTGCACATCTTGATATGTCATCCTTTATTTTATGTGCAGGTGTACTATTCTCTGCAGCCGTTTTGGTCAGCAATTTTTGCCACAGTTATCTTAAAAGAAAGTGTGAACTTAACCACGTGGGTAGCTGGGATTGTGTTGGCCACAGCTGCTTTCCTGGCTAGTTCTGATATACTCTCTGTTGATGAAAGGTAGTACCGGGTGAGTATGAATGCTCTCAAAAGAGATGTATAATCTGGAAATGGGTGGTTGTGTCAATTTTGTTCAATTGCCTTGCTTTAAATGGAAAACTCTAATTTTCATAAGAAAAAAATAAGAGTGGCAAAGCAATAAGTGTTTCTCATGATGACAAGTATGGCTAGACAATTTTGTCATCATGAGAAACATAGTTTTCATTGAAATTTTATACAAAGCAATAAGCTGAGCCACATTATTAAGTGTACAGATTTATGGTGGAATACAAAAAGGGGACATGCTAAGTGTTGATTGGGCAAGATTGTCTAGCCACACTTGTCATCATGAGAAACATAAGAGCAAGCTACTTGTATTTTGTGAAGAATTCTTACGTCAATGGCACAATGATCACGAAAGATTTTCAATATGGGAACTTAAAAGACTAATACACTGCAGAAGCTACATGATGCCTACTTTTCCAAACAAAAATTCGTAGTGCTCAACCTATCCGATGCAACTAGATAGCATGTTTACACTCCGCTATATGTATACATAAATATTCTTACAAACCACTAGAAGATTGTGATATTGAGTCTTGACGTCCTCCACCCCTTGAGAATCCATGTCTAGAGCATGACTACTGGCAATTCTTGGTGGGTTCTGCTTAGGGGGATGACCTGTCTCTTAAAAAAAAAAACTCTTAAAAAGGTGGTTTTTTACTTGAGATGATCATGCTTACAAAAGCTTGTGTGTGTGTGTGTGTGTGTGTGTGTGTGAAGGTGGCCATATATTTACATAGGATATGCTTTGAGTAATGCCTTGGTCATTTACTCACATTGGTAGATAAGACATCATGCGCAATGCTTGCTTGATCCCATGGTCCAACTTGGTTGTAAGTATAATAAAGAGAAATTCCTACGTTATTTTATTTTTAATGCTTAAATGAACTTATGTCCTCACCAGGAAGGTACATGTAATGGTTTTCACAAGCATGTTTCATCATGCCCTTGGTCTTGTTTTTTCTTATGAGATGCATCATTCTTGGACATGTGGAATATGGTGCATAAATACCTTGAAATCAGATAAACTTTACTATTGAACATCAAATCCTAGATTCATGGGCAAGTGCAAATCAAGTAGTAATTCATGGCATCGTAAGTTGGCTTGTAAAATATTACACTGTTTTACTAAAAAAAACAATGTGAAAGCATGGCAGCATGCAAAGTAAACAAACCTAAATAGACAATATGAGAAACTACATCAATACTCAATTTCTTGAAGTTGATGAATTAGGGCCTTTACTCACTTGTTGATAAAAAAAAGTCACAAAATCCTTGTTTTAGCACAATGTAGATTAGAGAACCTCTTATCCTAGTGCGACCTTTTTTAAGCTCTCATTTAAGAAGGATCCAAATAAGAGCTAAGGTGCTCAAGCCTTTAGTAGAGGAAATTTACATCCTAAAGAACAATCTAGTAAATTATTAATGGTGGACAAAATGTTAGTGTACTCAATTAATCTTCAAGATACTTGGAAATTAGTTTGAAGGAAATCATATCCAATTTAATCTTGATGGGGCTTCATTTCTTGGGGATCACGAACATGAGGTGATGAGCATTCATGCTTTTAAATATGCAGCATCTCATCCAAGCTACTATAATACCTTGATTGGCTATGTTTATAATTTTAGTAAAAAATAACTAGCTTTTATGCTTTATTTAAACGTTACAAGTTTCTCCATAGTAAAAGATTGAAAATAATGATTAGTTTCACCTTACAACAAGATGTAATGTTGCTTTTCAATTTTAGACAAAAGGATGTCTCCATGCTATTAAATTCAACATGAAGTTTCACATTCAGGATCATTTACTCTCAATTCAATGAAGTGTACCCATGTTTACGCCTCCAACGTGCTTGATTCCTTGAAGATCAATGTGTACTACTTTAGGATATTAGGTGTGGCTACAACTTTAAAGGTTGAGGTTATGATCAAGGAATAAATAAAGTAAGACCCAACATGAGGGATTATGTGGGTTAAATGGTGATCAATTTATGGGGGAAAAAGTTCCAAGGAGACTTCTTTCAATGAGTCATTTTTGTTTCAAAAAGGGACGACTTGATTGCGGAAGAAGAGTTAAGGTTTGAATCATGTAACATTGATAGATTAAGAGGTTTCTACACACTCTATTGATTTTGAAAGGAGAGGGGAGGCTTGAATCTCTGGGTCCTTGGTGGTGGTGGTGTAAGGTAGGGAGGGAGGAAGTGAGGGCAGAAAAGTGGGTGGGTTGGAGGCATGTATTGATGGGGAAGGAGGTGACCCTTTGCACATACAACTTGTTTTGGTCATTGCATCCCTTTTTCTGGTGATGTCATGGAGGAGTGGGTGGTATTTGTGCTCATGTGGAGGGGAATTGAGTGGGAGATTGTGACTTGAATGACATTGTGTGCAGTTGTAGCTATATAGTCTAAGGAAAACAAGCTTATGATTATGGTTGGCAATAATGTTGGGGAATTGAGTGGGCAATGGGGATTTGAGTGTTTGCCATATATGGTTCATTAGGATTAATTATATTACCACGATTCACACCAAGGTTGAGAGACTGAAGAGTGGGTGAATATAAAAGACTCATAAGCAACAAGAATACATAATTCACCATGTTTGTGTTGAAAACATTTAGCCTTCACATAGTTTCACTTTGGTCAAGGATAGCTAGAAACGAGTTTTACATTATACATCTATATGGAAATATCACCAAAATGGCCATGGATTAGTCGAAATCCCCCTCTTTATAATAAAACTACATTGTTTGTTGTGGTTGAATTTCATGGATACCCTACATGAATGACATTATGGTTTCTAACATGAGATGTTGGACAAGGAAGATATTTTGGCCATATGGATCTATAGGAATGGTTAGATCACTGATGCTTTGGGGCCTTCGTATACCATGGAGTATGAAACAACAACAATCTTTACTAGCCTACTACTACCCATTATAAGGAATTCTTGTTTGTTTAGGAGAACCATTTCGATTGCACCATTTTGATTGCCCATTCCATCTAAGTGCTAAAGTTTTCAAGTTGAAAGAATGCTCTTAACCAAGTTGGAAAATTGATTTGTATACCAAGCTAGGAATTCTACTTGCCTACCTATAAGAGAACGGTTTGATTTGAGGAGCACTCATCACAAGATAGGACTCTCTGCTCTTGCATTAACCTCTATGGCTACTTGAAGGGGGGACATCCATTGATGCCTCTAAGACAAGAGGAGCATCATGGCACTTGAGAGTGCTTAAAACAATGAAATGGTAACAAAATTTCAATCAAGGTAATGCTTTAGAATTTGCAACCTTTCTACACTCAAACCTTCAAGCTTAGTTTTTCCCTAGCACCTTCAATGGAATCTATTAGTTTTTCCTTAGATGCCTCTTTCATCTACCAAACCATGACAGCTCTAAAAATGTATATAGGGAGTACAAAAATGACATCTGCAAAAACCTCGGATGAATTCTTGATCCTTGTCTGATCTTCAAAAGTGCATGTAAGCAAAAAGAAAAACCTCCCAAATTCAAAAGGGTAAAGAAAATTCAAGACTTCAACAACTCTGCATATAGTTTGGGGTAGTTTCAACATGAAGTATACTCTTCAAGTATATTCCTAAATAAGTATTTTGTTTGAATATAAATCTTACACACTATTCTTTGTTAATGTACTTTGTTTAGTGTGC
Organism: Cibotium barometz; assembly: GCF_041138505.1. Classification (NCBI taxonomy): domain Eukaryota; kingdom Viridiplantae; phylum Streptophyta; class Polypodiopsida; order Cyatheales; family Cibotiaceae; genus Cibotium; species Cibotium barometz. The sequence continues at coordinate 10,408,142 of NC_141072.1, read as the reverse complement.
AGATTCTTCCACTTACGTTCATTAGATGGTGATCATCATAAGTCAAAAGGAAGGCTAGGTAAGAAAGTGGAATCTAATACACATAATTATTCAAATGGATCTTGACTGAATCTTAGGACCACAATCGTTAGCCTTAACCTAATTTATAGTTAGAGCCATAATGGAGAATTGTGAGGATAATACATGTTTACACTCTTAACTATATATGTCTATAGATAATGCATGCTTATACTCTCAACTATATATGTATCCCTCACTTCTTGAGGATCCAAGTTTAGAGCATGACTATTGACAATTTATGGTGGGTTCTACTTAGGGGGCTGACCTTTCTTTTAAAAAGGCACTTGTTTGAGAAACTTTTACTTGAAACGGTCGTGCCTATAAAAGTATTTGCGCGCGCGCGCGCGTGTGTGTGCGCGCGTGCGCATGTGTGTGTGTGTGGCCATATGTTTATGCATGACCTTTTTATTATGCTCTTCAAGTAATGCCTTACAAAAACATGCTTGGTGAGTTGTTCCACATTGGTACATAAGACATCATGTGCAATGCTTGCTTGCTCCCATGGCCCAACCAAATTGTAATGTGTAAAAAAGATTAAACTTATTTTTAATTCTTAAACGAACCAATTTCCTCACCATGACGGTACATTTAATGGTTTTTTTCACAAGAATGTTTCATCATGCCCTTATTCTTGTTTTCTTCTTAGATGCATTATTCGTGGACATGCGGATGGTGCATAAATAAATACCTTGAAATTAAATAAACTTTACTCCTAAACATCAAATCCTAGGTTTTTAAGCAAGGGTGTAAATCTCTAGTAATTCATGGCATCAAAAGATGGCTTGTGAAACACTACATTTTTTTACAACAAAAAAATAATGTGATAGCATGGAAGCATTTACACTAGACAATTAAAAAGACACTTAGAAACCACATAAAACACATCAATAGTCAATTTATTGAAGTATACCCGTCTTATCCTAGTGTGACCTTTATCTTTTATGATGTCTAATTTAAGAAGGATCCAAATAACAGCCCATGTCCTTAGTTAAGAAAATTTTCTCAATGTCAATCGCATTAAAAAGAACATAATCACATGCTAAAGAACATAATCTAAAATAATTAATGGTGGAAAAAATGACGCTATTCATATAATCTTGAAGATACTTGGAGATTACTTTAAAAAGTTATCCAATTAGTTTAAATGAATTTATAAGAATCTTATCCAATTGAATATTGATGGGGCTTCATTTTTTGGAGATCATGAACATGAGGAGATGGGTACTCATGCTTTTAAATATGCAACCTCTCATTCAAGCTACTTGAATACCTTGACTAGCTATATTTATATATATTATAATAATAAATTATTTTTAGGCTTTATTTATAATGTTACGAGTTCCTCCATAGGAAAGATTGATGATAATGAGTAGTTTCACCTTATAATACGATATAATGCTACTTTTTAAATTCAGAAAAAAAGATGTCCCCTAGTCTTATATATATAAATAATAACATCAAGTTTCACAATATAAAAATAATAACATCAAGTTTCACATTTATAGTTACTTACTCTCAATTCAATGCACATGTACAAGAGGACTTGCTAGATCACAATTATTATTGTTTTCTACAATAAATGTGAAGAGGGTTTTGAGTAGATTTTAATGTGCTTAAGAGTTGTAATCTTACAAATTAACAACCTCTTAGAAATAGGAAAACATAAGAATGCAATTTTAACAACCTCTTAAAAAAGGCAAACTTAAGTATAGCTATGAGATACAATGCAATGAAGGAAAATTGATATTTTTATTTAGTTTTCTCATGAAAATTGTTTATTTGAGAACTTTTGGATGTTTGGGGACGTTCATGTGGCTATTTTGTGAGTCTTATGTTGCAAATAGGCTTTAAGATTACTTAAAGTTATCATTTTGAGCACTAATCATTTTCAAGTGTCAAATACGGAGTCAAAATGGTCTTAGAAGCTTTTAATATTCTGTATGCAAGATAACCCCTTCATGGCTTTTCTATCCATGATCATTAAATCTTTGAATTTTGTTCCATAAAAATATTCTTAAAACTTTCTTTTATTATTCATGTGTGTTTAAGACATGTGGCTGGTGCAACATTAAACCCTTCCTTGAAATGCTTATTTATCTTTGATATTTGACAACTCAAACTTTATGTCACCAAGTTGGTTATCAACAAACAAAGAGTATGCGGTCTCACATATGAGTATTTCAATGATTTATTAAGGTATGAAGTAATTTGATACAATCATACATCTTCTCATCGGAGGAGAAAAGAGAAGATAGAAAGAAAAGAGAGCTTCATCTAAGGAACCTGCAATTCTTACAAACCATGTTTAATCTCTCTCTCTCTCTCTCTCTCTCTCTCTCTCTCTCTCTCTCTCTCTCTCTCTCTCTCTCATGAAATAATTAAACCATATAAGGAAAACAATAAGAGAACTAATACTTTCTGTACACGTTTACCTGTCTTAGCCTGTCTTGGCTCCCTGTATACAAGTACAGACCTGTAACTTGCAGCCACTTGTTGCAGCCACTGTATCTCTTTGGTTTTTCGTCAGAATATAGTTGAGTTGGTACTTAAAATTACAGGAATAGACTTGGTCTACAATGTAGCGTATGCCGTTTTGCTAAATTCCACCGTATACAAAAACCAACCTACTTTTTAGGGATCTTTATCATAAATATGCTATTTTTATCATAAATTTATTTTCTTTATATTTATCTAATTGTTTAGAGATATTCATGTACTCTCATCTCTAGCTATGATTTTTATTGAATAAATATAATTAAATTCTCAAGAAAGTTCACTCATATAACAGTCCTCCCGGTTGAGAAAGCAAATGTCCTCAGTTGCGTAGCTTGCAGAACTTGGCCTAGAAATTTGATAAAAGAAAAGTTCAACAAATCATCAGGGTTGTACACATGGTACATTAGATCATACATTACCAATAAAATGTGTTTGGCAAGTCCTACCAAAACCATCAATAACAAAGTATGCATGTTGTTAAATATATTTCTTTTTTTCTTCAAAAAAATAATAACAGTTGATAAGAAGCATATCCATCATACCAAAAGCCCGATATTGTTGTTAAGATATCAACCATCTCGATCCATTATCTTATATTCATGCCATATTCACCCTAGCTAATGAGCAACACATGCTCACACTCTCTCCAACTATACTAGTTGTCTACCATCACACAATGTTAGCAGCTCACAACTACTTACACCGACAGCAATCATGAATACTAACCCATACTCGAGTTTCTCTAAGCCATGGGCACCTCAATGACCCCAGAGGGTGATCAAACACATCATATCAGTGCCTCTTTTCAAGAAAACAATTGTGGCTGAGAAAACCTTTCTCGATAACTACTCACACCATATCAGCACCATCACGTCATAGCCATTCTGGCTTATGAGCACAAAGCCCGTCAATCTCACTAACCTACACAAGGTTGTCCATTCAAACACACTACAAGTTAGCAACACATGCTAAAAGTCCACGATAGCACATAAGTAATAAATCCAATACTTAGTTCCAGCTATCCCTAATTTCATATGTCCTACACATGGAATATTTAGAATCACCCAAGTGCCATGCTACGAACATAGTGGTAATTAGGCGTCCCCAATCAATCACAGAAAGATGGACGGACAAACCGTGACAGTACATTCCCTTGATGTATGCATTACCTTTTAGGTGAGTCAACAATGAAATATTTTCATTGTTATGTGGTTTACTTCATTATGGTTATGTGGTTTACTTCATTATGGTTATGTTTATGTTTATGTGGTGACTCTTGAGCTCACTTTATTTCTCATTGGTCACACCTAATCTTAATCTAAGTGATTACATGTGTTGCTTCATTGGTGTGAGTTAGCTTATGTGGTAATCATATTCATTGTTTGATTCACTTAACCATTTCCAAGCTTAAGTTGACACCATATCTTTTAACACATCTAAATCTATGTCAAAGTATTCTACATCCTTAGGAACATAATCATGATGGCTCAAAGGGTAGGACACTCATGAAAGTCACCAAAAAGAAGAGTCATCCTATGCAAACAATGTAAAAAAGAATCGTCCAAGCGCCAAGCTTAAGTTGAAACCATATCTTTTAACACATCTGAATTGATGTTGGAGTAGTCTATATCCTCATGAACATAATCATGATGGCTTAAAAGTGTAGGATACTCATAAAAGTTTCAAAAAGAAGAATCATCCCATCTATGTCGAGGTAGCCAAGTAATGAATCAACAAAGTCGGCTGTATACAGACCATCTGGACCATCAAGCACATACATCCCTCTCATCAAATAAGTGGTTGAAATGGCTAGGCATCAAAACCTCAAGCTCGAATATCTAACCATGGCATGATTATGCCACCTCATCATAGGATGAAGTTGATGAATGAGGATCTAAAGGTTTAGGCCTCAAAGTGCCAAAGGTATATGTGAACTTGGCAAAAGAAATGTGATCTAAGACATGAAATGGGAACTTGCAATAACGTGCGTGGGAGCCATGATGACAAAGCATGAGCAAATCTTCTATGATCGAGATCTAAGACAATAACAAAATGATGGCGATGATGATGATGGCATGTAGCATGTCGATCCAATGAAACATAGTGGTAGTAAATCATGGCTATGTGTGAACACCACCCAATAAACTCAAAGCATGTGAGCACACCCAAAGTGCTCAAATCAAATGCTAAACCACCCGGAATGTGAAGCACATGTTAAAAAAAACCTCCACAAAATACAAGGTGTGTGAACACCTCAAACATAGCATGAGAATGACCGAGATAATGCAAATATGTCCATCCATGAATAAGGATGTCAAGGGAAATGGGAAAAATGTGAGATGGCTAAGAGTGTAGACAAAGCAAAGTTAAATAGTGTGGCCAAAGTGTAGATGGGCTCACCCAATGCTTGAAGTGGCAAAAGGAATGGAAGATGTGAAAAAGGAAAGTGTGAAAGGTAGAAGAAACCCTAAGAAAAGTAAGTAGGCAAACCCCTTTTTTTAAATCTATCAATTGTTTTTTCGCCAACAAGCCGAAACTTGATGTGCCTCGGTTTGTTAGTGTCTCTTGTTCAATTTAGCTCTGTTGCAACAAGGTGTGAAACTCTTTCTTTTTTATATATTAAAAGTTGATGATATGCTTCTTAATGCCTCTTTGGCTTTTTGGAAGTCATTGAGTTGTAAATGGTGGAAAATTCCAAACCCTTCAAAGAGGATCTTCGAACAAGAAACCCATCTAACGGTCTTCTTACTTGGCTAGCTTTGCACAGTTAGCTTCATTCATAGAACCGCCATAGATGATGCGAATCTGTGAAGCAAGCAGAGACATTTCTACTCATCCAATCTCGTATGGTTGCATGCACTTCTTGAGCTTGATGAGGTATTGTTACCTTGCCAATACCAATATCCCACAAATCTACCTTCTTATGCTACTATGTGATGTGGCCTGCCTTACAAGAGTACCAATGTAGGCCCCTTAATGTGCCTATAAGAGTTAGCTTATGATATGCTTTATCGCCTCTAGGAGTTGGCTGTGCACTCATTAAAAGTGGAGCACACAGTTTTTCAAAAGAGGGATCTCACAAGCTTTTCACCATCATACACCATACCAAAGATAAATTTTCCTACAACAGTGGTTACTTTTGCAAAAGTTAAAACTCTACAATATGCTGAGTTTGGTTTGCCTTCAGAAGTCACTACTATGTTTATCTATTTTTGCTTGCTCCTTAGAAGTTATTTGTGAATAGTGAAGTCCTTGTAGTACACATTTTCTTAGCCTGCTATAAATGCTTTTGTATGTAGATCAGTTAATGATCTATATTTCTTCTCTAACAACCAACACTCGCAACCTTCTGGTATATGGAGCACATTGGTTTTTACACTAACAGATTGGGTTCGATTGTTGCAGGGTCAGTTAGTTGTGCAAGTTAAGCTATAACTTAGATCAAGAAACTTGCATTACATGTCTCACTTGATATTTACAGTCTTAATCAAATTGTTCTTATCAGTTCTTGTCAAGGTTAATGATTAATCACATTGATGACACTAATCCTTTACTGTTAATCACTTTCTTGATCAAGAACTTCTTAGATAGCACTCAATCACTGAGTGATGCAAAATGTATCATAAAAGATTACAAGAACTTGATCAATCTTGCATAACTCCTATACGATTCACTAATCTTGCTTTTCTTGCATCAATTTCAGCAAAGAATCCAACAATTGTGCTTTTCTTGCTTGGAGTTTCAACAATATTTATGGTTTCTTAAAATTTAAAGAAACATCATTACTTGCAAGAGATGATCAAGATAAAGAAAGATTTGATCAAAAATCCCTCACTAATGTTACGTTTACTCAAGATTTGGTTTCTATACTTAAATCTTTGCAAACTTTATAAATCTACACCAAGATTCCTCTAAACTCCACTTGCACAGTAACCTATCTAAATCTGCAAATAGAACTATAAAATACATATAGATTTGCTCGAATCTATAAACAAAACTGTGATCTGCACATAAATCTGCTCAAATTTGTAAATAGAGCTGCTATCTGTACACTTTCTTGATAAACTCTACACCAAGAACCACCAGTATCTCCCAAACTACCAAGAATCTAAAGAAACTAGGCAAATGGTGAAGGAAACTAGGGTTTATAAAAAGAGTTGATGAGATAAATCACTAATCAAGGAAATTATGTACTAAACTCAGAGAATGAGAATTCAAAAAATAGTGATTAGTATATATTTAAAAATGATTAACACTAATCTTATTACTAATCCACATAAATTAAAATAATAATAATCTTGAAAATTTGTGTAAAACTCAATAAAAAATGATTAGTCTTAATCACTACCAAGATCAAAGCCAAAAGCTACTAAGGTTAAAGCAAAGCTCTGATAATACCAATATAAGAAAGGGGCTACTCAAGGCATGGAGTAGACATGGGTGTAGGTCACCATCCTAAAGAGAATAATCATCAGGGAGTAGCACCTAGACATTGGAATTCTACCATGTCACATCCATGAAAGCTTGGGCCATAAGCTCCAAGAAAGGTAAAGTGTATATTATCAAAAGATATTAGAAGGGTACAAAGTACCTAGGCCATGTGCCTTTTATAGTCCTCCCAAGGCCACATGTGCCCTAGTCCCATATGCATGTGCCCATGCCCCATGTGCACGTGCATACTAAAATCCCTTCATTACAAGAACCATGGGTTAGATACCAATTTGAAAAATTTGTATCATAATATAGCTCTAAATCCATGTTCAAGAATTAACACTATGATAATCTAATAGAAGCACAACATTGAGATAACTACATTGAAAATCTCTTACACATAATATATGCAAGAAAGTACATCAATTTCATAGGTCAAGGGAGCATCTCCATGTATCATTTCCAAGTGCCACATAACATGCCACCTACACCACCCATGTGGCCCATGTGGCCAACTCATGTGACATACTATGTCACTATTATATCATTAACTTTTGCATGATTGCTTACATTTATAAATCTCCACACAAATAGCCTTTGAGTTTAGGTCCTTTAGACCTTTTTTTAATTGTTTTTTATATTCTCTGGCCAATTTATATTTATAAATCTCTACAGAAATAGCCTTTGACATGTATCCAAACTTGAGAACTACGTTCCTCCTCAAATCACAAAATTTCTATAACCATGAGTTTCAAAAGCTATGTCAAGTTTCAAGTCCATGGGTGGATAAGAACAAAATATTTGAAAAAAACATATTTTACTCAATGTTTCATATTAACATTGCTTTTATGTCTTTACAAACATGTCAAATTCCAACTTGCTTCCTGATTCTCCCCTTTATGCCTCAAAATTTTCAAGTTTCAATACCCTTTAAATTAGGGTAAGGAAAACTCAAGACTTTAAATAAGTGCATAGTTTGGGGCAGAAACAATATGATATTTTATTTGAATATACCTATTCTCAAAGTTATGATAAATTATGATTTTCCAATATCAAATAGGGAGGCTTCCATATAAAATTTACGAGAAATAAGTGCTTGAAGATTAAGAAAGACAAAAGAGTCAATAGTTCCTATGCAAGAAGAGAACACCTTGTTGCCATATATATAGGCAGTGATGTGTGTGAACACACTTAGGACCGCCGGGGCACTTTTTCCCTCTTTAGGAGGTTTTTTCCCTCGGCTTGTATATACGCCCATCATTCTAGGGCTATCTTATCTTTTGTACATTGACACAATCTAGTACATTGTGTGTTGTGTGCATTCTTGCTTCTTCTTCTCCAAGCTTTGTGTGCTTTCCTGTAACCATAATTCCAACAATTGGTATCAGAGCAGGCATCGGCTCCCAAGGCTACACTGCTAGCACCCTCCGACTCATGTTCTCCGATTGAGGTGAGCTTTCATGAGCGCTTTGTAGGTCCCTATACTCTCCAGACAAACTCGTAGGGCTTTACGTTCTCGAAAATTACATCTGAGGTCGTTTTGGGCTCCGTTTTTGCATTACAAGTTCTGTACATGTGTTTTCGTCATTTTGTGCAGAAATTTCGACAGTGCAGTTTTCTGCAAAACAGGCATACGTATTCTATTGTGGACCGTGCTACATAGCACGAGTTGTTTTCTGTTCAGTCTTTGCTTCATTACAGGTAGCTTTTGCATCAGTTTCAATCAGTGGGCCATGGGTGATAACAGCAATGATGTATTTCACATGTTGTCTGCTGATGACAAATTGGATGGAGACAATAACTACCCTCTTTGGGCATACATGATGCAACATGTTTTGGTTGCAAAAGGAGTGTGGAACATTGTGCAAGGTATGGATGTACATCCAGGTTCTGTGGATGTAAGATCTGTTGAGAATGTTATAGGTTCTAGCAGCTCTACTGTTGTTGCTGTTTTACCCACTGTTGAACAAGCTCGTTGGGATGGTAAAGATGCACAGGCTCATGCGCCTTGATTGCACTTTCTATTAAACGCAACATCACTCCACATATTCGTTCAGCTAAAACAGCAAAACAGGCTTGGGATATTTTAGCTAGTTTATATACAGGTCGCAACGAGGCAAAAATCTCTTACTACCTGCGTAAAGAGCTAGAATCGAAGATTATGCAGGAAGATGATGACATGAATGTTTTTCTTGCTGAGATTAAAGATCTCAAGGAACAGTTGATTTCTGTAGGTGAGATTATTCCTGATCATTCTCTTGCGCAGACTGTTCTTGATGCTTTACCTGAGTCATATCAAACTTTTGCTTCCACGTGGAGACTTGTTACTGAGGAGAGACCTGATGTTGTCAAGTATGATACTTTAGTCAACAAGCTCTTGCAAGAAGCGCAGTCCAGGCAAAACAGGGCTAGGCAGCGTGCAGTTGATCAAGCATTTGTTGGCTGCCCAGCAGAGAAGAAGTGGTAAGGCAGCCCCTTCCACTATTTCTTCTCCTATTAGTAGGTCTGCAACTTTTTCTCCTTCCATAGGTAGCAACAATAGGTCTGAGAAGGCTCTTGATAAAGGTAAGAAAAAAATGAGGTGCAACTATTGTAAGGCAACTGATCATGTCATTAAGAATTGCCCTAAGCTAAAGGCTAAAGAGGCAAAGAAGAAAGAGTCAAATGCAGCCACAATAGCGGATGCTTCTACAAATGCAGATTTTGCAAATGTTGTGCAGGATACAGAATGGGCGTTTGCATGTATTGCCAGTATGATCCATCTGTACATGATGCATGTTTGTTGGCAGTTTCTGTTGACTCTCATGTATGGTATTTTGACAGTGGTGCTACAAAGCACATTACCTCGCATCGTGATATGTTCACTTGTCTTGAGGCTGTCTCTAATGGGAATACTGTCACATGTGCCAATAATGCTTCTTACCCAGTGAAGGGCATTGGTGAAATTATGCTTACTGCTACAAATGGCAGCGCTTTCACACTTTCAGATGCTTTGTATGTGCCAGGGATAAAGAAGAATCTATTGTATGTCTCTGCGCTTGCTAGACTTGGACTTGTAGTCAAATTTGTGGATGAGAGATATACTGTTCATGATTTGACTTCTGGTGATACGATTATTATATCTGGCACCTTGTTTCATGGGCTGTATAGGCTCAATTCTTATGACAAGTGTGTGGAAGATTCAGCAAATGCAGTTTCTGATGAAAAGGCAGTTTTAGATGCAAAACTATGGCATGCTCTTTTTGGTCATCTGAACTTTGCTAGTTTGCTGCGTTTGCAGAAATTTGATATGGTTGCTTCATTGCCCCCTCTTGAGGCACCATTGAAACATATTTGCGAAGGCTGTATTTTGGGCAAAATACAGCATTCTGCGTTTCCAAAGGATGGTTCTGTGCGGGCCACTCGCAAATTGCAACTTGTACACAGTGATGTATGTGGGCCTATGCAAACTCCGTCATTTGGTAAACACTTGTACTTCATGACTTTCATTGATGATTACTCAAGGCATGCATGGGTATATCCACTGAAGGCAAAGTCCGAAGTGTTTTTGTGCTTCAAACAGTTTTTACTTATGGTTGAAAATGTATCCAATTGTACTATGGGCACCCTCGAAGGGTTACAGATTGTATCATCCGTAGTCAAAGCGTATCTTGATTAGTCGAGATGTTGTTTTTGTGGAAGATGCTGTGTAGCCTTTGTTATCATGTACCAAAGAGACAGGTGTGAGCTCACGGGATATATTTGATACGTTGTTGCCTCTGTTTATAGCAGGTGGGAATTCAAATGTAAGTCCTAATGAGGCAAATATTCAGCCTATGCAGATTTCAAATGACATCATAGATCAGCCTATTTCTGATGCAGATTTACATGATGTAATTTATGAGGATAGGGCTGAAAATGAGTAGGCTAGAGGTATGCCTAAATGGCTGGTGCAAACCTTGCGTGAGTAAAATTGATGCATCTATTTCTAGTCGTATTCATTCAGGTTTTCAGCATGCCTCTTATGCATCAGATTGTTATGCTTTGGCTGTGTCTAGTATGTGTAAAGAGGAAGAACCTCTTTCATTTGATGAGGCACAAAAATCAAAAAATTGGTTGGCTACAATGCAAAGTGAATATGATGCTGTAATGAAGAATGGTACATGGTCTTTGTGTGATTTGCCTATTGGATTGTGTAAAGAGGAAGAACCTCTTTCATTTGATGAGGCACAAAAATCAAAAAATTGGTTGGCTGCAATGCAAAGTGAATATGATGCTGTAATAATGAAGAATGGTACATGGTCTTTGTGTGATTTGCCTATTGGAAAAAAGGTCATTGGATGTAAGTGGGTTTTTAAGTTGAAACGAAAGCCAGATGGCAGTGTTGATCGCTATAAGGCTAGACTTGTTGCAAAGGGTTATGCTCAAGAGAAGGGCATTGATTTTGATGAGACTTTTGCTCCCACTTGTCGTATGACTACCATTCGTAGCATTTGTGCATTGGCAGCTCATAATGGTTGGAATGTACATCAGTTGGACATAAAGACTGCGTTCTTTGGGCCGCCAACCTCTCAGTGTCTTTAAGTTATTTCGTAAGCTGTGTCACTGTTTCCTTGTGTGCCAACTTAGTTCTATGTGCTTCTGCTTGTTCCATTGAGAGCTCTGATCTTCTTGGCATGAGCCTCGTTGGTCTGTTCCCTTTCCTATTGTAGATGGATTGTCCTCTCCTCCTTTGCTTTGAGCTGTGCTATTAGTTGTGTGATTTGGTCTTGCAATGTTGCTTCCTTGGCCCTGGCATTGGCATGGAAGTCCTGTACTTGTTGTGCATGGAGTGTCATGAGTTCCTTTATGTAGTTGTCTTCTTTATGGAGTTGTTCTTTTGCTTGTTCCAGTTTGGCATTGAGATCGGCATTCTCTTTGATCTTTTGTACTATTGTTTGGCTTAATACAAGGTTATTATTCTCCAGTGCATTGTACCTTTTCTCCTGCTCTTCTGTAGCTTTCAAACTCTTCATAATGACCTCTTTGTGGGTTGTCTCAACTGCTTCCAAGTTTTCCTTTAACTTTTGAGCTTATGCTGATGTATCTTTAACTTGCTTCCAAAGTGCAGTGTTTTGGTCATGGAGCATATGTGTTGTTAGGAGGTGGCATCGCCAAACTTTTTGTTCCTGCTCCCAGATTGCATTGGTGCTTGATTCTATTTCCAGCAGCCCAGTCGGTGGTTGGTTGAGTAGTTCATCAAGTCTTTCACGGTCTCCTGCAAGAATTGTTATAATCGATGTTCTGTAGGGAGGCCAGCTGTGGTAGTCCTTCTTTGTCTGCCAATCTTCTCCTCTTGCTTGGACTTGATGGTTCTAGAGTTCTTTGTCTTTTACTTGCTTCCATGGAGGCCTCTGGTTCCTGTACTTGGGTTGTGGTTGCCTTTATATCTTGACTTTCTTCATCTTGTATGAGTGTTGCTGGTTCTGGAGCTATCTCTATTGGTGTGTCTACCAAACTTGAGTCTTTGAGAGAAGATAAGTCTGTAAATATAAGTTGGGCAGGGCTTGCTGTGGAGGAGTGAGCTATTGCTGGGGTTCCTATGTGGTATGGTTGAGAATTTCTGCTTTCAGTGCCTCTCGGTAAGTACGGATTTCTGTGGCCACTTCTTCCTCTAGTCTTTGTGACTCAGCAGGAACATCGGTGAGCACCCCCCTCATCTTTTTATCTGTTCTCTTCCTGTGATCTTTCTTCATCTGCTTTATTATATACTTGGTCTCCATCAAGATGGCTTGCTCTTCGTGTACATCTTCAGCTGGTAACATGGGCTGGTCTGGTAGTAGTGCCAACTACATTTGTTCCTTCGGTTCAGGCTCCTTGAGAGGTCTTTTGGCTATATGATTGAGAACCTGTGTGAGAATGTATGGGTTAGATATCTTAGATTGGTGGGCCTTCAAATAGTTATCCATCTCCTTATGTAGATAGAATGCTCAATCTTCTTCTTTCTCTTCATGTACTTTTGCTATTGTGTTGAGACCCACTCTGTTGTATCTATCTACTACTGGCTTTATTTGCATCATTAAGACATGGCCCTGCAAGCCTTCTCTATAGCCTCGTCTTGGATATTCTCGTACTCTGCACCATTCGAATTGTAGGAAGGCTTCTTTAGCATGTCCTTCAAAGGCATCTTGTCAATGTTGTGTTGGTGGGCCTTGATTGTGGCTGGAAGTTGCAGAGCTTCTCTTATTAGGTCCTTTTGATGAGGAGTTCTTTTGTAGTGCCGTCTGCCTTGGTGATTCTCCCTCTTTTGGTCCCCTTGTCGTAGGTCTTTAGGTACTCTACGCGTAGAGTAGGTCTTCATGTACTCTGCGCGCAGAGTTCTATGTCGATAGTATGGGGGAGTATCTGTGCCATCCTTTGGAGACCAACTTTATCTAATTTTGCCTTAACTTCAGCCTCTTCTAGTATCTGTAGACATTTCGGGCTGTGGTACCTTTCCATGGGCTGTATCAGCTTCCTTTCGGATGATGGTCCCATGGAAAGGTTGGGCATAAGGACCCAAGTAGTTCAACTTTGGTCGTTGTGTTCCTCCCTGTCTTTTTTCTGGCTAGCTAGGGATCCAGTGGCACTGCTTGCTTGAGTTGTAGATGGGTTCTTGTGGGCTTCAGACTCCGAGGTCGACATCTGTATCAGGCACATAGGATCAGTCGAATGACTGGTGGGATTGATATCCTTCTCTTTTTCTTTTTCTTTTCTCTCTTCTTCTTCTTCTTCTTCTTCTTTTGAGTAAGTAATTTATTGGGAATAGGTTAGTATATTGAAGAGTGCGTTAGTGTATGAGCAATCCATTGGTGTGTTAATAGTTAGTTCATGGCAAAGTAGGAGTGAATACGTGAATGTGCGCCGTGAAAGTGCAGACATAGTTTTCGTGAAAGTGCAGGCTGTGAATGGCTCAGTCTGTGAAAGTGTTAATCCGTGAGAAAGGCTCTGGTCGGCGAAAAGCTCAGTCCATGAAAGGCTTTGGTTGTGAAAGCTCAGTCCATGAAAGGCTTTGGTTGTGAAAGGCTCCAACCATGAAAGTGCAGGAATAGTTTCCGTGAAAGGCTCAGGCCATGAAAGTGTTAGTCCGTGAAAGACTCTGGTCCATGAAAGGCTCTGGCTGTGAAAGGCTGAGGTGTGAAAGTGCAGGAATAGTTTCCGTGAAAGGCTCTGGCCGTGAAAGGCTATTTTGTGAAAGTGCAGGCACAGTTTCCATGAAAGGCTCTAGCAGTGAAAAGCTATTTCGTGAAAGTGTCGGCACAGTTTCTGTGAAAGGCTTTGGCCGTGAAAGGCTCAGGCCGTGAAAAGCTATTTCGTGAAAGTGCAGGCACAGTTTTCGTGAAAGGCTCTGGCCGTGAAAGTGCAGACATATTGTTCGTCGTGAAAGTGTAGACATATTGGCTTTGGCCACCATGAAAGTGCAGGCACAATTTTTGTGAAAGGCGAAAAGCTATTTCGTGAAAGTGCAAGCACAGTTTTTGTGAAAGGCTTAGGCCATGAAAAGCTATTTCGTGAAAGTGCAGGCACAGTTTCTGTGAAAGGCTCTGGCCGTGAAAGTGGTGTGCCATGTGAAAGTGCAGACAATATTTTTAATCATTTGATTACGTTTGTTTTCAGGAGACACCAATCTTTTCTAAAATTTTTGATTGAATTAATCGTGTGAAAGACAAGATCATTTGTGTTACCACTTAATGTGTATTGTGATTTGATGAACACAAAACGAAAACAAAAACCAACAAACAAAAAAGAAAAGAAAAGAAAAAACGAGGATCAAGCTCCCACCTCGAAGGAATAGTTGAGAATCACTGAAGAGAGATGGCGAGCTCGAAAGATGCACACGGAAGCGAATGCAAACTATCACTCCACGCACACGATGTGAAATGACGAAAAAAGGAAAGAAAATCGATTTTATAATGTAGCCGTCGGACAAGGCGGCTATCTTAATGAAGAATGCCACGTGGTGCTGTGCGATTGGTACTAAAAAATTACTGTTCACGATGTGAACTATTTTGAACTCTTTCACGACGTGAAACTCTGTAAGGTGGTTCACAGCATGAAAGACTTTAATGTGGTTCACGGCGTGAACTCTTTTTCTACAGTTTCACGTGGAATGCATAAGATCGAATTTTTCTCATTTTTTCCTTTATGCTCAAGTAGTCAAACATGCACATGATGAGTGAATGATACATTGCTTACCTTGTACCCATTTGTGCAATCATTGGATACCTTTTGTTTATCACCATGAGAACTAAGGGGTCACCTGGGCACTTTTGGGCATTTGTTGATGCAATCGTTTTAGTTCATGTGGGAGTTTTTTTATTGTTCCTTCCACCCAACTGAACAATTTTGTTGCTATGTCTGGTTGTGGAGGGCTTCCATCTGCATCTCCTTATTGAATTTCTTTGTTTTTACCCTTAAGTTCCCTGTTCAGTTCTGTAGCCAAAGTGGGTACTTTCGTTGCTTTGGGAATTCCCAACCCATTTGGCTGGGGTTGCTTTTTCCTCCACACAAGGGTTGGTGTGGCGCTTGCTTGAGTCGAGAGTTGATGTTGCATGCTTTTACCACCCTCTTTTTGATGACTCGACCTATTTGTGGTATTGGCCCACTGAGTGGGGTTTGGGTACCCATATTGCTGCATTGCCTTGATAGTATCCTTGTGCTCACAGTAAGTTCTTTCGGACCCATTGCTCATGGGCTCCCTGAGGTCTCTTTGGATGCTTGGAGTCCTGCCAATTGGTTTGAGTCAACAAGGTCTGACTTTTGAATTGTTTGCAGGCTCTTCTTGGGTTCTTTCTATCATTTATGGTGTCCATCTTGTTTGGTTGATATGTTAGTTGATTCTTGGGCACCCACGTCTCTGTAGGGTATTGTGTCGGTAAGCGTCATGGAACAGTTGTTGGTTCTGTCCTCTGAGGTGTTGCCATTACACTTGTTGTTTGTTCATTAGTTATGATGTGCTTTCCTCTGTTTGTTAAGCTTCATAAGGGTATGGACATGACCTTCTCACATGTGCTTTTATCAGTGCTGTTCCTTCTTCCCATTGGATATTGCACAGATCCAGGATTGTCCTAGAATCATCTCTTCTTCCATGGAACCTATAGGCATGACAAACACCGACCAAGGAATTATTTTTGATGGAAATGTTAACGTTTAAAAATCCCTTGGCTTTTGTGAGTGACTATTAAGTGAATGCTACGAACTTGTGCATCAGTGGGTTCAAGGTGTGGTTTACCTAATGCTACCCAGGTTTCATATGAGATAAAGTTATGACTTGAACCCGTATCTATCAATGCAATGCTTGTTGCATGGCCTTTAGCTGTAGTAAGTCCCACCTTGAGTTGTGCTAGCTCAATGTTTAGTTCCCCTTCGTCCAAAAGGGTCATAGAAGCCATGTTGACATGTATCAGACTTTTGAGCAGTAGTTGTTTGGCTTTGATCTCTCTAGCCTTAGCCTCTTCTTGTGCTTGTCGTATCTTTTCTTTTGCAAGCTATTTCTGTTGTTTCAAGAGATGTTCTTGCAAGAGCATCTCTTAGGTTAATGGTCCAAAGTATTTTTTTAATTTACTTCCATTAACATAACCCTCCATTTTGATGCCGTCAATTGTCTCAATTCAAACAGACCCCTGAGGTGTGATTTTCGATACTCGGAATGGTCCCAGGCCTCGGTATTTAAGTTTCTTTTTCTTGGCGCTATCGACACCATACATGAGGACAAGGTCCCCCGTTTCAAGTTCTTTTTGCTTAAGGTTTTTGTCGAACCAATGTTTCCTTTGTAATTTGTCAACCATGAGTCCATATGATGCTATCAGTCTGGTCTCATCAAGCTTTTCTAAGTCAATTAGCCTTTCAGCTAATGCATTCTCCGTCAGACACTCTTGTACGGCAATCCTTAAGCTTGGGACTAGGTATTCCATAGGCATAACTGCTTCCACACCATAAGCTAGACGGAAAGGAGTGTAACCTAGCACTACCTTATATGATGTTCGATAGGCCCATAGGGTTGCTGTCAGCTTATGTTCCCAGTCTGTTTGGCTTGCTTCCAAAGTTTTCGTCAAGATAGTACACAAAATCTTATTTATACTCTCTGCTTGACCATTGGCCTGTGGATAATAAGGTGATGATTTTCGATGGATCACTAAGAATCCCACAAGTAAATGATCAATCACCTAAAATGTGAGCCATGATCACTCACTAATTCTAATGGGGGCAGCCAAACCTTGAGATGATTTGCTCATATAAAATTTTTACAGTTGTTCGTGTATCAGCTCTCTTTGAGGCTCTGGATTCTGTTCATTTTGTGAAATAGTCCGTGGCCACAATCACGTATAGGGCTTGGGATGGGTGCGCCACTGGACTAATCGGACCCACAAAATTTATCCCCCATTTCTCAAATGGTTGTTTTCCAATAATAGGGGTGAGCGGCATCTTGTCCTTTTGCTGTGGAATAGCGAAACGTTGACATTCTTCGCATCTTTTGATAAATTCTATGGCATCTCTGAATAACGTAGGCCACCATAGTCCTGCTTAAAGCACTTTTCAAACTGTGATTTCTCCAGCAAAATGCCCGCCTGTTATCCCTGAATGAGCTTCTTCCAATATGTTAATGAACTCATCCTCTCTAATGCATCATCTGAGCACATTATCTTTTCCTAGCTTATATAGTTCTCCCGCAATTAGTTGATAAGGTGCAGCCACTTTGATAAGCCGCCACATTTTATCTTTGTTCAAAGGTATTTCCTACGGAAAACCATAAGCTAGATACTCTGAGATTTCTTCACTCCATTCGGGTACCATGTCCAACTTAAATAAGCAAGCATCAGGAAGGTCATCCATCAACACCAGTTGGCTGGTTCCCCATTGGGAATTCTTGATATGTGGTTAGTCAACACATGCTATGTTCCCTTCCTTACCGTGACTGTATGTCAAATTCCAACAACAATAGTAACCATTGTTTGGTTCTCCCCGTGGGGCAAGGTTTATTTACTAGGTATAGTAAGGCTTGATGGTCCACAAAAAATACGAATTTATTGGTGGCCAAGAGGTAATGTCGATATTTCTTGACGGCGTAAACCATGGCCAATCCTTCTCTCTCTGTGGTGGTGTAATTCACCTCTGCATCATTCAGCTGACGACTAGCGAAGCAAACTGGATAGTCCAATTTGAACTCACCGGGCTGGGCTAGTACGCATTCAATAGCAAAATTTGATGCATCAATATTCATGTGAGATATGAGATCCCAATTGGGGGGTCATAGAATTGGCACGCTTGCCAACACTTGCTTCAGTCGATCATATGCTTCTTGACACTCCTCGGTCCACTCAAAGACAATGAGGAGCTTGTACAAGGGTCTAGCTATTTCAGCATAAAAATTTATGAAGCGGCGATAATACCCCACATGACCCATAAACCTTTGCACTCCCTTGTAGTTGGTAGGCAGCAGCAGCCCCAATATCAGCTTGACCTTGCTATCGTCCGTGGATATACCATTCTTTGAGAAAATGTGTCCCAATATCACACCATGCTTGACCCAAAACTGACACTTCAAGGGGTTCAGTGATATACGATATAATCGACACCGCTCAAACACTTTCCTCAAGCAGGCCAGATGGTCTACCCATCGAGAGTGTGCACATAGATTGTCAATGAATATCTCCAACCACTTTTGTAAGTAGTTCTTAAAGGCTATGCACATCAACCATTGAAAGGTTGCTGGGGCGTTTGTGAGGCCGAACAACATATCCTTGTATGCAAATGTCCCCCACATTGTGTTGAAAGTTCTCTTGTGCTGGTCCTCTGGTGCTATGGACACCTGATTGTAGCAGGCCAGATGGTCTACCCATCGAGAGGGTGCACATAGATCGTCAATGAATACCTCCAACCACTTTTGTAAGTAGTCCTTGAAGGCTATGCACATCAATCGTTGAAAGGTTTGCTGGGGCGTTTGTGAGGCCGAACGCCATAACCTTGTATGCAAATGTCCCCCACATTGCGTTGAAAGTTCTCTTGTGCTGGTCCTTTGGTGCTATGGAAACCTGATTGTAGCCAAAGAATCCATCCAAGAAGCTATAAGCTTCTCTCCCAGTGACTCTTTCCAAAACGTGTTCTATATAAGGTAATAGATAATGTGGCCGCATTAACCTTTTTAAGATCAACACATACCCTAAGATTTCCATTCTTTTTTGGCACTATTACGATTGGTGACAACCAATCCGTATGTTCGATTTCATAGATGAAATCCACAGTAATGAGCTTGTCAATTTCCTTTTTTACAATTGCTGCATACTTAGGATTCATCTGGTATGGCTTCTACCTGGTTGGTCTCAAACCTTCCATGATTGGATTTCATAGATGAAATCCACAGTAATGAGCTTGTCAATTTCCTTTTTTACAATTGTTGCATACTTAGGATTCATCTGGTATGGCTTCTACCTGGTTGGTCTTAAACCTTCCATGATTGGAATCGTATGCTATACCACCTTAGGAAGTACCCCCTTCCTCTCCTTGTAATTCTAGGCAAAACAATCCTTAAATTCCTTGAGATGAGCTCATCTTCTTCAATCGAAGTCAAATCTTTAGCAATGTATACGGGCCGAGCTTCTTCCCCTGGTCCTGCAATATCCACCTCCTTGACTTCTGCCGGTCGGGCCATCGTATGATGTGGACAACCCATCCTCTTTCACCCTTGTAGCCATCAGTCGGACCACCTTCTGTTCGCCAACAGCGTAGGTTTTGAAGTGGTTGGATACTGAAAGCAAGTCTGGTTTATCCTCATTGTCACTTTTGGCTTTAGCCATGATCTTTTTAGCCTCACGTTCTGCCTCTGCTAGGGCTTTATTGCATTTTCGGCACCCAGCTTTTGTAAGCTTGGGTGTTTCTGGCTCTTGAAGGACGATTTTCTATTTGTGCCTTCCCTCCAAGGATATCTTACTCAATTCCTCGCCACAATCCTTTGAGAACTTATCGTGTACCTTAGTGGCCTCTAGGTACCTTAGCCACTGGGCATCGTGGGTTTTCTTTGTAATAGGGCATTTTGTCAGGCTATATACCGTTTCTATTTTTGCCACCGTCTGAGGCGCTAAGCACTGCCCATGGCTTCATGCTATAGTACCTTCTGTACTTGATGTCTCCCCTCCTGATTCCTCATCAATGATCTGCTAATTAACCATGCAGATAGAGGTCGTGGGGACGGTTTCAGATTCCAAATACTAGGTTCCCTTGGGTTGCATCACATCAATGATAGCCAGCACATGCATCCAATTTTCACTGAAGTCCAGAGGGTGGAAGTGACGCATACATTTTCATTTCCTCTTCATCCTTGGAATCTCCCTTCGAGGGTTGGCATATCTATATAGAGGTGGTTTGTTTACGACTAAATCGTTTTATCAAACAACTGTCCCTCCATGGGGTGTGCTTTCCATGTTCTCAGATCAATCTTTAAGATTTGCAAATCCCTATGTACATACACATGATCCAAGGCCCAATCATGCACCAATTTGGATTCCCTCATGAAGGGTCTCCCTAATATTATGTCATATATGTCAAGTTGGTGCAAGAAGTCCAAGACCACGAATGTACGATGATAGCGAAACATAAAAAGTTTGAATTTAACATTCTCCAGAAGCCCAATGGGCCTCAAAGATGTTCCACCAGCCATTTAAACGATCAGATCTGCTTTTTTTAGATCGGGTTTTTCTCAGTTTTCCTAGCAATGTTTTGTAATGATACTAACCCCCGCCCCACCATTCGAATAGCCAGCGCGCCTGGTACCCATTATGATGAATTGGAATGGTAGCATTTGTGTCGTTGCTTTCGTAGTAGCGTCCTAGTTGGTTAACTGCTATCTTAATGACTCGGGTTTTCCTTGTATGCCTTGAGTCTTATCTATAGTATCGGCTGGCTTTAGTCTGCCCTCTACCCATTCTTTTACGTCTGTCCATAGGGTTGGTGATTTGCGTAACAGTTGTCCTAATGGCATTTGGACAGGCATGGGTAGCACAGCCGCGCGAGACTTCCTATGTCTCTGGGTTCTTTGGAGATAGAGGGTTCTTCACATGTAGGTGTCTCGTATTCTTCCATAGGGAATGAATGGATGTACTCCCCCAACCCATTTTCCTCAAACATTCTGGATAATGTGTTTGCTTGGGACTCCTCTTTTGTTCCTTTCAGAATTGGGGTTGGCACATCCAATTCCCTATCCCGGGTTGGCTCGTTTCGTGGATAAACTTTATCCCTTACCCGGTTGGCTCTCTGCTTGGCTTCATAAAGCCGTAGGTACTCTTCGACTAAGGCCTTGGTATCTTCGAGCTTCCTTATTTCCTCATCGGCATTGGGATATTAACCGATCCCCTTAGGAGTTGTTGGTTGCTCTCTTTGCTTTTCCTGGTCATATCCTCTATGATTGATCCCTTGACACTCGTCTTTCTTCGATTGGGTGGATCCGGTATCAATTGTATCTTCTTCGGAGGCTCTTCGATCAATACTTGATTGATCTTAGCCTGTGGTGGTAGAATTGGTGGCGGCGGCAAAGGTGAATCGTCTTGTACCCAGAACATCCACCTAGGTAAATAGGAAGAGTTGGGTTGTCCATTAGTAGTGCAGTAATCTATATAGGTGGTGCCAGTAAAGCCAATGGGGCTCTAAGTGCTTGTAGCTATACAACATTTTACACATTGAAGTGTCATGATTTCTTGATTTTACACAGTGAAGTGTCATGATTTCCTGATTTTACACAGTGCTTATAGCTATACAACATTTTACACATTGAAGTGTCATGATTTCCTGATTTTACACAGTGAGCACAATAGAGTAATGGCCTTGCTCTTAACTGTGGACACTCGGTGGTGGTGTGATTAATTTGCACACATAGAGCACCACACCAATTCCCTACGGGGGTAAAGGTGATTATGCCCATGCCCAGATGTTTCTCTTCCTTCCTGGCATTACTGAGCTTATCCACTGTCATGTTTTCGACTTGCTTGCTTTTTGAGTTCCAATTTCTTGGTGGCGCGAGACACGCGAAGTCGTAGTTGTTGAAGATGTTTTAACATCTTCTGGTTGCGGCGATTCTAACATGTTATCTTCATATTCAATTGCCAGTTTTTTGCAACATGCATCAAGAGTAGCAGGTCGGCGGGCTAGTACCAGGTAATCATGCATTTTATGGTCTCTAACCCCTCTCCGGAAGCAAGGCAACAAGTGATCATCAATTAATCTCTCCTAAAGTTTGCACCTCGAATTTAAGTGCTTAAGATGAGGAACATAGTCTCTCACATTGACTCATCTTTCTTTTGTTTGATATTATGTAATTGTGCCAAAGGGCTCCATCTGTCTCACCACTTCGGGCAAAACTGGGCACAAAAACATTCGTTAGTCTTGTGAAGTTATCCTCATGCTTAAGGGTTCGGAACCACTGATGAGTTTTTCCTTCCAATGTCAGTGAAAAGGCATGTATCATTGTCACATCACTGATTGGCCCGCAGGTTTCACATGTGGATTCGAAAATCTCTACATGTTGGATAGGATCCTCGTCCTCCCCCCAGAGAACTTTTGGACAAGTTTTGAAATGATATGGGGTTTCATCTAGGAAGGTCGGGATTCTAGAGTAGTGCCTAGTTCTCTAACCATCCCGTGGCCCATCTCTGTCGCCATATTTAACAGGTCTGCCCTTGTGGCTACATGAAGGTCCATGGTTGGATCTATCGTAGGCTTGCGAGGAATTGCTGCCTCCCTTCTTAGACGTCGTCCCCTTCCTGTATTGGCTCTTCTAGGTATTTTAGGTCCATGGGATGGTCAAGCCGCGGTACCTTGGAGTGACTCCCCATTAGTCACCTCCGTACATGTTTGCGGAATCAAGAGTTTCATGTCTTGTAGGAACATAGGGTTATTGATCATGTGCTCAATATCCTTTTTGGTGTAGAGTCAGTCCTCTACTTCACCTGCCATGCTTGCTAGGTTACCCTCCTCTTCTATGGTAGTAAACCTTTCCTCCATTTTGGATTCCTCGTTTATGGGTTCCAAGTTCGGAATCTCTCCTCCCTCACTTCTATCCATAACTATTTCTGGTTCCTTTCCTCGTGACTGGAGTGGGTTAAAACTTCCCGTTTCCTTTTGCTCAGCTCTCGTGCTTTGAGTATCGAGCTCTTGTTTCCTTAAGCTCAATTCTTGTAGTTGTCTTTCCACCTCACTCTGTTTGAGGTTTAACTTTACTTTCTCGGTGGTGGGGGAGAATATTTGACCCGTCCTAGCTGCACTTTCTATGTCTTGTCTTATTTGGGGGGTGCCTGTATTTGACAGCCTAGAATTCGACATTTGGAATGGCACTTCTTGTCGTGGACCGAGTCAAGCATTGGTTGATGGACCCATGCCCGCAGATTGCGCTTCTTCATCATGATTGGTTTGGAGACCGAAAAATCCCCGGGCGATATCAATGATACCATTGGACTTGGTTGGGGAGGGTGGTTTCTCCTCTTCCCCCAAACCCAACGTATCTTAGCCCTTCTTCCATGGACTCTTCACTACTAGTTTCAGCAATGGTCAGGTTTCTTAAAACACTCAAGTGTGTGCTTGTGGAATGTCTGACCCCACACTTCTTTGATAGGAAGATCCTGGGTGATTCTATGCACTATCATCAGGCGTAAGATCATCTCCGATGAGTTTTCCAGATCTTAAGTGCATGTATATATGATTTGATTTTGCTTCCGATTCTATCGCTGTGTTTTAGAAGCCGTGAAACTGCAGAGAATGGTTCACGGCGTGAAATTACAGGAAATGGTTCACGACGTGAACGTTATCCTGCACTTTCACATGCTCAAATTTTTTTACCTTTCGGGTTAGATCCCGTGTTTTTGATATAGGCTGCCCTCCTTACCCAACCCTTGTGGCCCTGGTCTGTCTAATCGTTGAATTTGGCCAACCCGTGAATCTGCAGTGAATGTTTCACGTCATGAACTAGGAAGAGTCTCACACTGTGAACAATTTCAAAGGGGTTCACGTTGTGAACCAGGAAGGGTTTCACGCCGTGAACAACTTTAGAATGTTTCACGTCGTGAATGCTTTACTGAACTTTCACGTGCTCAGAAATTTTGGCAGACTTCGCGGTGTTAGAGGTGTCAAGATAAGGTTGTCTATTTTTGGAAAGGCAATCTCGTGATTTTCGGTGTTAATTGCAACACTGATTTCCTGAGCAATTCGTGGCGTGAAATTGCAGGAAATGGTTCACGGCGTGAAACCCTTTTTCTGCACTTTCATGTGGAACTTCCCGTGTCGAAAGTTGTGATTTTGGGTGCGTAATACTTATCCAATTGATACTAAATTGATTGTGCCACTCCTAAGGAATGAAATGCAAGTTCTTGGCACAGTCAATGGTCCCTTATGTTTTTGATTTTCATGAATTTTTGAAAACGAAAGAAAACCAAAGACCAACCTGCTCATTCACATTGGTGATTTCAATGATGCGAATATTAAAATTAACAAGAACAAACAGTGAAGCTTTATCCTAAAACTACTCCACCATAAACATACACAACATGACAACCAATTTCTCACAACTTCTTCCTACCACACACATCTTATCCATTCATTTTCCACACAATGCGCTGCCACACACATCTTATCCATTCATTTTCCACACAATGCACTACCACACAACTTCTTCCTACCACACACATCTTATCCATTCATTTTCCACACAATGCACTACTAGAATGCAAGAGCAATAATCAATCCTATGCAATGGGAGCTGAAACTCCAAGAGGATGGAAAAAATAAAGGTGTTTCCCTAGCAGCGATGCCAAAAATGTTATGGACTACCTCACCTCCAAGAGGGAACTCTACACATTCACCTAAAGGATGAGCAATAGATCACAACTGTCGTAGGGTACTTACCAATGCTTCGAACTTGAGTCCCTTGAGGCCTCCAAGCTCACTTGTTAAGCTCCAACCTCCAAGCTGTCAATGTAGAGTTGCTCACACCGTCGCATCAGGTAATCACTCTCTCTCACTCTCTCACACAAGCATGAAAATGGCACAATGCTAGAATGCTCTCACTTCTTCAATCTCTCTCAAGACACAAGGGAGAGCTCTCTATAGCACAAAGGGGATTGTGTCTTTTCATTATGAGAAAATGCCTTATATACATTTGGCCCTTATTCACACTTGGGCGCCCAAAACTCATTTACTAGGCCTTGGGTGGCCAATATCTCATAATGCACAACTTTTATAGTGCCGTTTCATGACACTTATTAATGTCCTCAATTGAGGATCATGTTTGTTAATCCAAAATAGGATTAACACATGTAGCCTATTTGTTGGTAGTGTGCCTGGTTACAACTTTCACAGCCTTTTGTCTAGAAGTTGTAGCGTATGACTTGGTAGGTGGATATATCCTCCAAAACTGTTCACTAAGGCCAAAACAAAAAGGTTGCTATATCTAACACAACGATTCCGACAATAGTGAAGTGAAAAGCTGCAACCTATTGATACAATTTGATTCTTTGGATCATCTACCTTTTGAAAGCTTCTAGAATCTACTTCATGTAGTTCCACTGGTAGACCTACCCATGGCGGCTACCCCAATGATGCTCGGAAGTTTGTGAACCCAGCCTAAGGGTAGTTACACTCCAATGGGGATGGCAAGTAGAGATCCAATGGGAATTGAACACACCACCTAGACAAAACCCACCCTAGTAGTTGGGATGGCAAGTAGAGATCCAATGGGAATTGAACACACCACCTAGACAAAACCAAGGGCCTTCTATGTTTTGAGGTCCCCGGCGGCGGCTTTCGCTTTCTTGTGTGCAGGCATGCTTCTAGGCATATCTGGGTCCAAAACTTTTGGTGCTGTCCATGGGTGCTTCTATGCATGCCCCATCTTACCTTTGAAAGTGGTCGCATCTAGCCCTTTGAAGATGGAGGCGCAGCAGAGACCCATGAAGCTTCTGTTCGTGGAGATGGGCGTTGGATACGATCAGCATGGGTGAGGTTTTACGCTTGGTGGGCAGTAGCTTTTGTAAAATTGTGAAATCTGATTATACGCGTGCGTGCGTGCGTGTAGGCAGGACATCACTGCAGCAGCCGTCCGCGCTTGCAAAAATGCCATCAGCTCAAACTCCATACCAGCATTCCGAACAGGTTGCTCTGCTAAAAATAAAATTCCTATGTCTTGAAAAAAAAAAAGATTCTCAATTTTAGTGCTGTGCAGACATTTTCTCTGCACAATTTCTGATCTGGCTTTTAGTTTTTGTTATTTAAATGTTCTTTATCTTGGACATATTTTGGTCTTTGAAGGCATTTAATTTTTAAATTTCTATAGACCAATTGCATTTAAAGGTGCTTTCACAAAAGAATGTTTTTCCCCATTTCTAAATGGTGCTCTAAGAAGCTTAGATGTGGCTTATCCATGACGAAGTTAGTAGGTATGAGGTGTTAAGCATTGATGCTAGTTTTATACATTAAATCCAAGGATTCCTCAATACTTAAATGTGCGGATTTATCCAGGAGCAATTCCAGGAGTCAGTTGGCAGGAGATGAAGCTAAAGTTAAAACTTGGTGTGCCAAAAGCCACTCAAGACAGCCTTGATATCGAGAAAGTGAAAGCAGTTTTCCCCTAGTAAGTACCACCACATATGTTTAATAGAGTCCAATATTGCAGATCAGTCTATTCTGTACCTTATCATTTCAAAACAACAAAGCTTAGCAAAAGGGAGAACACAGCTGGTGGATGGGTGGATGGATTGTTTTGGAGGGCTAGAGGGAGAAAGGGAGAGCATTAACATCTTTTGATGCTGAGTGCGACCTCTGAGGCCCAAACCAAAAGTACAAAAGTGTATGCAAGATCTGAGAAGCATTTTCCCACAAATTAACCCTTTGTACAAATCATTTCTTTGCTGAGAGAGGACAACCCATTCTTTGATAGAGCTAGTATTAAGATATGCCATGCGTACAAAGTCCCTTAGATGTGAAATGAGAGCTTTGCATGAGGAATACAAGTCATGAAGAACTTGTGTGGTGTGCCTTGTTGGGGTGGGAGAGACATAGTAACACACCTTTTATTTCTACTATCAGCCATGGACTTCGAGTTCTGGTAGTGATATGCTGGGTGGAAGGGTTACATAGGAGTGGTTCACCATCCATTGTGCTTATGAGGCACTTCCTCTCCATGAAGATGACGCCAGTAGTTTCAAATTCCTCAGTTCCAACGTGTCAGTGTAGCAGTCAAAAAATCAAGCTATCAGATCTACCTCACGTCAGGATAGTTTTGCAGTTTAATTGTAAAGTTATTTCTAGCTTTCTACGTTGTGTGCCATATATCTCGAAGAACCGTCCTAGCTTCATTGAGGACTTGCCTGAACTCCCCCATGGGAAATGTTAGTTACGGTATGTTTTGAACACGTGTACGAGTATTGAAAGTATGCATCAAGATATGATACATTAAGTACATTCAAGTTTTTCTATTTAAAAAACATATAATTAAATAATAGGAAACATTTAACGACTTATCATTCATGACTCACAATTATCATGAACATGCTATCTTAAAAAAATTTGGGAGAATAAGCAATGGGGAAACTTGGGAGAAGCAAGGGCATGTTGTAGCATCCGAGGAAGGTCAATCGTCGCAATGCAATCCCAAGAAGTACTTCAGAGGCAAGCGGAGATCTTCCCCGCTTACCGAGGAACGGTTGGCAAAGGCATGAAAGGACAACCTATGCTTCGAGTGCAATCAGCCTAGCCATCACTACAGGGATTGTCCGAAGAAGAAGTCTTAGGGGGGCAAGACTTGGTACAGGTTATGGAATTACAAGGTAACTCTTTAATCTTTTCTATCATTTGGATAGTAGTAGTTATGAGGGGTGTCAGATTAGTAAGGCTGCCTATGGCCGGCAACTCACTCCGAGCCGAGGGATCCGTAGGCGG
Source organism: Cibotium barometz (assembly GCF_041138505.1). Taxonomy (NCBI): domain Eukaryota; kingdom Viridiplantae; phylum Streptophyta; class Polypodiopsida; order Cyatheales; family Cibotiaceae; genus Cibotium; species Cibotium barometz. The sequence goes on along the minus strand of NC_141072.1, from coordinate 10,380,245 downwards.
CCATTAGGTGCAGATTCTGTTTGACAATGGCCCTACTCACAATTTTGTCTCTTCATGTTTTGTAATTCACCTGGTCGGGTGTGAGTACTACCTGGCATTGTCTCGTAAATAATTAACACTTAAATACTTAATGAAATGAAAACAACACAAGACAAAGACAATGCTGAAAATGTAAATCGACCCCCCCCCCAAATACCAAGTATATTGTTGGAGTATTTTATTTTATACAATGTTCCTTGGGCTTTTAAGCCATATTTTCCATAAACAAGAAATTTGAAAACATATACCAAACAATATATTCCGTGATGATTCTGTCGATGTAGAACTTTCCTAGCAACTCCTCACCTCTCACTGGAGTGAAGCAATCGCGAAATGGGTGTTTTGGGTCCACGCGACGACTCGCATCTCTAGTGTGCTTGTACTAGCACTTGGATTGTAGCCTCACGGTGATGGAAATGTTGAGATGAAGAATTAGCACTGAAGGTCTTTCTTGAGCACAAAACCTAGCAGGACCAGACTCGTAGATGAATTTTTGTCGCATAAACATCAATACTTTCCCTGCAAACTCCACCAAAGATAGATACTTTCCTCGCAAAGTTTTCTAATATGCAACGTTCCCATATTGTCAAAAGGAGCTCTCCAAAATAAGCTCGTCGTCGTGTGTAGCCTGTCAGATGTTGGGTGTCTAGGTAGCGTGCATCCGACAAGTGTCCAACTACAAGTGCCAGCCATCCAGCAAACATAACAAGTGGCACTCCATGTTGGTGAATCATTGATGGAAGTACCTACCACCAACCTCTTTATCCGCTACGTGCGCTCTGTGGCAGCCATCCAGCAAACATAACAAGTGGCACTCCATGTTGGTGAATCATTGATGGAAGTACCTACCTACCACCAACCTCTTTATCCGCTACGTGCGCTCTGTGGCAGTTACTAGGTCTATCACTTACCTTGGAGGACCGCCACTTGCACACCATCAACAAGGGTGGTGTGCCCCTAATATTGGCATTTAGTGGTAGGTTGCATTGGAAAAGAACACACCTCATTCAGTGGCGGCCACTTTATGGTCCAAATGGTGCACCTACTCACCATGGTTGGACCACTTATATAAATGAGCAATCTTGGGATTGGCGAGATCAACCGGTTTTAGTGAAGGAATGCAATTGTTCTTATTCTTCTTCATTGTCTACATACTGTGTATGTCTCTTCTCTTCAAGTGTTCTATTGAAGTGTCATTTTGCCAATTGTTGGTTGTCACGTCTCTTGGATGCACGTCAAGCATAGTGTCTTGTCAGAGTTGTGTGCATGCATACTGAAGTGGGGCAATGTAGTCGCACATCTCCCTGGTCAAGTAGCAACTCCCAAGGCATACTGCCACGAAGTGAATTTGTGACACAGTTCGGTGTCACAAACCCTAATGTGCCGGGCAGCAAGGTCTACTATAGGTACGCTAAAATTCGATGATCCTGATGGGGACTTTCAACAATTAGGAGTTCCTTGTGAGTTCTAGAGTCTAGTGTTGCATGCCCAACATGTGCTCTCGTGTCGAGTCATCAAGTCCACTGAAAAGCCCCTTGTGAATTCGTTGTTACAGTTGTAGGAAACCTAATTTCAATTTTGTCCCTCCCTATAGCCCTCCTCCACCCTTACCCCTACCTTCACTCATGGCCAATGCAAATCTAGACGGAAGAACTCTTGGCGATTGTGTAGGGACATGTGAATGCCAAGCTGCCACGACGATCATGTGCAATGCTTCTTGGCCATGTCCAGAAGGAGAGGTTTGGATAGGGAAGACACATGTGGTACTCTTCCCTTCCACCTTGGAAGGATCGGCTGACAAATGGTTCAGTCAGTTTCGAGTGAACCACTTTGCCATGTGGACAATCTTGTGTAACACACCTTTCGTCCAACAAATCATTAGGAGCGGGTGTTGCAGGAATTGCGTCTCGGTGAAATAGTCTCTAAGCTCATGATAGAGGCGATTTGTCTTGGTGGCCTGCTTGCCTACCCATCCAATATACTTCATGGTGTGTTGTTGGGTGAATGAGGCTTTCGCGGGAGTTCCAAGATTGCACAGTGCCTTGTGGAAAGATTTCTTGAACCTTGTAAGGTCCTACCCATGCAGGGACTAGCTTCTTTGCTTGTTTAAGGTACCGAGCCTGGAAAAGGAGCACCAAGTCACCTTGAGAAGAGCGCGGCTAGCGACGTAAATGTTGATCGTGACATGCCTTGCTTTTGTGCTACTTTGCTTCAAGGGCCAGGTTGGCAAGGGCACGGGTTTCTTCCAAGATTGAGAGACGGTTGATGGAGGAGGAATGAGAAGCACCAAAGCAAGAGACAACGAGGGTGCCCACCCGGAAAGAATCATGGTTAAATTTGAAAGGGGAGATGACATCAAGCCCAAAGGCCAACTCGAAGGGGCTGTATTGAGTAGTGTGGATTTATAAGCAGTGTGAAATGCCAGAGTGTGCCAAGAAGAGCATCCACCGATTTTGCTTGTCACAAGCCTTGCGGAGAAGGTGACAGAGCACTTTGTTAGTGCTCTTGGAAGACCTAAAGATGTGTGAAAGGCTGTTTTTTGTACATCTTAAGGCTTTATTCTCACTTGATGGTAGCTGCTTTTAAGATCAATGTGAATAAAGCATGATGAACCATCCAAGATATCATCAATCCTCGGTTAGGGAAATGGATTCTTGATAGTTGTCTTATTTAGTGCCTTGTAATCCACACACATATGAAATGAACCATCCTTTTCTGCATGAGAAGACCATGTGAGCAAATCGCGAAGAGCTTGGTCGCACTAAACTCTTCTCTAAGAGTTCACCAACTTATTTCATAATCTTCTCTTGTTGGTAAGCACTAACATGAAATGCGAGCCTATTAGGAGGCGAACTATCTGGCCCCAAATCATTGTGGTGATCCTCTGGCCAAGGAGGCATTTCATTTGGCAATGTATCTGCAAAGCAATCTCTTTACTCACTTAGAAAATTCAGCGTATCATGAGTGAGAGAATGCACATTGCTATGTTCTAGATCATCACGCATAAAAACCAAGTACAAAGAAACACTCTTTTTCATTGCGTTATTGATTTGTACATGAGATACAATGGGTTTAGTATCACCTGATATGCTTGCATCTATAAGATGCTCTCAGCCTTTGTGCATAAAAGAAAGCTTGTTTGTCTTATAGTTCTTGCAAAGCTCAAGGTGAGCATGCCACGATTTGCCAAGCAATACTTCACATCCATTGAAAGGTGCAATAAGAAAGTTCTTGTCACAAAATTCCTCACAGCTTCTGTTTTCTACTATTCATGTGTGGGATATGGAGCGTGGCATGACATACATGTATGGTTGGTGGAGCTTGACATGGTGTGTTTGTATGGCATATGGAGTCTGACATGATAGTACACGTGTGGCTTGTGGAGCCTGACATGGTGTACATGTATGGCTCATGGAGCCTGACATGATGTGATTCCTTGGGACTAGCTATCCTGGAGATTTTTTGTATTTATGTTCTGAGAAGGTTATGGAAGGATCATGAGCCCTGATCAGATGGGTGTTTCTTCCAGTCTAGCTGCACTCATGTGTGTGTAAAACCGGTCTATGGACACATAAAGCGGTAATTCATTCACAAATAACCTGGACTTACTCAGACACACAATCACAGAATCCTCGCTATAAAACCGGTCTATGGACACATTGGCCCCGAAGTCCGGCGCCCCTTGCGGTATTTCTTTATTGTTAAAAAGTTGGAAAATACAAAGCACGAGTGCAACAGAGCACTCTACTTGCACCAGCTGAGTTTTACAAATTCTGGGAGAAATTTGCCAGCATAACTGCACTAAAACTGTTCCATAACATCTCAGAATGAGTCCCAATTGACAGGCTCACTTCCATAGGCATCAGACTACCCAATGGAGTCCAAAACATCACAATTCAGCTTGCTGTAATTTTCTGCACAGACCTGTTTTCAGCTTTGTTTTCAGCCCAAATTAACCCTTGTACTGTCCTGGAGGACTTTAGCAAAGTCCTACTGCAGTTTGGCATCAACTGGGCAACATAACAGCCCAAAAACAGCACCTAAACAGTGCTGAAACAGCGTTGTATTGAAGAGGTTATTACCCTCTTCCGTCCCTGCTTTGGTGTAGGAACTAACTACACCGGTTCCTGTTCAAGGAGGCAACTAGCCTCTGCATATAAGCATGAAATTCACACAACTGTACCTGATTTTATCTGATGAGAGCATTACCATAGTCTGCAAGAGAGAGAAAGAGAGAGAGAGGCTGTGGGGAGCAAGCTCAACCCTCAATACATGAGTTGTAGGGCAAGGGAGTGCACCACAATAGCTCTTAACCTGCAACAATCCACCATAATGGCTTCAAATGAGCCTCATTCAGCCCAAAATCCCACGCTTCCCTCTTCCCAAAGTGGAAAATGCACATAAATTTGACACTTGGCACATTTTTAAGCCTTTTCCACATGCAATCTTCCAAGCTAAAAATCTCCTGACTGGTTCACATTCTCACAACAGTCTTTTGCCAGCTTTTGGTCCCCTTGACATTCTGCACAAATTGACGCGAACACTTTTCAATTCTGACACTGCCCAAAATAGCAGTTCCCTAGATTTTAGGGATGATGTCATCTGCATTCCTTCTGGTCTCCTGAGCATCTTTGACCACTATGGTCACTTCAGAATTTGCTTAGAATTCAAGATACATTCACATTTCGGTGGCGGCCACTTACTAGTGTAAACCGGCCTATGCCCTCATTCAGTGGCCATGTCCTGGACACTGTCATTCATCTTTCAGTGCAGTTCTCAGGCTTAGCCAACCATTGGTCCAAAGTCCCACTGGCTGATCCATTCTGACATTGCAATGGCCCAAGCCCTTCCAAGAGATCCCGAGGGAAAAACAATAGCAACCAAAGAGAAAGAAAAGAAAAATATATATATTTATAAAGAAATGTAAATAAGGAAAACAACTGCAAAAAGTTTCACCTCCTGGTGACATCGGCAATGGAACCATAAAACCGGTCTATGGACACATAAAGCGGTAATTCATTCACAAATAACCTGGACTTACTCAGACACACAATCACAGAATCCTTGCTATAAAACCGGTCTATGGACACATTGGCCCCGAAGTCTGGCGCCCCTTGCGGTATTTCTTTATTGTTAAAAAGTTGGAAAATACAAAGCACGAGTGCAACAGAGCACTCTACTTGCACCAGCTGAGTTTTACAAATTCTGGGAGAAATTTGCCAGCATAACTGCACTAAAACTGTTCCATAACATCTCAGAATGAGTCCCAATTGATAGGCTCACTTCCATAGGCATCAGACTACCCAATGGAGTCCAAAACATCACAATTCAGCTTGCTGTAATTTTCTGCACAGACCTGTTTTCAGCTCTGTTTTCAGCCCAAATTAACCCTTGTACTGTCCTGGAGGACTTTAGCAAAGTCCTACTGCATTTTGGCATCAACCGGGCAACATAACAGTCCAAAAACAGCACCTAAACAGTGCTGAAACAGCGTTGTATTGAAGAGGTTATTATCCTCTTCCGTCCTTGCTTTGGTGTAGGAACTAACTACACCGGTTCCTGTTCAAGGAGGCAACTAGCCTCTGCATATAAGCATGAAATTCACACAACTGTACCTGATTTTATCTGATGAGAGCATTACCATAGTCTGCAAGAGAGAGAAAGAGAGAGAGAGGCTGTGGGGAGCAAGCTCAACCCTCAATACATGAGTTGTAGGGCACGGGAGTGCACCACAATAGCTCTTCACCTGCAACAATCCACCATAATGGCTGCAAATGAGCCTCATTCAGCCCAAAATCCCACGCTTCCCTCTTCCCAGAGTGGAAAATGCACATAAATGTGACACTTGGCACATTTTTAAGCCTTTTCCACATGCAATCTTCCAAGCTAAAAATCTCCTGACTGGTTCACATTCTCACAACAGTCTTTTGCCAGCTTTTGGTCCCCTTGACATTCTGCACAAACTGACGCGAACACTTTTCAATTCTGACACTGCCCAAAACAGCAATTTCCTAGATTTTAGGGATGATGTCATCTGCATTCCTTCTGGTCTCCTGACCATCTTTGACCACTATGGTCACTTCAGAATTTGCTTAGAATTCAAGATACATTCACATTTCGGTGGTAGCCACTTACTAGTGTAAACCGGCCTATGCCCTCATTCAGTGGCCATGTCCTGGACACTGTCATTCATCTTTCAGTGCAGTTCTCAGGCTTAGCCAACCACTGGTCCAAAGTCCCACTGGCTGACCCATTCTGACATTGCAATGGCCCAAGCCGAAGCTTCCAAGAGATCCCGAGGGAAAAACAACAGCAACCAAAGAGAAAGAAAAGAAAAATATATATATTTATAAAGAAATGTAAATAAGGAAAACAACTGCAAAAAGTTTCACCTCCTGGTGACAGTGTGCATGACTTTGATTTTATATTTGGATGACTTGTTTTGTTTGCCTGGACAATGCTTGAGATTACTGCCTGCGTTGTCCATGGGCTGGGGACACCTCGGCACCCTGTGGACATGTATGCGCACACCTGTTTGGGATTGATAGGTGGTCTACATGTGTTTTGCAGGTGGTAAGTGTCCCAAAAAACCCAATTTACAGCTTTATGATTTCACATACTAATAATTATGTGTGTAGGTTCACACACACTTTTAAGTGACCGGACAACTTATAAGTTGTACACGCTAGACATGACTTATTTAATACACGTGTTGGCCAAAAGATGGGCTCTGGGGGACAAGATTTGGGCCATCTGCATGTAGGCGCCCCGATCTGGACAAGATTTGGGCCATCTGCATGTAGGCGCCCCGATCTGGACCTAAAAAGCACATGTTTCAACTATTATTGGCGGAGGAGCTCTATTGTTGGGAAAAACTCCAGTTTTGCTCATGCGCATGCTTTCGGGGTGCATGAGAGTACTGGTCGACCAGTTTTACAGATTGCTACAGCCACCGACCGTGACAGAAACCCACCAGGTGTATGGGAGATGCTGGCCGAATTCTTCTAGACGCTGTCCTACTGCTGGCCGACTGTTTTACAGCCCTGAAAAGTGGCTGGCCAGGTCATTAGACAGGGGAGAAGAGCTGGTCGATTCATCTGGGATAAATTCACTGCTGTTCGAAGACCGTATGGCTTGTGTTCTGCTGCTGGTCGACTTCCCCTATGGCTTCTGAGAGCTGGTCAATTGCTGTAGACAGCCCTTCAAGGCTGGTCGACTTACTCTGTAAGCCAGACAGGTGGAAGATGAAGATGCAGAGTTGTCCTGGGCTGATGTGGGAGTGCTATGGGCTGTCCATAGTTGTCGTGCATGTGCTTGATGCTGGGAATGCTCTCTTGTGCTGAGGATCGTCATCAAATTTAGCATATGTTTTGTTTTGCTTTCGTACTGTACTGGAAGAGATAGGTGCTTGCCAGTGGAGAATCCCTGATCACCTGTGAAGTTTGTATTTGGAAGCAGACTCCTTTTTGGTAATGTAACCATCAAGGGGGAGGGGTCGGCCCATCTTTTGGCCCCTAGTGTGGTGTATTGTGCAGAGTTGTCATCTTTCCTTTATCTGGCTGCTTATGTGTTTATTCAGTTTTCATGATTGATAAGATTTCCGTGTTACAGTTGCCCTTCCATTACATTGGTATCAGAGCTTGGCTTTCTATAAAGCTTGTGCCTTATTATTTATATGATACTGGATATGGCTGTAAGGAGTCATTATCCATCAGAGAAGGTTGGGATTTTGAGGTAGCCCTCGTCTTACTGTTGCGCCTCGAAAGAGGTTACTTTTGGTTTAAGCAGCAATGAGCGTGTGGAAAGACTTCGTGGCTCTCCTTTATGTGTAGGGGCACTGTTGCACCCTTGCAGTCTATTCAGTATCATACTTGGGAAGTTGGTAGAGAGTGATTCCGGGGCCCGTAATTTCTTTTCTTTCTAAAAATCTGGCAGATACATTATGGCCAGCCAGTCAGATCATTATGTGGAGGACTCTATCACCCGTATTCATCGCATGCGGGAAGAGGATAGAGACAAGGACCATGTTGGGGCTTTGGCAGATAACGATCCACTGTTGTTTGCTAGGGCTGAGGGTTAGCAGGACCTTGATGCTTTGATGAATGAGCTTAAAGAGCTCCGTGCTTTGCAAAGGGACTCGGATGTACACAGAGGGTTATTGAATCAAAGTCTCAATTTAAGGTTGATGTGGTCACTTTTGATGCAATTGTCCAACAAATGGGAATTGACAAACCTCAAAGAGTTGGCTGTTGCTTATTTGAAAAGCCATGGTGATGTTGTTTCCGATGATGAGGGCAAGTGGGTCTTCACACAGCAACCTCGCAGGTTATCCCATGAAGGGAATTCTGATGATGTTGTGAGAGGGCATGCAGCCCGAGCAAGTGATGTAAGTGGATATGCAGCCCGGACAGATGTTATGAGGGGGCATGCAACCCATGCAATTGAGGTGAGAGGGCATGCAGCCCGAGGAGATGATGTACATCGACATGTAGCTCGAGCGGATGATGAGGGGTTTTCAGCCCATATGAGAGATGCAGAAGATCTTCATGCATTGTCGGCGATATCTCCACCTTCTAGGTATGTTCATGCTCCTAGAGTTCCATCCAGAGTGGAGGGTGTTGCACGGGAAATCAGCCCTAGACTTGGGCACCATCGCCATCATAGACATAATGAAGAGGATGAAATTTTAGAGCGTCGTGATGCTCGTCACAGCAACAAGTTAGGGGACAAGGACATCAAATTCGAGAGCTATAATGGAAAGCTGGATACCACCAAGGCGCTTGCTTTCATAAGGCAATTCGAAATAGCCTTTTGCACCAAGGACTTCATTGAGAAATCTATGCTCAGGCATGTGGGCATGCATCTTAAAGAGACTGCAAATGATTGGTGGATGGCACAGCTCTTGGATAGGACGACAACTCGTACATGGAGTGCTTTCAAAGAGCAATTCTATGATCAGTTCCTTTCTCCTCACTTCAAAAAGGATGTATGAAAGGAATGGGATTTGCTAACTCAGGATAATGGCGAGTCCGTTTCCTCTTATGTCTCAAAGTTTTGGCAGATTCTTCTCAAGGTTACACCTTTCATGACGATTAGTGAGGACGAGAAGAAAAGAAAGTTTGAGTTAGGGCTTTATAGGATCATTCAGAAGAGCCTTGCATTGTATCCCCACAACACTTTACAGGAGCTCATATATTCAGCTACTATTTTTGAGGAGCTACATGGCAAGGGAGCATCAAAAAGACAAGAATTCAGCTCATACAAGGGAAAATTCAGAGCTGGAAATGAGCAGAAAAAGGGTGGACAGCCACCTAAGTTTGTGCCCAATGAGTCCAAAGATGAAAAAGGGGCCTCGAAAAAGAAGCCGGGGGGTAAAAAGGATGATTCTAAGTTGTCTAGACACCACATTTTTGATTGCACGAGAGAGGGGAAGTGTTTCTTATGTGGGAGCAAGGATCACATGAAATCTCAATGCCCTCAGAATCCCAAAAGGAATAATGTGCAAAATACAAAACCTAGTGTGAATGTTATACCTGATGTTCAAGGTAATATGGCACATGAGCCAAAGAGCATAATTCTATGCATAGCTTGGGGCAAGTTAAAGGATCAAACAGCTTTATTCTTTTGATAATGCATCCACAGATAACTTGATATCCATTCAGATGGCCATTGCTCTTGGGCTAAAGGTCGAGGAATTGGGCATGGACTTTCATGTAGATGCCTTTGAGGCAAGGAAGTCAAGGTCACTCCCATAATTGGGAAGCTTCGTAGACAGATTTAGGGATATTTGGATCATGAAGACTTCCTCGTAGCACCACTTACGGGATGTGATGTGATACTTGGGATGCCATGGGATTATTGTTTGGATCCCAAGATTTTACACAAAGAGAAGAAAGTTATGTTTACTCATAGGGGTAGGGAAGTTTGTATTGATGCGGGTACTACTGGGAGTACCATGTAAAAATACGTAGCGGAGATGATAACAAAATCTGAGATCACAAGAGCAAGTAGAGTGCAGAAAATAGACAACACAAGAGAAGGAGAGAGATAGGCGTGTAACTCTCAAGATCCTGCAATGAAAACAAGATACAATAGGTGGGGGGCCATGGGGCCATTTTATATAGCCCCATGAGTGCAGTCGGCCAGTAGAAGGACAGCCGAGAGGACATAAAATGCCCACGACCAGTGAAAACCATCAGTCGGCTAGCATCTCAGGGTCGGCCCTCACATGTGTGGAGTCGGCAAGCAGCAGAGAGCAAATGGGACTGCGTGTGACCAGTCAGCCAGCATCTGATACAGCCGACAGGTCCTACACTGCCTCCCACACTCTGGAAAAATAGGGAAAAAATACGAGGAGTGAGGAAAAATGATAAAACACCTACAAAGGGCGGGCACACCCACAAGAGAGGCCCTGGTGTCTGATAAAGACAGGAGATGACTTCTAACACTCCCTCTCAGCTCTTGGTTGTGAAATCAACCCTAGGGAGCTGGAGTGCCGCCTGAGCGTAGCCTGAGGTCGATACTTCGTGAAGAGGTCCGCCGCATTGTCCTCCGTCGAACAATAAAGTAGCAAGATGTCACCAGCCAAGATCTTCTCACGTACAAAGTGATATTGTATCTCTATGTGCTTGGTCCGGGCATGGAAGACCGGGTTCCGAGCAATAGCTATACAACTCTGGTTATCACACTGGATGACTGTTGGCTCCTTTTGTGGAAACCCAATCTCGCCTAGCAGCCTCCGCAGCCACACAACCTCGCAAGCAGCACCACAAGCAGCTCAGTACTCTGCCTCTGTCGAAGATAGGGCAATAGTTGGCTGCCTCTTACTACTCTAAGAAACTGCTCCTGAGCCGAGGGCAAAACTGTAACTTGAAGTGGATCTCCTCGTCTCTTGATCTCCTCCCCAATGTGAGTCACTCCAACCTTGGAGTCTGACTCCATCCCCTCCTGTGTAAAAGAGTCCTAGATCCTTCGTACTATGCAGATACCGCAAGATCCGCAATCCTGCGTCCCAATGAGACTTCAATGGCATCTGCATAAAAGAGCTCAACAGCCCCACGGAGAAGCTCAAGTCCAATCTGGTGTTCAGCAACCAGATCAATGAACCAACCAACTTCCGATACTGCGAGGCATCAACTGGCTCACAAGGATCATTAACAGTTAACTTTGTGTTTGGGTCCATCGGCGAAGTAATAGGCTTGCAGTTCTCCATCCCAAAGGCCTCAAGCAACTCATGAACATATCGCTGCCGAGAGAGAAAAAACCCCCTCTGGGTCTGCCAGATCTCCAATCCCAAAAAGAAGTGGAGTAAGCCTAGGTCGGTCATCTCAAAGTCTTTTGACAAGGTAGCCTTCGTCACGCCAACGTGCTCCACATGACCGCCGGTGAGAATGAGATCATCCACATAAAGATGATAATCGTAACCATGCCGCGTTCCTGAAAGAGATACAGGTTGGGAGCTCTGAAAACCAGTCCGAACAAAGAAGGAATTGTTGGAAATAAGTGCACACTAGGTGTACTATTTCTCTAGTCTAGTTTCAGTTGAGTCTTTGTGTCTTGAGTCTAGTGCCATGTGGCACCTCTACATTTATCCCATAAGTCAGTCTACTCAATCTTGTACTTCTCACCTATATATTGTAGGTGTCACATCAATGAAAGTATCAATCTTGTGTCTTGTCTACACTCATCTCAAGGTATGTCTAAGCTTTGTGTTTCCTTTTAGTCTTGCTCTCATTTCAGTTTCAGTTTTAGCTTTGTCTCTCCCATTTTTCACAACATGGTATCAGAGCAGTGCTACTATGCTGCATTTTTCTTTCCATTTTCTGAACTGCTTCATCACTGCCTCGCCACTGAAACCACTGTGTGTTTTTTATTCTTTCCGCTGACCAAAATAAAGGCACGTCTGCTGCCATCAGATCTTTTAGCGCCACTGCAGCCCACCTGTACCTCTCACAATGCTGCGTCGCTTTGCTGCAACGCTGCCCACCTAGCCACTGCCACCTTTGCTTGTTGTCTGTCATTGACTTGCTGCTGCAGCAGGTCACCCACCTCTTCGTGCCTACTGCTCACCTGCTCGCGCCCCGCTTACTCCTGTCCATCATCAATCTATTATCATTGTACGTGCTGCAACCATTGTCTCTTTCATTTGAGATTGTCACATCTCTCTCTCTCTCTCTCTCTCTCTCTCTTATCCATTCACCACAATGGATGTTTTTCACCCTCCATAGCTGGAGTCTCTCCTGGTTGACATGTCTTCTCAAAAGGCATTTTCCCCTTTGTTATTTCCCATTTCCTCTCCATCTTCACATGTGGGTTAGCTGTCCATTGGACCAGCCAGACCTGCAGCAGCAAATTTAAAGCAGCAATCAAGTGTATGTTGTGTTCTATTTTCAGTCTACTCTCTATCTCTTGAAAAATAAAATAAAAAATAAAATAAAAGGTAAAAAATAAAAATCTCAATACTTAATTTCATTGACTTCTCTATCTTGTACGGGATTAGACACTGCCCTTGCATTTCAGCAAGTGGTAAGACCTTCCCTTCATCTATCTGTCTCTCATGTACGGGATTAGACACTGCCAACTATGGTAAGACCTTCCCATCTCTCTCATATTTGTCTATGCTTTCATGCTATCTACCACCATTGATCACCAATGATGTAGATCATGGGGTAATATCATGTCTATTTGTCTACATGGACTTATCTTAGTCCCTATCCAAGAGGCACCCCTGCATTACCCACTCTAGCAGGAGGATTGACCTTGAGGAGGGATTATCTATCTAGGTCCATCTCTCTGTCTATCTACAATCAGTCAGTCTCTCTGTCTATGTGTCTATCCTGTGTGTCTATCTTGTCACATGTCTTTGACACTCTTATCTATCAGTCTATATGCCTCTCTTTTGTGGATTAGCTACCCACATTCTCTTGGCATTTTTTTGTCTATGTCCCCATTTATCTTCTATTTGTCAGTCTCTCTCATGTCTATCTGAAAGTCTCTCTCTCTGTGGGACCACTCTACTGGCTGATTGTCTCTCTCTCTGTCTGTCTATGATCCACTCTTGTTCCTACCCTTGTGGACCCATATGAGGATATCACTTGAGGAGGGGTGTCTCAGGATCTTTTGTCTCTCATGTCTTGTCTCTCAGTCTATTAGTCTTTATGTCTGTCTTCTAGTCTTGTCCATCTTGTCTTCTAGCTTGTCTCTCAATCCTTGTCTAGTCTCTCTGTCTTGGTTTTATCTTTTGTCATGTCATAGTCTTGTCTTTTTGTCTTCCTCCTAGTGTCCACTTAAGGAGGGTGTTGGAAATAAGTGCACACTAGGTGTACTATTTCTCTAGTCTAGTTTTAGTTGAGTCTTTGTGTCTTGAGTCTAGTGCCATGTGGCACCTCTACATTTATCCCATAAGTCAGTCTACTCAATCTTGTACTTCTCACCTATATATTGTAGGTGTCACATCAATGAAAGTATCAATCTTGTGTCTTGTCTACACTCATCTCAAGGTATGTCTAAGCTTTGTGTTTCCTTTTAGTCTTGCTCTCATTTCAGTTTCAGTTTTAGCTTTGTCTCTCCCATTTTTCACAACAGGAATGAATCTTCTGATTCCAAGCCCTGGGAGCCTGCTTAAGACCATAAAAGGCCTTACGTAACCTGTAAACCATCCCTTCTGATCCTAGAACAACAAAGCCTAGACAACATACACCTCCTCCTGCAGGTCACCATTAAGGAACGCAGATTTTACATCCATTTGATACACTGGCCACCTCTGAGAAGAAGCAAGGGCAAGAACGGTCCGAATCGTGGTCATCCGTGCTGTTGGTGCAAAGGTATCCTCGTAGTCGATGCCTGGCCGCTGAGCATAACCTTTAGCCACAAGTCTGGCTTTGTGTTTGTCCACCGACCCATCTGACGCATATTTGGTCTTAAAGACCCATTTGACACCAATGACTGACTGTTTCGATGGCCTCAGTACCAACTCCCATGTTTTGCTCTTCTCGATGGCATTAAGTTCCACGTGCATGGCTTTCCTCCAAGTATCCTGTGACAGGGCTTCCTTAACGGAAGTGGGCTCCTTGTCCCGCATAATACGAGACATCAAAGCATAGTTTACTTGAAGAAGCTCCGCTATATTGCTTTTGTCGCAGACTCTGCGCGATCTTCGAGGGCCATCCTTTGTGGTCCACTCGGAGGGTAACTCCGTGACACCCAACTCCCGAAGGGTGTCCAACAACCACCTGGGTACACGAACAGATCGTGGAGCCTTCTGCTGTTGCGGGGGCTCTACTCCAGCTGCGGGCTCAACCTCCTCTACTGACTGAGGTGGATCAACTGGAACAATGGTCTGGGAATCATCATCAGACTCTTTTGGATCCAGAAAGAAGTCACGGGACGGAGTCATGTGCCTGGAAGCACCACTGTCAAGAATCCATTCCCGGGTATCCTTTGTGGTGAAGCCAACTGCCTCCTCGCTCGAAGACGATGAAGCATTGGAGTCCATCATCTCTAAGTGCACAAATGTAGGAGTCTTTGCAGTTGAGGCTGAAGAATCAGCACTCTTCCCAGTCCGCTTGGGACACTTCCTCCAGTAGTGGCCTTTCTCACCACAATCATTACAGGATCGCTCGGCCTTCAGTTTCTCTCGTTCTGTTTCAGGCTTCTTCTCAGAAGACTCCTCCGTTGAAGCTTTCCCTTTGCCCTTGTTGTTATTTCGGCCTTTCGGCTGTTGGCCAATTAAGGCCTCCGAACCTCCGCTGTGAGGAGGGTTTGTGAAACGTTCTTCCTGGTCCAAGACCATGGGCACAAGCTCCTCCAAGGTAATGGTGCCGAGCCTGCCCCCACTAGTAATCAAAGAGGAGAAGAAAGTGGAATACTGAGCACGCAAGTGGGACAGCAAAGTAATGGCCATATCTTCTGATGATACGTCCTTCCGAGTCTGGAGGACTTCCTGCTGAAGGGCGTGCAGCTTGTTAATGTGCTCCCGCATCGTCGATGACTTTGCAGGGTTCATGACCCGCATCTGCACTTCCAAGGAAATCCTCTTCATGGGCATTACCCTGTTATAAAGAGAAACCAAGTGCTGCCATATGCCATTGGCCAGCGTCATATACTTTACGCAATTGATTACGTGTGGTGTGCAGTTGAGGAAGATAAATGACCGGACCCTGGTGTTGACACGATCCCACATGTGCCTGTGCCTCGCGGTCCTTCTTCATTGACAGTAACTCCCCTTCCTCTGCTTCCGGCCGTGGAACCTCGATAACGATGAAATCAGCAAGGTCATATGACTCTAGCACAGACTCCATCATCACCTTCCAAATGCCGTAATTGTTCCTGTCCAACTGACGGTCCTGTGGGAACGTGGGGAGAGTTGGAATCTTCACATGCTTCTCAGCCATCTCTAACAAATCTGCCATCGCGGGGATGTAACTGAAAAGGGTGGGTGGGTGGGAAAAAAAAACTTTAAACCTGCAAGTGGCTGTCTAGCAACTTAGCCCGCCTTCCTCTTGCTACTTCTCTTCCCGAACAGTCCCTAACAGTTCACCAATCAGCAACGTAACAATCCCCCTCTTGCTCAGAAAACTCCCAAGATCTTTCAAGAGCCTAGGGCTCTGATACCATGTCAAAATACGTAGCAGAGATGATAACAAAATCTGAGATCACAAGAGCAAGTAGAGTGCAGAAAATAGACAGCACAAGAGAAGGAGAGAGATAGGTGTGTAACTCTTCTCTGTTGGGGTAAAGGCGTTATGCCCACCCTTATAGTGTGTACAAGCCCATAAGTTATAGTACATAGTACACTTAGTACTTTTAATGTACTAAGTGCACTATGTGTACTAGTGCAATATACATGTGTGATAGGGGAGTCACACACTCATATCATGAGTTGACTTATCCCCACAACTCTCTCTCTCTCTCTCCCTTGTTCTTCTCTGTGTATGTCTCCCACATGAATTAACCTAACCCTAATTCTCCTACACAACTGGTATCAGAGCCTTCAGTTCCTTCGAGGACAAAGAAGTGGGATTTTCTTCAGGTGTTGCTGAGGACAAGGCAGCTGCAATTGCTGACAGTCGTCTTTGAGCATGACTCTCACTTGATTCTCCATCAACTTAGTGGCAGAGCTTGACGACCAGCTAGGCAGGCAGCGCAGCAGGTAGCCTACGCTGCCCAACAGGCAGCAACCAGCGCTGCCCAGCTTTTCAGGCCCAGCTAGGCGTCGACTGGCTGCTGGGCGTGAAGCGAAGGCTACCACAGCCGAATAGAGGCGAAGGCGTGTTAATCGCTGGGCGTCAGTCGTCGGCTGGTCCACAAGGCGGATAGAGCTCGTAGCGCTACAAGGCGTGCAAAAACGCTGGCCACCTAGGCGAGTGGCGCTAGGCGAAGCCAGGCGAACACGCGTATGAGCGAAGAAGCGCTGGCTACTAGGCGCTAGGCGTGGGCAAGCGTGTAAGCGCATATGGAGTCGGCTGCAACATGAGTCCAAGGCAGTAAAGCGTATTAGCGTGGAGCGAACACAAGCGCACAACTGGCCGCGTAGCCAACAACAGCAGGCGTATATTCGAACGTGCAATCAGCCAACACCTTGCTAGAGGTCTCCGCCTCAGTTGTGCAGAAGCCGTTGCCCTTATTGCTTCTCGAATCCACAGCAACAAGGAGGAGCAACAGCACCAAAAATCATCAACCCCACTTTCCTGCAACAGAAAATCAGAAATCAAGGTATTTGCCTCAAATTTTTTTTGGGGATTTGCAATTGAGCAGGTGCAATCATTAATTGAGCAGATACAGGCGCCGAATTGCTCAATTTTTGAGCAAAATTGGCAAAATTGGGTGACATTGGTCACAATCAGGATCAATTTGTAGGAAATTGGTCACAATCAGGATCAATTTGCAGGAAATTGGATGTCGAAATTTGGGGCTTTTGATGTAATTGTGCAATTAAGCACTCATACATGCTGTATGATGTGAGAAATCGCACATTTGGGCAAAATTGCAACAAATTGCAGTGCAAATCAAGGGGCTTTTGTGCCGATTTGGTTGATTTGCATGCAGGCAATCGCATTTGATGCTGTGGATAATGTGCTGATGCCTTACAAGCACTCAATGTGCCTGTAAATCAAGGGGCTTTCATGTATTGGATGTATATGTGACGAGGGGGAAGCATCGTGAACACTCTGGATGCCTTCATGTGCGTCAATGTACCATGTATGATCAGAAATTGATCTTAAATCAAGGGGCTTTTCAAGTTTGTATGCTTGTTGAGCTTGACAAAGCAGCAGGCAAGACATTTATGCCTTGAATCCTCAAAAATCAGCTTGCAGTCAAGGGGATTTTGCCCAATTTCTGTTCGGGACTGTTGTATGCAGTGTTCGTGACTGTAAAAGTCTGATTTTCACTCATTTGGACAGCCAGGAGAGCATTTATTGCTACTGTTCCTGCTGGTACAGATTTGGCACAACTTTGTGCAAGTTTTGGCATGGCTGTACACTGTTTTGAGTGACCAAAAGGCTCAATTTCAGCTGCTGTACTTGCTGGTACAGGTTTGGTACATCATTTGTGAGCAATTGGTACTGTTGTACAGTACTTTGGAAGGGCAACAGAGCACATTTAAGGTGTTGTCCAAAATCTGCAGCAACCAGATTTTGGTGATTTCATCACATAAAGTGGGAGAAAAGTTGCATTTGTGCTTCCGCAGTGGGAGATAAAGCTTGGGAGAACAACTGTGAGCACTTTGTGTGCTTTTGGTGCAGTGTTTGCACATTTTGCAGGGAGTCAGGCATTGACAGGTTGCATATTGCTATGGCAACCACAGGTGAGAGCTCTTCATTGCTTCACATCAAGAAGCTTGAAGGCTCGCATAATTATGATATTTGGCAAACCCAGTGCTACAATGTGTTGCTTCAGAAAAAGCAGCACAAGCCTATCAAAGAAAGGGGTGTAATGCCCGCTTCTCTTACTGCTGAAGAGTGGGAAGATATGGATGAGCTGGCAAGATCTACTATCATGTTGTCTGTGTCAGACTCTTTACTTTTCAGCATTCGTGAAGAGAAGACAGCTTGGGGAATGTGGCAGAGATTGCAGGACTTGTATGCCCAACAAAGTGCCTCAAGCAAAGTGTATTGGTTGAAGAAACTCATAGGTCTTCAGATGAAGGAAGGGGCGTCTATGACAGCCCATCTAAATGAGTTTAATGGTATTGTCAGCCAGGTCATTAATCAAAAGTTGGCAATGGACGATGAGTTCAAAGCCACTTTTCTCTTATGCACTTTGCCAGAGAGTTGGGACACATTCAGGACAGCCACTAGCAATTCGAATGCTATGCTGTCATATGCAGATGTTGAGGGTGCTCTTCTTCAAGAAGAGATGAATAGGAAAAACAACTCTGTTGGAAAGTCCAATGCAATGAATGCACGTGGGAGATCCCAGCAAAGGGGGAAAAGCCAAGAAAGGGGAAGGAGCAAGTCTCGCTCCAAAAAGGATTTGGAATGCCATTATTGTGGCAAGAAGGGACACATTAAAAAGCAATGCTACAAATGGAAAAATGATCAAAAGAAAAAGGGAAAAGGTAAAGACAAAGAGAAAGATGAAGCCAAAGATGTAAAGCCAAAGGGCAAAAGTGGAGTCAAGATTGAAGAAATCAATGTGTCACATGCAGGTGGCAGTGAGGATGAGGTCCTATTTACGTCTTCACTTGATGCCCATTCACTTCTTACAGGTGGTCATGGTATGCACTCGTGGATCATTGATTCAGGTGCCTCCTTTCATGTCACAGGTTGCAGAGACTTGTTTGTCAGGTATACTGCTGGCAATGAAGGAGTGGTTTATTTGGGTGATAACCATGCATGCAAGATTCTTGGCAGAGGTGATGTGAGGCTTGTATTTTCAGATGGCTCACAGCTTATGCTCCATGATGTCAGGCATGTGCCTGAGATCAAGAAGAATCTGCTTTCTACTGGACAGCTTGATGGTGCTGATTATGTTACCACATTTGGTCGTGGAAAGTGGAAAATTAGTAAGGGCTCACTGGTTGTTGCCAGAGGCTCTAAGGTGGACACTCTTTACTTTATGCATGCAGGTGTTTGTCACCATGCTAATGTAAATGCAACCGAGCTGCCGGAAATTTCTATGTGGCATAGCCGGTTGGGACACATGAGTGTCAAAGGAATAGAGCAATTGTCTCGTTTGGGTTACTTGCCTTCTCTAAAATTTTCAAGTTTTCAGTTTTGTGAGCATTGTATATATGGCAGGCAACTGCAGTGCCCCCACAAGAAAGCTCTTGGACAGAAAGATGCTCAGTTAGAGCTTGTGCATACAGATGTATGTGAGATGCCTCAGCTTTCTTTGGGAGGGGCAAAATACTTTGTGTCTTGCCACACGCAAGGTGTGGGTTTATCCTCTTCGTTTGAAGAGTGATACATTCTCAGTGTTTCAGAAGTTTGTTGCTCATGTTGAGAATCAAACTGGCAAAACACTGAAGGCTTTGCGTTCCGACAATGGTGGAGAGTACATGTCTAAACAGTTTCAGGACTTTTGTGATGCTAAAGGCATCAAGAGGGAGCTCTCTACTCCTTATGATCCTCCACAAAACGGGACAGCAGAGAGGATGAACAGGACCATACAGGAGAAGGTCCGTTCTATGTTGTCACATGCTGCGTTACCTCATGGTTTTTGGACTGAAGCTGTTATGACAGCCGTTCACCTTATAAACAGGTCACCTAACACGAGGCTTGGTGGGAAAGTGCCAGAGGAAGTATGGACAGGGAAGCCTCCGTCATACAAGCACTTGAGAGTGTTTGGTTGCGTTGCGTACGTGCACATACGCAGGGAAATGCGCACCAAACTTGATCCTAAGTCTCACAAATGCATATTCCTAGGATATGGTGTCAGAAGTGAAATGGGGTATAGACTTTGGGATCCCGTGAATAGAAAGATCATACGCAGCAATGATGTCATTTTTGATGAAACATGCATGTATAAGGAGCCTGCAAGGCAACAGGAGCCTGGCAGAGTCATCTTTGATGATGATGGACATCATGGACAACAACAAAGGGCTGTAAATCAGCCATTACAGCAGGAAAACCAGCCCTTAAATGGTGCTGAAAATGGTCCAAATGGACAGCCAGAGATGGCAGAAGATATCCCTATGGATATACCACAGTTAGAGGAGATACCGGGCATGATTTTTCAGCCTTATGGCATGGAACAGGAGCCACCAATGGGTGATATGCAGGCTGGACAGCAACCTGCAAATGATGGTCATTGGGTACGGAGGTCCACAAGACCCTCCAGAGCCCCTGACAGGTTTGTTCCAGGGGTTGACTACTTGATGCTTACTGACTGTGGGGAGCCCTCATGTTATAAGGAGGCTTTACAGAGGGCAGACAAGGCTCTTTGGGAGCGTGCCATGAAGTCAGAGATGGATTCTCTGCATAAAAATGGAACTTGGAAGTTGGTGCATTTGCCTGTAGGCAAGAAGGTTTTGCCATGCAAGTGGGTATACAGGCTCAAAGTTGCATCTGATGCAAAGCCAAGATACAAAGCCAGGTTAATGGCTAAGGGCTTCAAGCAGGCAAGAAGGTTTTGCCATGCAAGTGGGTATACAGGCTCAAAGTTGCATCTGATGCAAAGCCAAGATACAAAGCCAGGTTAGTGGCTAAGGGCTTCAAGCAGGAATATGGTGTGGACTTTGATGAGATCTTCTCTCCAGTGGTCAAAATGACCACACTTAGAGCTGTGTTAGCCTTAGTTGCACATGATGATCTGGACTTGATTCAGATGGATGTGAAGACAGCTTTTCTTCACGGTGATCTCCATGAGGAGATATATATGCAGCAGCCAGAGGGTTATGCAGTGAGTGGAAAGGAGAAGCTTGTATGCAAGCTGAAAAAGAGTCTTTATGGGCTCAAACAGGCACCAAGAGAATGGTATCATAAATTTGATACATTCATGAAATCACAGAAATTCAGGAGAAGTGACATAGATCACTGCTTGTACACCAAGAAAGCTTTGGATGGCAGTCTATTGATTCTCATTTTGTATGTTGATGATATGTTGATTGCCGGGAAATCTCGTAAAGAGATGGATGCCTTGAAGAAGAGGCTGCATGAAACCTTTGATATGAAGGATTTGGGTGATGCAAATCACATCTTGGGTATGCGGATACTTCGGGACAGAAATCAGCATGTGTTGTATTTGTCTCAGAAGGAATACATTGGCAAAGTCTTGCAGAGGTTCAATATGGACGGGGGGGAGAAGACTAGTACTCCTTTGCCTCCATATGTGAAACTCAGTGCTATGGATAGCCCACAGTCGGATAGTGACAGGGCTGATATGGCCAAGATTCCGTATGCTTCAGCTTGTGGCAGTCTCATGTATGCCATGGTTGCTACTAGGCCGGACATTGCATTTGCAGTGGGAGTGGTTTCTAGATACATGGCCAACCCTGGCAAGAAGCATTGGGAAGCAGTGAAAGGTGTCATGAGATACCTGAAGGGCACATAGGATATGTGCATTTGCTTTGGCAAACAGGATGCATTAGTGCATGGTTACACGGATTCGGATTATGCCGGTCATCCAGATAACCGGAAGTCTACTACCGGTTATGTGTTTACATTCACAGGAGGTGCTGTGTCATGGATATCCAGGATGCAGAAGTGCACTGCCTTATCTACTACAGAGGCCGAGTATATTGCAGCCACAGAGGCTTGCAAGGAGGCATTATGGCTATCTCGGTTAGTGGTTGATTTGGGTTATACAGGGGATATTCCATTGTTGCATTGTGACAGTCAGAGTGTCATTCAGTTGGCAAAGAACCCTGTTTTTCATGCAAAGACGAAGCATGTGGATGTGAAGTATCACTTCATCAGAGAGGTGATAGAGAACAAGCAAATTCAGCTTGTTAAGATTCATACGGATGACAACCCGGCTGATCTGTTGACAAAGAGTTTGCCTCCGAAGCGGTTTGCTCATTGCAGACACTTGATGGGCATTGGATGAGGCCAGTTTCAGCCTTGATATGGCCTTGTATATTATCATGTACATGCTGATTTTTCTTTTCCTTTACTTAAGGGCACTTTGCCTTTAAGTGGGAGGTTGTTGGGGTAAAGGCGTTATGCCCACCCTTATAGTGTGTACAAGCCCATAAGTTATAGTACATAGTACACTTAGTACTTTTAATGTACTAAGTGCACTATGTGTACTAGTGCAATATACATGTGTGATAGGGGAGTCACACACTCATATCATGAGTTGACTTTATCCCCACAACTCTCTCTCTCTCTCTCCCTTGTTCTTCTCTGTGTATGTCTCCCACATGAATTAACCTAACCCTAATTCTCCTACACATTCTCTTTACACAAGATCTCGCAATGAAAACAAGATACAATAGGTGGGGGGCCATGGGGGCCATTTTATATGGCCCCATGAGTGCAGTCGGCCAGTAGAAGGACAGCCGACAGGACATAAAATGCCCACGACCAGTGAAAACCATGAGTCGGTCAGCATCTCAAGGTCGGCCCTCACACGTGTGGAGTCGACCAGCAACAGAGAGCAACTGGGACTGCGTGTGACCAGTTGGCCAGCATCTGGTATAGCTGACAGGTCCTACACTGCCTCCCACACCCTGGAAAGATAGGGAAAAATGGGAAAAAAATACGGGGAGTGAGGAAAAAAATACAGGGAGTGAGGTAAAATGATAAAACACCTACAAAGGGTGGAAGAGAGGCCCTGGTGTCTGATAAAGACAGGAGATGACTTCTAACATACCATACCCGTTGTAAGCCACATTTCTATTTCCAAGGCAATAAAGAAATCAGCTTGTTCTTACTTGGTCTTTGTTCGTGATAATGTTGAGCATGATGCTGTGTAGATCAAGATAAGATTGATTTCTTAAGTGATTAAGCTGATTGTTTTGCTGACTCCCTACCTGGATAGTTACCCCTAGAGAGGCCAGAGGATCATTGTATTGACATAGTCCCTGGTAGCTCTTTTCCTAACGGAACTCCTTATAGGGTGAGTGCTACTCAACAGGACACTCAAGTGAATGATTTACTTGAAAAAGGGGTTGATAAGGCCAAGTTCTTCGCCTTATTGTTCTCTAGTTTTGCTTGTGTAGAAAAAGGATGGGACGTACAGAATGTGTGTTGATTACAGCGTCTTTTACAAGATTACCATCAAGAATAGGTTTTCGATTTCTAGAATTGATGATATTCTTGACAAACTTGAGGGAGCTGCTTGTTTCAGTCGCATTGATCTTAAGAGTGGCTACGATCAGACTAGAGTGGTACCTCAAGATGTGCACAAAACGGCTTTCAGAACTTCATTTGGGCTATATGAATATTTGGTGGTGCCATTTGGTCTTACAAATGCTCCCGCTACTTTTAATAGAATGATGGACATAATTTTTAGACCTCACTACAAGTTCACATGAACTTTTTTTGATGATATCATTATCTTTTCAAAGAGTGAGGTTGAGCATAAAGAACGTCTCGCCATTGTTTTTGAAGTGCTTAGGAAACACAAGCTTTTCATCAATGGAAAGAAGAGTGAATTCTTCTTGTTAGAGATCCATTATTTGTGGTGGCATATCACGCAGACCTCAAGTGCATGTAGTGACTACCGCCTATCATCGGGGCTTGGCAGGGATGCGGGATATGTATGCTTTGGATGCAGTTTTTCATCTTATTTGGGCTGATCTGAATGATGGTACTACTGCTCCATCTGATTCGATTTGAGATGGTTTTTTGATGATGCAAAACCGTATTTGTGTGGTCCAAGAATTGCGCCAAAAGGTTATGGGAGAGTGTCATGCTCTTATGTAACTTAGCAGAAATTTGATTGGGAAAAGTATTTTTGCTATTGATTGAGTTTGCATACAATAACATTGTGCATTCTTCAACTAATAAGGCTTTCCCTCATTCCATTGGGAAGAGTGCATAGGCTCGAGATTGGACATCATTGGTGCTTCTACAGCCATGTACAGTTCAGCCCAACTCTTGGCCTTCAGAGATCTTGCGTTTGGCTTATCGTCAATCCATCTTCAAAGATCTTGCGTTTGGCTTATCGTCAGTCTCTTCAAAGAAACAGGATAGGGGGCCCTTCATGTCAGAATATGCTGCGGAGATGAAGACAAAATTTGAAAACACAAGAGCAAGTGCACTGCAGAAAAACACAACAATAGAGAGGGCGAGAGAGAGGTGTGTAACTCTACTATATACACAAGAGAAAACCCGGAATACCCAATACAAACAGTGTGGGGGCTAGGGGCCATTTTATATGGCCCCTAAGAGCCAGTCAGCCAGCAGCAAGGACAACTGACATCATCAAAAAGACACCGATTTGCTGAAGTCCCAGTCGGCCAGCACACGTGTGCAGTCGGCGAGCCACAGAGAGAGACGGGGAGCAGCAAGAGCAGTCGGCCATCACCTAGATCAATCCTAGAACCATAGGACAACCTCCCACACCTAGTAAAAATAGGGAGAGTGGGGAAAAATGAGAAAACACCTAAATCGGGCGGGCACACCCACAACAAAGGCCCTGGTGCAAACATACAGAGAGGAGATGACTACTAACACCCCTCTCAGCTCTTGGATGTGGAACCAACTCCAGTGAGCTGGAGTGTCGCCGGAGTAAAGACAACGGCAGTGACCATGACGGCCACAACGGCGGAGATGTCGTCCTAGAAGCCCAGCCCGCTCAACCTCCACCCCTTCCCCCCATCAACCTCCACCCCCAGCCCCTCACCCAAGCACTAGCACACAGCCACCCCCACCCCCTCCTGGCACCACAACACTCCTCCTCTTCCCCTCCCAATCATCTACACCCCCCCCCCCCGTTTTCCCACCTCACCCTCACCTCCCACATTGACATTGAATTTCGGCATGCCCACCACTCATTTCCAAGGATAGCCGTGGCACGAAACCCAATGTTTCATGCACGCACTAAGCACATAGAGATGCATTATCACTATGTCAGAGAGAGGATTCATGCAGGGGAGACCACATTATCTTACTGCTCTACACATGACAATGTTGCAGATCTGTTCACGAAGGCTTTGTCTTGAGAGAAGTTTGAAGCTTTCCGCAAAGCTTTAGGCTTACTTTTCTACAGAGAGTGATCTGCTATCGACCTTGTACATGTTCACATTGCCACTACAGGAGGGTTTATTGGCATATATGCTATGAGTTATGCCACATATACTATGAGTAGTGCCACATGTGAACATGGGCTAACCAAGGGCACTTTTGTCCCTTTGGGTTTTTCCCCTTGGATATTAGGTGTGAAAGGACACCACACTTATTTGATTGTATTATGATATTGTGGAGTCAACTCCCTTGCACCACACATCTTGTATCCATCTACTTTGAGTAGCAATCACTATCTCTCACACTCTCTTGAGAGCTTGCTGCTGTGTACCATCTTGGTGTGTGTGTGTGTGTGTCTTTGTTTCTCTAAAACCCTAATCCCCAACAGGATAATTGGGTTGGGTGGCGGCCGTACTCCTCGAGGCGTCCCCTTGTCGCGCGCTTCTTCCTGAGGGTGGGGTGCATGAGGGTTTCGATTGAGGAGTCGGATGTGTCGGCCATGGTGAGGGAGGGTGGTCAGAAAGGGAAAGCTTAAGAAAAAAATTTGCAAGACTTCAGGTAGGCTGAAGGCTGAAAGTGAGGAAATTAGAGGGTGGGGCCCATATATATAGGATCTAGAAGGATACGACTGTGGTAAGAGGCTGGTAGAGGCGTGGCATTCCGAGGAAATAGGCGTACCGTTTGAATGGTACGAGTGTACTTGTTGGAGCAGCGTTTGGTACCAGTGTGGCATTTGGTTGGAACGGCCGTGTCCTTTGAGTGGTGAGGTTGGAAAGGGTGCGGCAGTTGGGGCTAAAGTTGGAATGGCCGTGGCACATTCGAGACGGCCATGGCAAATAGCGATGAGAGTGGAACGGCCGTGGCAGTTCATCTAGATGTTCGTACGGCCATGGCACTTGGAATTTTGAATGGTACGACTGTGGCAACTTTGAAGTGCTGAATGGGCCGTGGCAAAGATAGAGGTGAATGGTATGGCCGTGGGAAATTTGGTACGGTCGTGGCAAATTTTTTTTTTTTGAGGCACCCTAAATTAGGTTTTGTACCCTTGGGCTATGTTGCCAGCACTCCATTGGGGATTTTGTACTGACTGTGTGTCCAATTCACCAAATGGAGGAGTCGGTTCCAATTAGGTGATGGCGAGGTTGGGATTTCCTTGGGAAGTTTAGAGGCTGGTGACGAGGGAGTACCTGAGACTTGATAGGTTGAGGGTTGATTGGGAGTACTCCGATATAGCTTGACAATGATGGGTGGAGGAGCTGCCAACGTCGAGGGTATATCTTTAGTATGGAATGCTAGCTGCGGTTGGGGGGTCACAGTGTCGTCATGAATCTTTTGCGTCCCTTTCTCCTGCGCAATTGTTGTGGTGGAGGCCACTTTGGGTCTCCGTTGAAGGGTGGGTGACTGCGGAGTGACAAGAGTTGGGAGTTGGTGCCTTGGTGATTTGGGGACCCAAATGTGTCGATTGCCCTCATAGAAATGTTGAGCCTGTAATAGAGGTTTTAAGATCCACAGGAAGGTTGTTGTTGGGCAGGGCTGAGGGTGTGATTGAGGATAGTGGGGCCTTGGAGAGCGTTTGGGACCGCGTTTGTCCTGTACCCTGTGGGCTTGTGGTTGTCAAATTGGTTGCGTGCGAGGGGGACGAGGAACTCGGGGTGCCGGTGTGTGAGGATGAGAGTTGGATCATCGGGGGATCCACAAGGTAGAAGTGCCCTCATAATACCCTTGCGCGTTTAGGAGCCTTTGAGGTACCCATAGTCGAGAAGGCGTTTGTTAGTGTTGTTAGGAGAGTTAGTGTGGTTAGTTTTCTGTGGGGGGTCAGCAACTTGTGTGGTTTTTGAGATGTGGGATTGGGCTGTTGTCGAGTGGGGTAGTGGAGGATGTGAGAGCCAGTGGTGTGTGCGGAGTGGGGAGCGGCCTCTTTTTGAGCTGTGTGGATTGGAGGGTGGAATGATGTCGATGAGTGGAGGGGTGAGTTGTTGGCATGGGGGAGCAACGGGTACGGGTTCTTCGTCTGTCTCATGAGGACAGTAACTTGGCCTGTCATGTGCATCATAGATGCCATGGACATTCTCAGGGCTAGATCCAGAAGAGGCAACCAGATAAAGAGTAGAACCGAGGAGTACAGAGCACTTGTGGCAGAGTAGACTGGCATGGAGAACAAGCTGAAGATCAGAAGTGTGTCGGCTGCAGGACATTGGTGCTGGCTGCATAGAAAGGACTGTTGGCTGCTCATGGAGGAGGTCGGCTGAACCAGCATCAGGCGCATCAAGATCAAGGCATCAGGTGCATCAAGATCAAGGAGGATCACCCAGTCGGCTGAATTAATAAGCATTTAATGCATTAATACTGGCCGACCAGCAGTCGGCCAGTCTACCCTTTGTCCAAGGGACCTATAAAAAGGCCCAAGTACTCATTGTTTTAGGCATTCAATCCCACTAGGGGTTTGGATCACTAGAGGTCCCATAGGGGACAGATTTTAGGGTTAACCACCTTTTTATGAAGGCAGCCAAGGGCTGCAAGATATGTACCCTTTTTGTACCATAGTATATACTGAAATTCCAGCACTTCTCACTCTCTCTCTCTACTCTCTCTCTACCTGCGTTTTTGCATCAAATGGTGCGTTTTTGCATCAGAAGGTTTCCAAGAGTGTTTAGGGCTGAAAGAAGACTACCCAGAGCTTCCGCGTGTTACATTGGTATCAGAGCATCAGGCCCAGCAAAGCTAAACACTGATTCAGTCCCATATGATGGTGTACAGGTCCAAGGTACAGGAAAGTACACGGATTCGAAGCCCAAGGCGGGAACACAGAAGCGGGAAGAACTCCCAGGAGGTTTGTTGGTGGTGTTCCACAGTGCCAGATGGGGATGGCAGTTCCGTGACCCAGATAGGTTCTCAGGTAACGGTCCCAAGGGAGGTTGATCCTCCAAGGGTGATGTGAGAGTGCCAGACTCAGTTCCAGGAATGAAGACCAAGACGGTGTTTCAGAGCCAGGGCAGGAATGGATTGTGGACTAGAGGAAGACCAGATGCATAGATCTTCATCAGAGACAGAGTGGTTTGGAGAACAGACTGGATTTTCAGAGAAAAAGGGCTGAGGGGGATGTCATGTGCATCATAGATGCCATGGACATTCTCAGGGCTAGATCCAGAAGAGGCAACCAGATAAAGAGTAGAAACGAGGAGTACAGAGCACTTGTGGCAGAGTAGACTGGCATGGAGAACAAGCTGAAGATCAGAAGTGTGTCGGCTGCAGGACATTGGTGCTGGCTGCATAGAAAGGACTGTCGGCTGCTCATGAAGGAGGTCGGCTGAACCAGCATCAGGCGCATCAAGATCAAGGCATCAGGTGCATCAAGATCAAGGAGGACCACCCAGTCGGCTGAATTAATAAGCATTTAATGCATTAATACTGGCCGACCAGCAGTCGGCCAGTCTACCCTTTGTCCAAGGGACCTATAAAAAGGCCCAAGTACTCATTGTTTTAGGCATTCAATCCCACTAGGGGTTTGGATCACTAGAGGTCCCATAGGGGACAGATTTTAGGGTTAACCACCTTTTTATGAAGGCAGCCCTTGAGGCAGCCAAGGGCTGCAAGATATGTACCCTTTTTGTACCATAGTATATACTGAAATTCCAGCACTTCTCACTCTCTCTCTCTACTCTCTCTCTACCTGCGTTTTTGCATCAGATGGTGCGTTTTTGCATCAGAAGGTTTCCAAGAGTGTTTAGGGCTGAAAGAAGACTACCCAGAGCTTCCGCGTGTCATGAGGACAGTAACTTGGCCGGAGGCCAACTGTAGGGTAGCCCTCCTTGCATCCCAGTCAATGTTGCACCGGTTGTGGTCCATCCAATCCCTTCTGAGGAGTATCTCTTCGCGCATTGTTTTTGCAGGCATCACGTAAAACTTCCCTACCAAGGGATTATTTCCAATGTGGAACAAAAGCGTGACTGTGCCTAAGCAGTGAACTTCTTGAGATGCCATTGTTGTGACTGTGGTAGGAGTATCTTTCAGTGGGGGTTTCCCGAGGGAAAGCCATGTTTCGTGAGACATCAAATTGTAATTAGCCCCTGTATCTACAAGAGCTAATTTTTGGATGAAGCGCGTCGGGGTGGTCATTCCTAAACATAACCAAGCAGGCTTCACCTCTCCCATTCTTCCTCTTCGAGGTCGAAATGCGTAAGCTTGGGGCCAAGAACTCCATTGGCATAACCGCTTCAGTACCATAGGTCAAACTGAAGGGTGTGGCATTGGTAGTTGCCATGCAGGAAGTTTTATAGGCCCAAAGCGCTACCGACAACTTCTGTTCCCAATCGTTGCGGTTGGCCTCAACAGTTTTGGTGTGAATGATGGCACACAAAACTTTGTTTGTGCTTTCGGCTTGGCCATTAGCTCAGGGCTAATATGGGGAGGACTTTCTATGAGTGACAAGGAATTCTTGTAAGAGGAATTGGATTACTTTATAAATGAAGTGCGTTCCATTGTCGCTCACAAGCTTAAGGGGGCTAATATGGGGAGGACTTTCTATGAGTGACAAGGAATTCTTGTAAGAGGAATTGGATTACTTTATTAATGAAGTGCGTTCCATTGTCGCTCACAAGCTCAAGGGGCAACCAAAGCATGTGATGACTGACTCGTATAGGAATTTTGCGGTGGAGCGTGCATGAGCTTTACTAGTAACTCGAGTTTCGACCCATTTGGTGCAATAGTCTGTGGCAGCGATTATATATGTAGCTTGAGTGTACCAAGCCACGGAACTAATGGGACCAATGAAATCAATGCCTCACTTTTCGAATGGTTGCAAGGACACAACAAGGTTTAGGGGCATGCTGTCGGTAAAGCGGGGGATTGCCGCTCGTTGGCATTCATCGCACCGCTTGATGTATTCTGCTGCATCAGCCATTAAGGTGGGTCACCATAACCCGGCTGTGAGGACTTTGCGTGCAGTGATATCTGCTGCAAAGTGTCCCCCAGCACAGGGACAGCGAGCCTGTTCTAGAAGGAAGACATATTTGTCTTCATGGACACATCGTTTGAGAATCCTGTCTTTTCCTTGCTTGTAGAGTTGGCCTGCAATGAGTTGGTAGGGGACTGCCGATTTAATTAGGCATCGGGCACGGTCCTTGTTTAGGAGGGGGTCCATTGGTAAGCCATTGGCTAGAAAGTGTGCTACCTCCTCGTCCCACTCAGGAATTAAACATAATTGGAATAGGGCGTCATTTGGTAAATCATTATCAACTCCCATTGGTGGCTCGCCATTAGGGATTCTTGACATGTGGTCTGCCAAGACATGCTGCGAGCTCTTCCTCGTTGTGACGGTGAAGTCGAACTCAAGTAAGATCAGCAACCCCCTGGTGATTCTTCTTGTTGTACTTACAGGGCTTGTTTACCAGGTATAGAAGAGCTTGATGGTCTACAAAGAAGATAAATTTGGTCGCCAGAAGATAAAAACTTCTTAGTGGTGTAAACCATGGCCAACCCTTCCCTTTCAGTCGTGGTATAATTTCTCTCGGCCTCGTTCAGTTGGCGGCTGGCAAAGTTGATGGGAAAATCCATCTTGTATTCACCAGGTTGGGCCAGCACACATCCAACAACAAAAGCAGAGGGGTCAATGTGGACATGAAAGATAATGTCCCAGTTGGGGGACCTAAGAATAGGAGCACTAGCCAAGGCTTTCTTGAGGGTCGTGTAAGTCTATTGTCATTCCTTTGTTCACTCGAAAAGAATTAAGAGTCTGTAAAGAGGTCGAGCTATATCAGCATACATAAAAATGAATCACCGATAATAGCCAACATATTCTAGGAATTATTGGACTCCCTTAAAATTGGTGGGTGGGGGGCAGCTCGAGGATGATGCGCGTCTTGCTATCGTCCGTGGAGATTCCTTGTCGGGAGACAATGTGTCCCAGGATAACTTTATGCCTAACCCAAAACTGGCATTTGAGTGGGCTCAATGAAATGCGATACAGCCTGTATCTTTCTAACACCTTACGTAAACAGTCAAGGTGTGCCTTCCACGAGGAGTTGACGCAGAGCTCATCCATAAAGACCTCAAGGAGTTTCTTAAGATATTCCTTATAGGCCGTGCACATTAATCGCTAGAAGGTGCCGGGGGCATTGGTCAGCCCTTCAGGCATGACGCAGTATGCGTAAGTTCCCCATTTTGTGGCAAAGGCTGTTTTGTGCTGATCCTTGGGGTCGATCAACACCTGGTTGTAGCCGGAGAATCCATCAAGGAAGCTGTAGGCTTCCTTTTCTGCGACTTGTTCAAGCACATGCTTCGTGAAGGGTAAGGGATAATGATCCCATATGGTGGTGACATTGACCTTTTTGAGGTCCACGCACACTCTTACCTTCCCATTCTTTTTGAGCACTATCACGATGGGTGATACCCATTCTGTGTGCTCTATTTCGTAGATGAATCCGGCGTCAATGAGTCTATTGATTTCTTCTCGGACCATCTTGGAATACTTCGGGTTCATAGGATAAGCTCTTTGTTTGAACGGTCTTGATCCATCAACCATTGGAATGGTGTGCTTGACTACTTTGGGAGGTACATCTTTCATATCCGTGTACTCCTAGGCGAAGCAATCCTGGAATTCTGTGAGAGGAGAGTGATGAGCTCGGTCTCTTCCTCGGTAGAGAGGTCGTCTCCAATGTATACTGGCCTCGGGTCTTCGCCCGGGCATGCCGGGTTAATTTCTTTTACCTTGGTTGGACCATCATATGAGGTCCTTGGTTGTCCGTTGTGGGACCTTTGGGCCGAGTCATATTGCACAAATCTGTCGGCCATCTGGAAGGTCTTGAAGTGTTTGGGCACTTGTTGGTCTCTTCTGGCCTAGTGCTTTCTTCTATCAGTTTTTTGGCTTCTTTTTCTGCCAGCGCTAAGTTCTTATTGCGTGCTATGCGTGTAGAGCGGCAAAGGTTTTCCAGTTCGGGTTTGGGATCAACGGGCTCCATTGGCTTTGGGGTGGTCGTGTGGACTAGAAGGGAGCTATTTGTGAACTCCTTTTGCCATATTTGGTTGAAGTGGTCATGTGCTTCAACCGCCTCTACATATTTTAGCCAGTGGGTGTTTGAATCGTTAGGGAAAACATAGCGTTCTGGCCCAGGGAATCCATCTGGCTTGCAAGTTCTGTGTGAGCGTGTTTCCCTTGATGGTTCCGCTTTATTGGCCCTTTCAAGTTCCTGAGTGGCGACATTAGGCAAGTATGCAGTGCTAAGCATGTATAGAGATGTGATCTCCTGCATGTTTGCTGTAGTAAACCTAGTTCCCGTGCGCCTTGGAAGTATGTCCAGGGTAGCAAGGGTATGCAACCAATTTCTTAGAGTCTTCTAGCTTTGGAAGAGGTGCACATTCCTCACTATCCTTTTCATCATCTAGTGTTTTATGGCACGTTTGACACAGATGGACTGCAGTGGATTTGGTTGTTGTTACTGAGTCCTCTGTGAAGGGTCTACCGCTCATGGGATGTACCTTCCACGTGCCTAGACTGTTTGATCTTTTCTTTGAACGTAGATGTGGTCAATATCCCAATCGTGGATCATTTTGGTTTCCCTCATGAAAGGTTGCCCAAGGATGATGTCATATGAAACAGGTTGACGTCCGAAGTTCATCACCACAAAGGTGTGGCAGAAGGTAGTTCCAAGGATCTTTATTTTCAAATTCTTCAATAGACTAATGGGTCTAGCGGTGGCTCCGTCAGCGAGTTTGACCAGTAATGTTGTGTCATCCATGGCAAGTGCTCTCCATTTTCCCCAACATTGTTTTGTAACAATGCTCACTCCTTCTCCCCCGTCGAGGATTGCTGTGACCTGGAGGCCATCGAAGGTTATCGGCAATGCAGCATTGAGTTCATCGACTTCAAAGTATTGTTTGAGCTTATTTACTCGAACTGTGGGGGTGCCAGTGATCTCGTGGGGTTCAACAAGCTTGTCTTCCTCCGACTCATTAGAGCTGTCTAGCTCTATGGATTCTTGCATGCCTGCCCTGAGGCGTCCCTCCATCCAATCCTTCAGATCTTTCCATAAGCTTGGGCTCCCTTGAAGAAGATGCCAATGGGGATCTGGATCTAAGAAGAGAGGAAGGAAGAGAGAAAAGCAATGTCTCTAGGAGGCGGAGGTTGCTCCATGAGGAAGATTGCTTTGGCTTATTCTTAAGCTCTTATGTGTATACGGTATTTGGATGTGGATCTCTGTGTCCGTTCTTTTAAGATGGTCATCCTTCAGATTTCTGAGATATTCAGGTACCTGGTTTCCCTGGTGGGAGGTAGTTGTCGCAGTGGGTGCTGCTGCTTGTGTTGGCCTATGTGGGGGTGATGGGTTTGGGAGCTCTCTAGTATATACATGAGCTTCTTCAGTGGGTCTCATGTTGGAGACCGAAGGACATGGCTCAAGGTTAGTAGTAGGGGGCTCATCTTCTATCTGAGCTTAGTAGTCCTTGACCAATTCTTGGGTTGCCTAGAGTCTTTCCTTCTCCTCTGTGGGGTTAGGGTATTCGGCAAGCTTTTTAGGGAGCTGGTTAGTGTCAATCTGTTCCCTGGCTCTGGTGGTTGAGTGTAGCAAATCTTCCTCTTTTGATGAAGAGGTTAACACGTGTGGTCGTGCCATCTTTCGAACCACTCTTGATAACTACCCGGCTATCTCCTTGCCGATTTTCGTAGTTTTCTTTCTCGAGCGTCTAGTTGCTTGTGCTTGTTCAGGGACATTCTTTGAAGATAAGACCTTTGCTTGTCTCTGGTGTCGCGAGGTTGATGCCTCTGCTGCAGCATGAGCTGCGGCCCTTTTTTTGTTTTGCAATCTGGTTATGGCGTTGAGAGGGACCGTGTGGATGAAGCCGTCTCTTACACTCAACAGGTTAATGCTGGTGCTGGGATTAGCTTCACGAGCCTTCCCTGTTGTCCCTGGTCTCAGCGGACAATCCTTAACATATGGTCTATCCCACACCCAACATATGAAGGGGTTAATGTGGAAGTGCCTACAAAGGTACTTGCCATCCCTTTCTTGATTGGACACTCAGCCACTCGGTGAGGTCCTGCGCAATGATAGCATTGCTTGGGTGGTCGTTTAGCCATTGTATTCATGTCGTGGCCTCATGGCATTGGGGCAGCTAAGTACACTGGAAATATTTGGTCACCCTCCATCACGTAGTGGCTTAGAATTTGGGAGGGTGGACTGGTTGGCTCCAGAGGTTCGTAGGTAGGTGCTTTGGGAATTTCCCCCTCGTCCCCTTCTTCAAAATTTCTTAGTCAGGGTTAGCTGACGAACAGGTGTGACTCGTGGTAATGGGGGTTGAGGTGGGAGAACTGGCGGTGGTAAGGACATTTCGGGTACCCTAAGAATTTCTCTTTGGGCCTTTTCTTAGGCTGGTTGAGGTACATTGTGAAGAGCAGGTGCTGGCAAGGCGAGTGGTTGCCTTGGGTTTGCAGGTAGGGCTTGAGATAGAGCGCGGGCTTGAGCCGCCCTTTGTTGATACTAGTTCTTGACTTTGTGATTGTCCCACCTTTGGCAATATGTGCAATAGAGGGTGGAACGGGGTCACAAATGTGGACACTCCATGCTGGTATAGTTAGCTCGACAAATCGGGCACCATACTAGCTCTCTCTTCGGATAGAGATGGGGTTGGCCAACCCGATCCCGGTCTTGGCCGGTTCTCCAATGTTGGGTCATTTGTTGCATTAATGCAGCGGCCAACTGCTCGACTTGTTGTCCAGAAGTGGACTCTTTGCTCTTTCCATCAGATTTTGTGCTGGTGGTCTTGAATGAGGCTTTTGATGTACCCTCATGAAGTTCTCGAGAACGTGTTTCCTTGAAGTTGTCCTCAAAGTCCATAGCACTCCTGCAGCATTGCTTGAAGGAGGTATGGGCCAAGGCATACAAGGTAGTGTAAGGGTATGTCATCCAGACCTTCCAGAAATCTCCCTATTAACCTTTCATCAGAGAACTTGTCTCTGGTTCTGCAGTGGGAGTGGAGATATCTAACTCTGTTGATGTAGTCTCGGATGGTTTCACCATCCTTTCCATCTGCTACCCTGACGAGAATATCCAACCTTGAAGGCCTCTTTCAAGGCTTCGAAGGTGGCCTTGTCCTCAGCTTTCAAGGACCTAAACCATTGGCCGGTTTACCGTCTAGGGTGAGGCCAAAGGCACTCACCTTAACTTGATCTTCCACAAAGGCTTCATACTTCTGGTTGAACATCTCCAAGTGTGGGATGGGGTGTGAGGGCAAAAGGACGAAAGGACCAAAAGTATGAGAGATCAGAGCAAATCAACATAGCATGCAATGAGTGAGTGTATATATGATAAAATCCAGTACAAGAGCTTAGTGTGAGACTCCGAAGGAGCAGAGAGGGCTGCTGTCCTGTGATAATGCTGAGGGTGGAGAAGGCCACAATCCAAGGCAGATGGTAGGCTGCTGTCCTGAAGAAATGAGCAGAGAAGGCTGCCGTCCCGATGTCGAGGTCAAGGAGCAGAAAGGGGCTGCTGTCCCATGAGCTGTGGAGAAAACGCTGATATGCTGATGTAAGCGCTCATAATCTGCTGATCTGCTGCGCTGATGTAAGCACTGATGATGTGCTGATGTAAAACGCTGAATGTAAGCATTGCTGATGTGCTGATGTAAAACGCTGAATGTAGCAGAGAGGATGCACAGCCAGAAGATGCGATAACTCCAGCAGCAGCAGCAGGTAAACGATGCACTGCCTGAAGATGAAGGAGCACCGGCTGCAGCAAGACTCTAGATTGTGATGTATAGGAAGTGAATAATGTTGAGTTTCTTTTATATGCTTGAAGGACGGCTGGTTGGTCAGGGTAAACTTGGCGGACAGCAGCAAAGACAAAATAAAGACCAAAAATACCCAAAAATACCCTTTTGGGCTGGATAAAATGGCATGTTTTCACACACCCCCTCTCAGGCCAAAAGGGGACCATGAGAGAAGATAAAAAAAAAGGGGTTTGAAGAGGATCATGAAGAGGAATGGGGCATTGGTTTGTCGATGGTGTAGAACCGTTTGAGTTTGGGCGGTACTGGATCAATGCCGCATTGCAAGAGGTTTTCACATGCATGAATGTCCATTTTTGGGTTTTCATTCACACATCGTCCCAAACACAAAAAACAGAATGCTATGCATAGGGAATACAAGATGGTAAATGCAATGCAGTGGGTTTTCACATGAGCTGTGGCCTCATGGGGTTTTCACCGACTCATGTGCCCAATACAACAATGATAAAAAATCTAAAAGGAGAGGAAGATCCCCCTCTCAATATGCGGAGGGTAATGGTGGAAGACTGATGCCGATCCGTTCGCGAAGACGCTCGAGGATGGGCCGGTTGACGGACTTTGTAAGGATGTCTGCATGATTGTCCACCGTAGGAATGTACTGGACACTGACGGTACCAAGCTCAACTTGTTCCCTGGTAAAATGAAAATGGACATCCACATGCTTGGTACGGTTAGAAAAAATAGGATTGCCAGCAAGGGCAATCGCACTCTGACTATCGATGAAGATGGTAGAAGCGGTGTCAATGGGAACGCGCATCTCTGTAAGAAGTTGATGAAGATACATAGCCTTAGTGGTCGCGTCATAGAGGGCCCGATATTCGGCCTTAGCAGAAGAACCTTCAACGGTATCTTGCTTCTTGCTAGACCAAGAGAAAGGGGCAGATCCGAGGGAGTACCAATAACCACCATGAGAACGCCAAGAATTGAAATCACCGGTCTAGTCGGAGTCCGTGTAACCACGTAGGGTGATCCCACGACCATAGTGAAGTCCAAATATATAGGTACTTGCTGGATAGCAAACAATCCTCATTGTTGAACTTCAATGTGGCCCCTTAGGAGTATTGAAATACTGACTTAAAATGGAGCTTTGCCACATGCGTTTTGGCTTGAGGCTGTCATGTGTGCTGCATATGTACTCAACAGGTGTTCCACTAAGGCCTTGCAGTCTGTTACTCCATACGAAGCTTGGCATAGGAGGAAGCCTTTTATTGGTCACTTGCGTGTCTTTGGTTGCTTGGCCTATGCTTTATGCCTGTGCAACAACGTAGAAAATTGGATGATAAGGCTGTCAAATGCATTTTTGTTGGTTACACTGCTGAGAGCAAGAGTTACAGATTGTATCATCCGCAGTCAAAGCGTATCTTGATTAGTTGAGATATTGTTTTTGTGGAAGATGCTGTGCAGCCTTTGTTATCATGTACCAAAGAGACGGTGTGAGCTCACGGGATGTATTTGATACGTTGTTGCCTCTGTTTATAGGTGGGAATTCAAATGTAAGTCCTAATGAAGCAAATATTCAGCCTATGCAGATTTCAAACGACATCATCGATCAGCCTATTTCTGATGCAGATTTGCAGGATGTAATTATGAGGATAGGACTGAAAATGAGCAGGCTAGAGGTATGCCTAAATGGCTGGTACAAACCTTGCATGATAGTAAAATTGATGCACCTATTTCTAGTCGTACTCGTTTAGGTTTTCAGCATGCCTCTTATGCATCAGATTGTTATGCTTTGGCTGTGTCTAGTATGTGTGAAGAGGAAGAACCTCTTTCATTTGATGAGGCACAAAAATTAGAAAATTGGTTGGCTGCAATGCAAAGTGAATATGATGCTATAATGAAGAATGGTACATGGTCTTTGTGTGATTTGCCTATTGGTAAAAAGGTCATTGGATGTAAGTGGATTTTTAAGTTGAAACGAAAGCCAGATGGCAATGTTGATCGCTATAAGGCTAGACTTGTTGCAAAGGGTTATGCTCAAGAAAAGGACATTGATTTTGATGAGACCTTTGCTCCCACTTGTCGTATGACTACCATTCGTAATTTGTGCATTGGCAGCTCATAATGGTTGGAATGTACATCAGTTGTACATAAAGACTGCGTTCTTGAATGGAGATTTGCATGAGGAGATGTATGTATCGCAGCCTCGTGGTTTTGTTCAAAGAGGGCAGGAAAACAAAGTGTGCAGGTTGAAAAAGGCTTTGTATGGTTTAAAGCAAGCTCCACGAGCTTGGTATGAAAAGATACATGTATATTTGACTGCACATGGTTTTCAGAATAGTCCAACAGAAAGCACTTTGTATGTTAAACGTGTGTATGATGTACATCTAATCATTGCTCTCTATGTCGATGACATGCTGCTCACAGGACCAAATGAGAGTCATATTGCTGATTTTAAGGCTGATTTGAATGCCTCTTTTGAGATGTCAGATTTGGGGCATTTGCATCATTATTTGGGGATACAATTTAAGCAGTGCGATGGAGGTATTGCTTTGTGTCAGACAAAGTATATTGAGACATTGTTGCGGAGATTTGGCCTTGAAGAATGCAAGCCTATTACTACTCTAATGGAGACAGGTTTGAAGTTGAGTCTTCATGATGCTGGAGATCACTTTGATGTCACACTCTATCAGACAGCTATTGGTTGCCTCATTTATGTATGCATTACGAGGCCGGACATTCAGTTTGCAGTCTCACATGTGAGCATGTTTATGCATAGCCCAGGGTCTCAGCATTGGAAGGCAATTAAACGCATCTTTCGCTACTTGAGTGGCACCATACATCTTTCGCTGCTTGAGTGGCACCATACATCTTGGGTTGTTTTATCCCAAGAGGGGATCGTTGCCGCCAGATTTACATGCTTTTTTGGACTTAGATTGGGCTGGTTGCTATGACACAAGAGTGTCCACAAGTGGTTTTTGTTTCATGCTCGGTAGCTCATGCATATCTTGGTTGAGCAAGAAGCAACCTACTGTGGCCACTTCTAGTTATGAAGCTGAGTACAAGGCAGCTTTCATAGCTACGGTTGAGTGTGTGTGGCTCAGACGGCTTATGGCTGACTTGGGTGTTGGACAGGAGTCTGCCACCTCTATCTACATTGACAATCAGAGCGTATTGGCAGTTGCGAGAAACCCAGTTTTTCATGCTCGCACAAAGCACATTGAGGTGCATTATCACTATGTCAGGGAGAGACTCTCAGCAGGAGAGATCAGCTTGGCATATGTACCAACACAGGACAACCTCGCCGATCTTTTCACAAAGGCGTTTCCTCGTGAGAAGTTTGAAGCTTTCCGCAAAGCTTTGGGCTTGCTCCCCTTCGTGGACTGATCTACTTCGGGCATGGTACTTCCCTATACATGAGTGTCAGCTCTCGTTCACACCATCACTCCCAGGGGAGATTTGTTGCCATATATATTGGCAGTGATGTGTGTGAACATACTTACGACCGCCGGGGCACTTTTTCTCTCCTTAGGAGGTTTTTTCCCCCGGCTTGTATATACGTCCATCATTCTAGGGCTAACTAATCTTTTGTACATTGACACAATCTAATACACTGTGTGTTGTGTGCATTCTTGCTTCTTCTTCTCCAAGCTTTGTGTGCTTTCCTGCAACCCTAATTCCAACAATTTGCTGTCCTTTTGGGAAAGCCAATACTTCTTCGTGATGCTCTGCTCAAAGCCTTGAAGTTAGGACTCAAGAGGCAAAAAGTGAGCACAAAACTTAGCCTTGAAATCATTCCATGTGGTTGAGGCATCGTTGGAAATTTTTTTAGCCAACCACCAATAGCAAGTCCGGGTGAATTCGACACTAAGAAAGCTTTGGCCTTCAACTCTCAGTTTGAGATAGCCTTTTGCAATTAGGAGCTCTATGAGAAGTGCATTTTGTGTTTAATGAAGTTCTCAAACTTGATTGTATTCTCATGAGACTTGAATTACTTGGTCCCTTCTTAGAAGAAGGGACCACGTACTCAGATTTCAGTTTTTCCTTCCGCAAACGATGATTATGCCTATCTACATCTCAGTCTTGATCATCATCATGTGGAAGAGTGTCAGAACTAGGTGGGATATTGGGTCTTTGGAACAGAAGACTCGTGATGGGAAACTGCTGAGGGCTTCCTCCTGATGCAGGGCAGACCTAATCCTTTTCCTAGGGGTTCCCAAAGGATTCAGTCGAATGGGCTTCTTGAAGACATACTCAGCATCTTGGTCTTTGAAAATTTCTCCAGTCTCAGCCAAATAGGACAAAGCGAAATCACGGGGTTCATATCCCAATTCCTTGGCTTGCCCCATGAAATTCTCATATTCTGCTTGACACTTTGTGGCATCCAAAATCGTCTTGATATTGGGGTCCTCCTATAGATTTTGCAACATAAGGTCCTTGGCTTGCAACTCTCCCCATAAGGCCTCTGAATCAGAAATTGAGTCTCCACGATCAACAACTTGTACTCACAATGTCCGTGCCACATGTGAGTTTGAATGGCGTGCCATAAAGCTTAATCATTGTTAAATAGTGAAGAAAATTTCCTTTTTGGACCGTCTTCCGATTCAAAACGGTGACGAAGCAAGGCTCTGAACCAATGTAACTGTCTGGGGTGTTTAAGGAATTAATTCAACCATTTGGACAAGCAGTCGCAGCTGTATGAGGGGCACAGATGTATGGCCAGATGTACAGAGTGGGCATACAAGTACGGCAGTATGGTACAGTCATACAGCAGCCTGCAGAAGTGCGCCCAGCTCATGATGATGGCGATGATGATGAGGACGAGCTGGTGGTGAGGATCTGTGTACAATGGAGCACAAGAGCTCCCTTATATATACACAAAGGTGGCCTTTTGGGGGCTTTTTATTTAAGTTAGCTTTCCCCCAAAAATTACAAAGTGGGCGGCCTTTTAGAATAAAGTGGCCTCCCACTATGTAAGTATAGTGGGGAATACAAGGTTTACGAGGTTTTCAACCAAAAAATTAAGGGAATCCCTATTCAAAGACAACATGTAGCTATGTGAACAAACAAGTCATCCCACATCTCCACTGGTTGCATAGTTCCGAGCATCATCACATACACATGCTCAAGCACAAATCCATATCACAAGCATACTCATTCTAGTGCTATGTCAACAAACAAGTTATCCCACATCTCCATTGGTTGCATAGTTCTGGGTGTCCCCGGCTCTTTGGACAATATGTAAATTGTACATGCAAGCAGCATGGTCACATACACATGCTCAAGTACAAATGTAACACTGGTCCAAGAATCGTACCCCTTGCCAAGGATCCGAGAATCGAACCACTTGTTCCTAATTATCTGGAATCATACGAGTTGATCCTCTACTTGACGTAGCAAGAGCTCAAGATAACCCTTGTATAACTCTTGTATTAGCACTTCAATAAAAGGGGCTATGTGCCTAATCTTTTGTGGACTACATCTTGTGTCTATTTGAGTTGTTATGCTGTTTAACATGCTTATGTAGTGCTTATAGATTTGTGGTAAATCTCCAATATGGTATCAGAGCCATCCTTCTTGGGAACTCTCTCTATGTGAGGAGTTGTTTTAGCTCTTGGTCAAGTCCTTTGTGAAGCATGTTTAGCTTGTGGTTGAGCTCTATGTGATGCTTGTTTGGGTAGTAGTTAAGTCCAAATGGTCACTGGGAATAGTACCACATGACTCATTTACTAGGCTCCAAAAATAGTATCACTTGAGCTAATAGCTCTTGGAATAGTACCACTTCGCCTAATACACTCACATAGACTCTGGGGATAGTACCACTTGAGTCTAGTGCTGGCCAAACATAACTTTTATTACCGAAAGAAATGTTAATACAAAGATATTTAGGGGATAATGCAAAATGGTGAGTCTTGGTGCAGAAAATGATCTCTTTTGTCTATAGATGTCACTTAAATTTCTAGGATGTGACCACAAAATGCCATAGCAATACCAAAGCCATATTTGCCTGTCGGTAGCTATTGCTATGGTCCTATAGACCCCACAACACTGTATCTGGTGCTGGTGGAATTCTCGTCTCATGAGAGAGAGAGAGAGAGAGAGAGAGAGAGAGAGTATTAACGTCTACGGAAGGCCAAAGTAACGACTGAAAACAAAAGAAAAGTCACACTGATCTAATCCTCTTGGTGCCATACATTATATACATTCACCACAATATTCTTCTATAAATTGGGGTTTGGGTTTGGATTTTGGATGTGGCCTGGAATAAGAGAGAGAGAGAGAGAGAGAGAGAGAGAGAGAGAGAGAGAGAGTATTTCTTTGGTTGATGCAGTGGGGACATTATTGATGTGGAGGTGGTGGACGGTGGGTTGATTTGCTCAAGTGGAGTTGCTTTGGAGGCCATGGGTGACAAAAATGATGATTGCTATGTAGTCAATGCAGCAGTTTATGTTGGTTACTAAGGGAATATGACTTGAGGGCTGTGAAGTGGGTGAATGGGATGATAAAGCATATCTTGTATCCATATGGATCATAGAATAGGGTTGGATGGGTCAAAACTAAAGTTTGAAACCTGCCCTAGTACGGATATCTTATGTGCACGTAAGCATGTGGTTGAGAAATGAATGTAAGAGGATGGTGATTTCTTGTAATTTTATGAGGTAAATGTATCTCTTATCTTTGGCCCAATGCTTGTGTCAGTCGGTTTATCTAAGGGCATATTTTGATACACATCAATTGGTGAAGCTATCTTATTTTTTAAGCTC
Organism: Cibotium barometz; assembly: GCF_041138505.1. Classification (NCBI taxonomy): domain Eukaryota; kingdom Viridiplantae; phylum Streptophyta; class Polypodiopsida; order Cyatheales; family Cibotiaceae; genus Cibotium; species Cibotium barometz. The sequence continues at coordinate 10,337,650 of NC_141072.1, read as the reverse complement.
AACGTTGATAGAGAGAGAGAGAGTTAAATGACTGAGGAAAGATAAACTGTGCATGTTTCTACAGACAGCAATCGACAAACCTATTTTATTTCTAAAGGCTCAACACTAATAAAGGTCTTGGTAAGATGAAGGAGATTTGTTACTAGGCTCATATTCCCTATTGGGCTAATGATGGCAATAATAGAGGGGGCTAGAGGAGTGGGTTGAGCCACACTTACGGCCATGAAGGGTATGAAGCTCGGATTACCTGCTGGACACTTGGTACAAGTCTATTTTGTGTGTTAAACCATGTGACAAAAATAGCAGCGATTTTCCTTTTGATACTGAAGCAAACCCCCTCTCTTGCCTTGGCCTTTCGGTCAGGCATCAACTTGGATTTGGTCTCTGTGGGAGACTTGAGCTCGAATCACTTGATGCCTACAACTGACTCTATTATTGATAGGTTGATCTGAGTTAGGCACACTAGACTGGAGATGGAGTGACTTGAGCTACAAATATAGTAGTGGAGCGTATGGAGCTAGGAGTAGCCGTTGGTTGCTTGAGGCAAGTTTGTTTTGTGTGTCCAACAACCATGTGGCAAAAATAACATTGATATTCCTTTTGATACTGGAACCTCTTGTATAGGTCAAAGAATCCATTTTTACCTTCCTTGGTCTTTTGGTTAGCACCAACTCTGATTTGGTCTCTACAGGTTTAGAACTCAAAGCACCGGCGGGTGGGCGGTGGAGTTTCTCTAATTTAGGTGCATTAGACACAACAATTCATGACAAGCTGAATTATATTTGCAAGACTACATATGAAAATTATGCATATCCCACTAGAGAGTATGCTCCAATCCAAGTAGAAAAGTACCCTTTTTCTCCCCACAACTACTCCAGTTGAGTAACCTTAGTGGCAAAACAAAGCATGTGGTCCCAAGCTTTAGAACTCGTTCTCCAATCCAAGTAGAAAAGCACCCTTTTTCTCCTCACAACTACTCCAGTTGAGTAACGTTAGTGGCAAAACAAAGCATGTGGTCCCAAGCTTCAGAACTCGTTCTCGAGATAGTCGAGGTGTGGTGGTGACAAGAAATGCTCTTCTCGAATTTATACCTTCGGTACTTAACAACCCGGGTTATAGGATTTATGTTGTTACATAACTAGTCTTAGTACCTACCACATGTAAGCCTTGCATGTCAGACGACTAGCATGAGGAGGGTTTGAGTTTACCATTGTACTTATTAAGCATATTTTTCTTTGGTAGATGGTGGACACCAGGGTTTAATGTTGAGGGTGTGTGTGAAATTGTTAGAGAAGCATCATAAAAAACTTTTGACCGTCTTATCCTCTTTGAGGTTCGTAGCCTCCTTGGATTTGACATGCCTCTGATCCTCCTTAGCTCAAACGGTGGTCCTTAGTATGACGATGTTCCTCTTTGGATTTGACATGCCTTTGATCCTTCTTGGCTCAAACGGTGGTCCTTAGCACGACGAGTCTTCTTAACTTTGCGTGTCCGTTGTTCCTAGTCAACCTCGAAGTCCAATCTCATGCAATGTAGCTCAAGCATACACTTTTTCTCTTGCATGTGCTCCAAGGCAAGCACATGTTCTTTCCATTCTTACAAGGGGTTATACATACTACATTTGCATCATCGTGGAGTCCATCTTGGAATGGTGATTGACTCTCCACTAGTGTTGGTGCTAGTGTGCTCTCCAAGATTTGGAGGCCCAAGAAATCTCCTTCTACATGGCATTCTCTTTGTAGCGACTCAGTGTGGTTGGCTCAACACCTTTTCTAAAGGTTGTAATAACCTCCACTAGAGAACTTGAGTGGGCGGCTCTATGGTTTTTGTGAAGATCAAACAAACCACCACTCAAAAAATTCATGCTTTAAGGTGCGTTAAACTGATTATTGAAGAGAATAGAGAGAGAAATAGTGATACCAATGTTACATGTACTATCAAAACATTCATGCTTTAAGGTGTGTTAAAGTGATTATTGAAGAGAATAGAGAGAAATAGTTACATGATTTGTGTTGTGTTCAACATGTTTTCTCTGACTAAAAATGTGAGACGACTTGTTTCTAGACAAGGACATTGCATGGATTTGATTGCTTGTGAATGATAGTTTTGTGGACACACAAAAATTTCAAAGACACAAGGGCTAATGGAATTTCTTTATTTAATGCATTGATAGTTGGCCGGTCTTGCAGGTGGATTTTGTGTTGCTTTGGTGATGACCTTGTTGTACAATGAAGAAGAGAGAAGCTCCTCTTTCATCGGATGTAGTTTGTTCTTGGAATACCACATCGTGGCTCACTATGATCTTCTATGTTTAAGTATCATAGAGCCGATATCCTTTCAACTCCATGATATAACCCAATAATTGTAACCCAAGAAGATGCATTTTGAGCTTTTGGCACCTTATTTGGTTCTCTTAGCATCTAGAATATATATATAATATTCACACCCAAAAACTTGTGTGCAATTGAAAGTTTTTTACTTCACGAGTAGGCTTATAATGGAATCATTACTCAAGTAGGCTTATATGGGACTCATTCCTTTGATAGCCGTTGTTGCACTGTTGTTAAGAATATAAACAATCGTGTTAATTGAATTAGGGGTATATGCATGCTGAAATGCACAAATGTCCCAGACAGTACTAAACAACACAAGCTATTAGTGGTGGAGAAAACAACTTGAAATGTTTCTTTTATTAAATTAAATGCATTTTCTTTTCCCACTCCTCTTTGGGTAATTATGCATTTGAAACAGCTTTTGTTTTTAGATGAAAAAAACTGGCCATCTCCCCCACGTCGCCTTCTGTCTTTGTCTCTCTCTATCTCTCTCTCTCTCTCAAGGTCTTTCCAACTGCTTCTTCTCGCCTGCCCTGTTCGCTCTGCTGTTTTCCAGCCCATACTTCCTCCGTTTACTCTGTTTTGTAGCTGCTCATATTGAAAGAAAGCGTGCGTCTTCAAGATTAAGCTTCGTTCCCATCACCTCTCTCTCTCTCTCAGTTACAACAACTCTCTCTCTCCCATAGTTACAGTGACTCTCTCTCTCTCTCTCCCACGGTTACAATGACTCTCTCTCTCTCTCTCTCTCTCTCTCTCTCTCTCTCTATCCCTCTGTCCCTCCCTCTCTCAATACACAACTGAATACTCTATTAGGTTTCTCTCTCTCTCTCTCTCTCTCTCTCTCTCTCTCTCTCTCTCTCTCTCTCTCTTTCAATGCACAACTGAACACATTCTTTGATTCAAGTATGATTATCTTCACTGTTCTCTCCTCGTTTTGGCTCTGCAAGAGAGTTGACTTGCACCTCTCTCTCCCTCTCTCTCTCAATACACAGTTGAATACCCTATCAGGGCTAATGTTTATTGTCGCCTCGAACTCCACATTCTATTGAAAGGTTTTGTTTTTCCCAGTTTTAATTTTTGACTGAATGCTGTTCAGGTTTTATTTGTTTGGGTTTAGGCATGATGGAGAATATTGCGTATATTCCAATACAATTACATCAACAAAAATCTTGCAAATGTAAGATTGCTGCATCGATGGATTGTACACAATGTGTTATGGAACAACGTGGGCTGATAAGGGAGTATGAAGCAAAGAGGAAAAGAGAGCAACGTGCGAAAGCAATATCAAGATATGAAGGCTGCATATAGGATGATGTTGACGACAAAAAGAGATAGGCGATTTCTTGCAATATGGTTAAATATTTTCGGAGACAGACTCTTGGAATGGATGAAGAAATCAAAAGAGACATTTTCAAGAGATTTCTTGGCCATCCCTCCTTGAGAGGCATATATCGGAATGAAGAGAAAGGTGTTGAAGCAGCTCTCCTACGGGGGTGTACACAATAGCCTTGCTATGGTGGTGAAGCAACCAAAATCTGTAGATCAATTGTTTTTCAAACAATCCAGTTCAACAACGGGGCAATTCGATTAGCCAAGAGGTGAAAGAGTTGCTGTTCGCCTTTTGGTCACATCACACACGTGTTTCACCAAATGAGAAGGATGTGTGCCGCAAATGAATAGGGAGGAAGTCATTTGTGCAACACCCGATTCATTTACTTGAAGTCCCTTAAGTATGCCTCTTGTTCACACAACTACTAGTTATGGGTTGATTGTTGATAGGACTACTAGTTGATGGACTACTTACTACTAGAATATTATAAACTACTATTTAGGAGACTGTATGACTAATTAAAAGATTGGACAACGATTTAGTAGAATAGACTACTCATTATAGTAGACAGGACTACTAACCAGTAGATTGGACTATTGATTGTAGTAGAGAAGACTACTAATTAGTAGACTGGAGTACTGTTTAGGAGATTGAACTTTTAATTAGTAGACTGGATTACTGTTTCAGTGATTGAACTACTTACTAGTTAGTGGTTAGTAGAGTGGACTACTAATTAGTAGTCTGGAATACTGTTTAGGAGGCAACTACTAATTAGTAGACTGCACTACTGATTAGTAGTCTGGAATACTATTTAGGAGGCAACTACTAATTAGTAGATTGCACTATTGATAATAGTAGACATGATATTAATTAGTAGTTCAGTCTCCAAACAGTAGTTCAATTTACTAATTAGTAGTCCAGTCTACTAATTAGAAGTTGCCTCCTGAACATTAGTCCAGTCAACTAATTAGTAGTCTAGTCTATGAATTAGTAGTTCAGTGTTCTATACAGTTGCTCAATCTACTAATTAGTAGTCTTGTCTACTATTAATAGTAGTTCAGTCTATTGATTAATAGTCATGCCTCTTTGGATCGCTAGTAATATTTTATGCTAATTACCTCTGCTTCAACATTATTATGCAATGTAATAAACACAAAATTTTATATTGCTTTGCAAGTAGAACTTTTCTTGGAATTCAAAGGGTGGCACCCAGATATTGCAATTCAACAACTCTCATTTGAATACTTGAAGCCTTATTTTGTAAGGAAGTTAAAATATAGATACACATGTTGTTGTATTCGGCATGTACAAATGATCTTCCTCAAAGATTCAATGAACTTTATGCGATAGCCTAGGTTGTTTGTGCAAGCAACTATGAGATATGCCAAAGCAAGGGTGGTAGTTCAACATGCAGATCTATTGATCACACCTTCAAAAGTGTTACGTCTATTTGGGAGGTGTGCTATGCGAAACGCCTATAGCTTCTAGTTTTTATCATCTAGACTGCACAATGGGACGATGTAAAAAGTGTAGGCCAAAAAATTTGGTTTTTTGCCGACACGTGAGAGTTCTCATAGCCAAATAGTTGTTCTAGTGAAGGTTTTTGAGGATGTGGCTTACAAGGGTAGGGGTGGAATAACAACCTTACAAAGTTTATTCGACATAACTTTATATACAAGTGGCAAGCTAAGCAGTTTAAAGAGTGTGTGATGTATTTTCCATCTAACGTTGTTGTGTCTATTGTTGACTTTACGGAGAACTACTCATTTCAAGAGCAAAATGAGATTCAGTCTATGCATTGGTATTCAAAGCAGGTAACTATTCTTGTGCACATAACGTACATTCGAATTGAGGGTGAGATTCAAATAACTGTCCATTTCTTCATCTCTGATGATATGAAGCATGATACTCTATTTGTGCAACATTGTTTTATGCTTCATTATACGTGGTTGGAGAAATAGGGGGTACTGTTAAGAGAGCACTATGTTTGGTTAGATGGCGGAGCATCCCAATTCAAGCAAAGAGACCATTTTATTTTGTCGGCAGATATCTTGGTTTGACTGGCTTGAAGATGACATGTAATTATTTTGGCTGCTCGGGACATGGTAAGGGTGAGCATGATGGAGCAGGGGCTGTTGTGAAGAGAGCCCTCACACATAAACAATTGAAAGTGGATGCTGTGCGACTACTGTGCTGCTGATGTGGTCAACTTTCTTCGGTCGAATTTGTCAGCTTTCTTCGGTCGAATTTGTCAACTTTCTTCGGTCGAATTTGTCAAATGCAGCTCAAGCTTCCTACCCATCAAAGGAAATATTTATGGCTAGATTGTTTTGGCTACAGAGGTTGACAGATTAGTTTTGTGGGACTGCCAGCCTATTGATAAAACACGTTCTATACATTGCATGAATGGGTTTTCAATGACTAACAACATGAGCATTAGAGCATAAAATTTATCATGTTTTTGTAGTGCTTGCATGCATGGTGCATGGAAAAGACGTTGCAACAAAGCATATGTGCAACAATCGAAATATCATATCATCGAGCCCATAGCACCAAGTGTGCACACGAATGATGACATCTTTGATGATGCCACCTATGAAGGACACCATGAGATTCTCAGTGATGCTGTGAGCATTGGGGACAATTTTGCTGTTAATGCAGAGGTTGGGAATTTTGAGGGTGTGGAGTTTTACATCATAAACCATTGGAATCAGTCAATGATGAAAGGAAGGTTTTTTTTGATTTCAGATGCATTGTACGAATCAATATACAATAACATGCCACTTGACATGTAATAAACCTACATTTTATTTGAGTTTAAGAAACATTCAAGATTCCAATTCTGATCACTATGCTCTCTTCTTGTCTGTCTTCTCTTCTCTACTGTCTTGTATGCAACTGCGGGTCTCTCCACCACACACGTACACTCATGAATAGTTCATGTGAATGTACTGGACTATTACTGTGGTGCATTACATACATTATGTCGTCTAATAAAAATCACTTTACTAGTCTAATTATCTAATTTGTTTACTTATAGTATTCTATTAGACCCTTATAGTAGTCTATTAGTAGTATATTTCTATTCTACCCTATTATTGACCTTATGTAATAAACTAGTAGTATCCTACTAGTACGCTATTAGTAGTAGGTCCCTTAATAGTAATCTGGGTGATCCATGAATAGGATGGCAACTGGTCTAGATGGCTTTACCTCTAGTTTGTCCACAATGTCTAAAAGTTGAGCATAGATCCAGTCCCATTTTATATGCTCCATCCTCTTCTACCTTGTCGGATTTAGTGTTATGACCTTTGATCGCGCATGTTTACGTATTTTATTGTTTACATAGATAAATAAATGCCATTTTTTTGCATTGTGGTCACCCTAACGCAAACGTGGTATCCAAAAGCACATGTTACTAACCATGAGATTAATATCATCATTCAAGCACATCAAATATGGACAAAAAGGGACAATAATAACCAACAAAAAAGTGACAAGTGTGGCCAAAAAAGAACATGTTCCAATGAACATATATTCCAAAATCTTAATTAAGTCTAGTACACGTCCTAGAAAGGACTTAGAGTACTTGTTGATTACATTGAAACATTGACTACAATTGCTTGCATGCTCTAGGTCTAGATGGTGCAATAGTAGAACATGGTGAATCTTTTCTGGGTTTCTCTAGTGTATTGTTTGTCCATGTTACTTGTTTTCTTTCCTTTGTGTCATGTTGCCGAGGTGTAAACTACCTGGGAGATAGAATCCCACCTCCAATATTGGCTTTAGTCTTTGGTTTCTTCCTCTTTCTTACGGTAAACTTTTGCAAAGTGCAATCTTGTTTCTCAAGGCCTTGTCCTGCCTCAATGCCTAGCATTCATGCAAGTAAACCAATTTGAAGCTATGAGAGACTGATAGAAATGCATTAGAATACCAATTTGAAGATATGAGTGATGAAAATAAATTATGACCCTTGAGCAAGTGTATTACCTTCAGCAAGCAATCTGTTATATCAACAACCTTTTGCTTCTTTGATTCTCTGGACATAATTTCTTCTTCCATTCCATATGACACATTCTTTTCACTAATAGGAGTACCTGGGGTCTTTTCACATTCTAGAGATAACATATCAGGGTAATGCAAGGTCAGTATCAACGTACTAGTAGACTACTATTAGGGATAATGATTAAAATAACAAAATATTACCAAGGGCAACATGTTCATTAGATGTAGTAGATCCAACTGATTCACCTTGAATGACAACTACTGGAATTTTATCTGGCTAAACATTCAAGAATGGTTATTAGAAAGCTTACTATGTAAAATATCTTATTGTGGATGTATCAATGCTTTTTCTTCATACTTGCCCTGCAGACTCAAAACAAACACTATTGAAGTCAGACTACAAAGAGGGCTTGTACACATCAGACATAGCATTGGATGGAGTTCCATTTGGCAAGAGAGGAAAAGACAACATAACAATATTAAAAAACACAAAAAGTCACCTAGGTTAATAGTAGAAATACTATAACAACATACCTAATGACTTATTAATATTAAAATTTTCTAGTATATATTTTCCTAATAGTACTATCAGCACTAATAGTACTACTATTAGTAATAAAACTAATAGTCCTAATAGTACTAATAGCTCATAAATAGTTTTAATAGACCAGTAGAGTCTTACTAGTAGTAAAAGTACTAATAGAATCCTAATAGTATTGGCAATACAAGGAGTAAGAGACTCATAAATAGTACTATTAGTACTAATAGCTCATAAATAGTTTTAATAGACCAGTAGAGTCTTACTAGTAGTAAAAGTACTAATAGAATCCTAATAGTATTGGCAATACAAGGAGTAAGAGACTCATAGAATCTTAATAATAATATCAATGAAGAATGGCAGTGGTTTCGATTCTCAAGGCCTCCCATGCTCTTGAAGGGGAGGATGACACCATTGCCATTCTCCCCTTTCATTCTTCAAATAATGGCAGTGGTTCCATTTCTTGAGGGCCTCCCATCACCTTGAAGGGGAGAATCGCACTGTCATTCTCCCTTACATTCAAAAACCTAAACCTTGGATGGACTACCAAAATAGGTAAACTATATGAACATATCGTCAAAGATGCAACCTTTTCTTCCATGTTTGTCATCTCATCTGAGTGCCTAAGTAGCTGTAATGTTGAATTGCATGCCAATATCTGTGCTGTGAGTTGTTGAGCTTTGCCAGCATCTGCAGTTTTGCAATTCAGCTTCCAACGCAGCCAACTTAGAATTAAACCCCTTGAAAGCTTCCATAACACCTACATTGCTTTGAAGCATGTTCTTTCATTCGCTATGTGCTCAAAGTTTGCCTTCACATCCTCTACCCTCCTCTTGCTTTGTTGAATTAGGGCAGCCAATCTACTCATATCTTGTGAGGTGTACACAAACCAAGTAGGCTCTTGTGCGATTTGGGTAGTCTTATTGTCACGCTAGGTTGTTTAGAGTCAATGCTGTGAATAACCCGTTGGATTTTTTTCTCTAGCTTCCCATGTCCTTTAACATTTGTATTAACAGACTTTGCAAACTCAGCCCATGCAACCCTGTACTTTCCTCTGTTTTAGCAGAGTAAGGGCTGTTGTGCTATTCTCATAACAAAACCATGAGCAGCGATGGAAAGCTCATGATTGATGGGCTCTCGGTGGTACACCTTATAATGCAAGGTCACCATTTGTGTATGGAGGTGATCCCTGCACTTCACAATTTTTCTTGTCTTAGGAACCTAGAATACTGATAGCCAATCTTTGACTGGTATGTCTACATCCGTCAATTTCCTCGAGTTGGCCCCTTCCAAGCTAAGCCCATGCTCGGTATGAAAATTGTGCTTTGTGTGACAATATCGCCTTAGCATGGGAAGCTCAACAAACAAAGGTACCCAACGAGATGTGCTTATTTTAGATGCCGTTGTTGTGATCACCCTCTCCGAGATGACAACCTGGCAGCACATGAGAGCTCATGTTATTGAAACAAGGAGAGAATGAATGGAAATAGAACATGCATCAGTGATGATAAACAGACGCACACCTCTTTTTTTTAAGCATGAAGTGTGCGTCGCCCCACCGCAATGGAACCTTCCACACTTGTGCATCTCCTCAGCTTTCTCCTCCAAACTCTGCAGCAGCCGAGCATGTAGAACAGACTAACGTGCACCCGTCTTCTCCAAACCCTGCACGCCTCCTCAGTCGAGCATGCAAAACAAATGTCTCCTCGAGTGTGTGTCGCCTCCCATCATGAATAGACCCTTTTCTTCAAAATGATGGCACAAAATAGTGGCAACATAACCGTTTTCTTTTGTTATTTAATACTTAGTTTCTTTCAATCAATTCTAGCCATTTCTTAAACTTTTCAAAAGAGGCTTAATACTTTTCGCTAAGAAAATACACCCAAATATTTCTACTCTAATCATGAATTAATGTAAAAAAAATAAGAAGAACCTCTTAAGTACAAGTGCAATCTTTTCACATATATCAGCGTGTACAAATCTTGGCCATGAAACTGGCATCTTGGTCCTAAATTGGCTTCTTGCTAAAAGGGTTTCAGTGCTACTTACCCATGTAAGCTTCACAAATATCTAACTGTCAAAGATTGGTGACAAAGGCACAAACCTCTTTAGGCACGGGTAATATATTATCTATATCTTTGATTGGGCACTTTGTTTCGTTGCTTAGTGCCACCATGATAATTCTTAAGGGAGGAATATCAATCCTTGTGAGATTGGTCATGTACTTAGAAGTGTCACTATCGAGAAAGAGTCTAAAAATCATCATATACTACAACATTGGTTATCTCACTACACACTGCCAATAGCTTTATTGATTGGATTCTTTAATGTAATGTAATCTATTTTGGTGTATCTTGTATATATGATGCCAAAAAGCTTGTATTGGCTCTCAAATCCATGTAAAAGGCTAATGTTATACACCCTAAGTCTTTATCTTGCACCCTTTTTTGGGGAGAACATCTTATTGCTCCTCTTGCTTTAGCATAGTGTTACGGATAAAAGAATAAGGAAGGTGTATATGACATGATTTTTTTTAAATCTTTTGCATTACAAGGTGAAGACCATTGGAAATTTGGAAAAATCTTGTCAAAAACGGATGTCTAGACATAGCTTAGATTTCAATTTTGTTCAGTTTTTACTTTCTTGTTCAAATTTTGTACTTCTTTTTCCTTTACAAAAACATAAAAAACGTAAAAATCCATAAAAATTGAGCTTAATACTTCTAATTGTTAGAATTGGGTGCATTCATGCTTGATCTATTCACTGTATTAAAAATTGAGCTTAATACTTCTAATTGTTAGAATTGGGTGCCTTCATGCTTAATACTTCTAATTGTTAGAATTGGGTGCATTCATGCTTGATCTATTCATTGTATTAAAACAAACCAGCTCAAAAACCTCAAATCTTGCTTGAAATTTACTAAAATTAAACACTTGCAATCGTATGTCTTATACATTGTACCATTATGATTGTACTTGTGATGAACAATGGATAAAATTATCCATTCCAAAAAATAAAAAAAATTTCACATGGCATATGAAATCCGAAAATCTCTGATTGTGATACTTATATGAACATTTGGTTTAATGCACTTGAAGCTAGGAAACAACGTCCCTCTGGAGTGCAGCTACATAGAGTGCAGTTACATAACTAATAATATTAGCCAAAATGAGAATGAAAATGTGCATTGTATATGATGGGGTAACAATGATACCAATCAATGTCCTTATCCTAGAGTATCAAATGCAATGCCTTACTAATAGAGAAGAGTAACATTATATATGATGTGGTAACAATGGTACCAATCAATCTAGAGTATGAAATGCCTTGCCACTTGCTCTACCTGCACCACTACGACTAACCATAGCAGTAAAACAAGCTTAGACACCAACAACTAGTGTATTGGAATATAATCAAAGGGGAGTATATAGTGTGCTATGCTAGAAGTTTCGGCTTACCTCCACAACCACTAGCACTTCCAATCAAGTGTTGATTAAGAAACATCTTAATAACTTAGCATATGATTTTGAACCAAATCCACCTTTCATGGTAGAATCCCAAGAATATTTACTAAGCTAAATTATAATGGAGTTATTATTCCAATGGTTTCCCAAGTAGGGGTTTAATCCCAATGTGAAAGATCTCAGCTCTCAATAGCACCTAGATCTCCACTACAATGCTATCATTGTCAAGGACCACATAGGGTTGCAGAATTCCCAATGAAAGGGCTATGAATACATAAGTACTAACCTTAATGGCTCCAACGTGTAATAAGTGTAGCTTGGAACATTTGTTCAAGAATTACTCAATGTGAGCACCCATAGTGTGTTTTTTAGTTCTAGACACTACTATCAATGTCCTTAGTGTACCTCTAGCTCTCTACTTCTAAGATCACTACTAAGAAAGTATATTGGCCTTACTAATGAGGTGGAACTTGAGATGGGAGAAATGCTGTCATAAAAAGGTTTGAAGAGTATTAGAAAGGAGGAAATCTTGTTCAATGCAAGAGCCTATACATGAAAATGATTCTCATTAGCCTAAGTATTAGAATGAGGTGGAACTTGAGATGGGAGAAATGCTGCCATAAAAAGATTTGAAGAGTATTAGAAAGGAGGAAATCTTGTTCAATGCAAGAGCCTATACATGAAAATGATTCTCATTAGCCTAAGTATTAGTATGTGACTTAACTTGAGCAAAGATGACATTCTATACGCTAGGTAGAACAAGGGTCATGGATAGTATATAAGGCATGGCAATTGAGGTTCACAAGATTATGTGGACCATCTGATAAACTAATGTAAGAAGTGAAGTTAGAAGTCACGGGGAATTGAAAGTCAAAGGGGTAAAAATCTAATTAATGTGAAGGAGAAGATGGGTAGATCAAAACATTCTTGCGTTTAGCTTCTTTAAAAGGATTAACAATCAAGCATTGTTACAACATAAATGATTTGGTTTTTTTGTGTGTGGATGTAGTCTAGATCACTAGGCTAGATCACATAGACACCATCAAGAATCATTGAGGGTGCTCCACAAAAGGTTCTCCAAGAATGACTGGTTAAAAAGCGAACATCTTTGAGTGTTGCTAAAATGATGTGATTGATGCTAGAGGATTTCAAATTCAATAGTAGCATGATTGGGATACACAAATATTAGGTCTCAATGCTCCACCCTCATATTGTATTCTCCAAGAAGCACACCAACTAGCTCATATTGTTTTGTACGACACTAGCTAACTCATATTTGTATAGCCCCATTAAGAGGTGTTGAGCAGCCTTGGTTGAGTAGCCCATTGGGTGTCCTCGTATTCACATAGGATGGTGGCCTAGGGAGCCATACACTTTAGAGATGGCTTGGGTTAGCTTTGGCACACTGATGCACACCACATATCCCACAATAGTCCACAAATGGAGTAGGCAGATTTTTTGGAGGATACCATGTCATGGATTGTGGGGCACCCAAACTGAGCACAGATGGCCATGAGAGTAGTTTTTGATAGACATAAACCCTATACCACTTGCTACTACCAACCTTGTCTAAGGTTGGAGATAAAGGGATGCAACTGCTCTCTTTGCCATCATCACTAGCATGGAAGATAATGTGTTTAGCATATCTCCACCATTGCAAAAGCATGGGCTTTTTTGCAGAGCCAATATGAGAATATTAATCCCTCAAGGACTCAAAATCTTAAAAATTAGCTTCAAATGACGATGAAGCAATGGAGGTGTTTCTCTCTAGAATCAAAGATTTCTATGACCAGGTAGGTGTCTACAATGGCCATAAGTGCATACGCTCTCCTCGGAACCCACTCATCGATGTCTAAAAGGTATTGCCACCTAAATATTACAGTTTTGTTAAAACTTAAAATATTTGTGTCGTCTACTTGTCTCACATTTGAGGAGTTCAACTCATTATTTCAGGATGAGGAGATGCGGATGTAGAGAGTTGCAATGTTTTTGACCATGTTTTCTCCCCTAATATTAGAAGCAAGGTAAGGGTTCTAACTCTTTGAATTACAAGAAAAAGGTTAAATCCTTTTACTAAGAAAGGACACATACCCAAAGAATGCATAAAAAAGAAGGTAGATGCCAAGAATGAGACTATAAAGACTAATGAAGAATCTAGTCCATATTATAGGATTTGTATATTACCATTGATGAAGAAGTGTGCAATGAGACAACTAATGTTACAACACATGATGATTCTTGAATCATCAACACAAGGGGGCTTCTAGACACATGACAATTCTTAAGCATCGATATTCCTCCCATCAAACTTTGGCATGAGAGATATGGGCATCTCAATATGCACTCTTTCATGGTTGCAAAAAGGTAAGCTAGTTGAGTAGTTGCCACCAATTTTTGATAGTCCACATGTGGCTTCCATGATGGGTAAGCAACACCAAAAACCCTTTCCATAAGAGGGTAAGCGACACCGAAAACCCTTTCTATAATAGGCCAAATTTAGGGCCAAGGATCTTCTTTAACTCATACCATGTTGATCTCTGTGGAAACATAAGTACACTTTATGGCACAAAACTTTAAAAATCAAATTGCACAATAATAGAAATTGAGAAGAATATTGTATTTACTAAAGTGATACAATAGATAGTAAATTCCCACATGCGTCTCCTCATGTGTGAAGGGAACTCCGATGGATCAACTAGAACTATACTAAGAGGAAGATAGGAAGAAATAGACTCATAGTGAGACGGCTGATGAATTGTGAAGAAGAGGCTGACTGTGTATCTATATAGGCCTCTATGACATGATTGCAAAGGTCCACGATCATAGTTGGTGCCACCATCCATGGTGTAGACTCCACCCATAAAAATGTGCTAGACATTGCTGTGCAGTATCCCCACCTCCATCTTGAGTCGCATTCAGGCCTTGCAATGTCAAGACATGGTGTCCAAGTATAAAGTCTACCCACTCCATATACGAGGACCAATATGAGATAATAATCCAAGGCATGTAGTCTATTTTGATAGTGTGCCAAATCTAGTAAGCCATCTATAAACCATCTACACCATTCTTGTTTCATCTTATAGAGTGTCTTTAGTACTTACAAATCTTTCTTTTAGGAAGGGAAACTATAAAACATGTTGGCTACTCTGCATATATACCTCCTCTTAGAGGTTCCAGTGACGAGGAAAGTAGATTTTGCATTAATTTGGTAGGTAAGCTACCCCCTTTGTGCTCCCATTACAAGGAGAGTGTAGATTGTGGAAGCTAAAGTGGACCTAAAATTTCAATCCTTTAACTTGTGTAAAACCTTTAGCAACCAGCCTTATACTTTTCCAAAGTCTATCAAATATGTATTCTTCTTTGTAAGTCCACTTAGTAATTACCTTACATTTTGCAGGTCAACCCATAAGATCCCAAGTGGGATTTCAAAGGGTGGAATTATATTATTTACTTTCATGGTTGTGCCATCCAATTTAGAGTTCCAGTTACCTTGTCAATCCATAAGATCCCATTGGGTTTTTAAAAGGGTGGAATCATATTATTTACTTGTATGATTGTGCCATTCAATTTAGAGTTCCTTGTGTTTTAGCAAGATTGGTAGGCTCATGAATCTTAAGCACCTCTGACATAATATCATTCAAATGAATTCATAGAATACTATTGAGACCATGGAATCAAGCAATCGTATACCACTCCTCATACTCCTCAACAAGATGGAGTTGCTAAGATGATGAATTAGATCTTAGTTAAAAAAACGTATAGCATACTCTCAAGAACAATTTTTATCTAATATGTTATGGACGTAAGTTGCGATGGTAATAGTTGTGTATCTTTAAAATTGAATTGCAATTAAAGCTTGATATTCCTCATCTATAATATTTAGATGTTGTGCATATAATCATATTTTTTAGCATTCATCTCCTATCTGTACCATACTGAGTGAGGGCCTGTGATGTGGGTGTACCTACCTGTGTGAGGACTCTCTGTTCATGTTCATGTTTTTCCCATTTTTCCACTTTTGCTTGTCGTTTGGGGGAGCTGTTTTTCCTTGGTCGACTTGTACGCTAGGAGGGGCCCTTCTAGGGGTTGGCCAACCAGGTTGCTCTGGTCGTGGGCCAGCTGACCATGCCTTGTGCTGGTGGCCAACTAGGCTTGACCTAGTTGTGGGACCATGCAGGCGGCTGTAGGCCTATTTCTTTTGGCGGACTACAGTCCCTTGCCGATATATATTGGGGCTCATGCCCCCCCTCACATTTAGCAGAGTTCGACACCACATCTCCTCTCTTGCTCTTCTGCAGTTTTCTATTCTCTGAATTTTGTATCATTTTCGTTGCACATTCCGACATGGTATTAGAGCCCCACGTGGCTTGAAGCTTCGGAGAAGGTGAGAGCTTGCAGGGTCACTGTTTCTTGGTGCTGTGATTGGAGAATATTTGGGTTGTACAGGACGTGGAGAAGTGGGTAGAAGGCGGACGTCATTGCTTGGACAACCACCTTGCAAGAAAACGCAGCCTCTTCTCCAAATTTTTTCCCACTCATCCTCCCTTCACAAGACCACGTGAACCCCCGAGATGGTGCTAGATTTGCTCAAGATGGTGGAGAAACCTGTGAAGATCCCCACCCTCCCGACGTTCCTGGTGAACTGACAGTTGGATGGGAAAAACTATGGCATTTAGAAGGTGTTTCAAGGCCAAATTTGGATGACTTTGTCGCGGTTGGTGTTTCAAGGCTAGATCCAACAGAGGAGGACTCTTCACTGTCAGTCAAAGAGTGGGAGGCCCATGCATGGTTGTGGGATCATGTCAATGCCCATGTGCGCTCTTTCATCTTTCTTAACTGCACACCCTAAGTGATCAATCATATCAAACACATGACGCTGGCTCGAGGGATTTGGTAGCACTTGGCCTCTCTATATAGGCCCTTGGCCTCTCTATATAATCAAGTATCAGCCATGAAGAGAGTTTCCTTGGAAGTGCAGATGCGAGCGATGAATCCAGCAAAGTCTTTGACGATGAGGGAGCACATCAACAAACTCTAGGCTCTTCAACAAGAGGTTCTTTAGGCTGAGAAGGAGATATCATCAAAGGACATGGCCATCATCCAACTGTCTCATGTGTCCTCTCAGTACTCAGCTTTCTATTCTGCTTTGATCACCAGTGGGAGGCTCAACACCATTACTTGGGAGGACTTTGTGCCGATGATCATGGAACAGGAGGAGTGGTTTTTTTGAACCCTCCACAGGAGGGCAGAGGTTCTGAGGCTTTGATTGGACAATGGTCGAAAGGCCACAAAACAACAACAATAAGGGAAGGGAAGTCTTCACAGCAGTTAAAGGCTTCTAAGAAGAAGCTCGACTCAGATTGTGATGCATTAAAGGCCGAGTGGACCTGTAACCATTGTGGCCAGAAGGGTCATTATTGGAGGAAATGTCCTTAACGAAGCACCGAGAAAGGTGCAGATTCCTCAGCTCTGCAGCCGCAAAGACTCCAGCTTTTGTGCACTTGGAGATTATGGACAACGGATCTTCATCTTCTTCGATCAGGGAGGTGGTGGGTCTCACTGTTGGGGATACTCGGGAATGGATTCTTGATAGTGGTTCTTCTAGGCACATGACTCCTTCCCAAGAGTTTTTATAGGACCTTCGGAGGCAAACAGGTCACATCTTTATTGGTGAAAAGTCCACTATCCCAATTCACAGTGAGGGCAGGTTGGAGATCGTCCCCGATGGCAGTGGGGGAAAGGATTCCTCCCTAATAATTTATGTTTCTTCTCTTGGTTTTCATCTTTTGTCAGTGCATGAGGTTTGCAAGATTGGCATGCGGGTGAAGTTTGATGAGCATTCAGTTGCTATTTGGGATAAAGCGACAGGCCAGGTTGTTTGGGAAGACGGAGTGGAGAATGGGATTTACAAACTCTCAACACTCTCTTCTTTTATAGGTACTTAGCTAGGTGATTTGTGGCATTTTTGTTTTGGCCACTTGAATGTGGATGCATTGCGGTGGGATTTTTGGGACCAGATTATGGATGGCTTGCCAGATGTTGGCAGCAAGTAGGAACATTGTAGTTCTTACATTCGTGGGAAGCAACATAGGGAGTCTTTTCCGAAGCAAGCTACCAAGCGGGCTTCGAAACCAGTGGAATTTATTCTCACTAACTTGTGCGGGCCTTTGCAGACCCCATCCTTGGGAGGATTCTTGTATTTTATGTTGATTGTGGATGATTGTAGTAGGTTCACATGGGTGTATTTTCTGCCACATAAGGACCAATCCTTTGCTCGATTCAAGGATTAGTATGCTTTAGTGGAAAAGAGATTTGGATTGCAGGTGAAAGACTATTCATGCTGACAAAGGAGGGGAATTCTCTTCCAATGCTTTTGTGTAGTTTTGTGTGGAGAATGGCATCAAGTGGGAGCTGGCCAATACATTGGTCGTCTTCAGAGAATGGAGTAGTTGAGCAAAAGAACTGGACTCTGGTGGAGATGGTGAGGACGATGGAGCAACATCGCAACCTTCCTCATCCACTTTGGAGAGAGGTTGATGACCTGTAGTGCCTAAGATGACTCCATTTGAGGCTGATTTTGGCAAGAAACCATATATCTTCCATTTTTGTGTTTTTGGGAGTAATGCCTATGTTCACATTCCAAAGAAGCAAAGGGGGAAGTTTGACTCCAAGTCCCCAAAAGCTTATTTTTGTGGGATATAATTCTCTTTCCAAAGGCTATAAGTTATATGACTTGGAGCAGAATGAGGTTGTTGTCACAACGGAGATGTTGTCTTTGATGAGCATGTTCTAGCTTCCACTCTTGAGGAGCCACCACTTCTTGGAGAGCCAGATGAGTATGAGGATGAAACCTCGGCTATTGTTCCAACTAGCCAGTAGGAGAGGTTGATCCCGAGGTTGGAGATATAATTCTCTTTCCAAAGGCTATAAATTATATGACTTGGAGCAGAATGAGGTTGTTGTCACAAAACGGAGATGTTGTCTTTGATGAGCATGTTCTAGCTTCCACTCTTGAGGAGCCACCACTTCTTGGAGAGCCAGATGAGTATGAGGATGAGTCCTGGGCTATTGTTCCAACTAGCCAGCCTCAGTCAGTAGGAGAGGTTGATCCCGAGGTTGGAGATGTGCCACATTAGCAGCACTAGGAGACTCCGCGTTCTGTTCAGGAATCGAAGTGGTTGTTGGATACCATTCGCGAGAGTCTGGTGTGACGGAGTATCCCTTTGAGTGGACCACAGAGGATGGACCTCGAATATCACATAGAGTTCATGACAAATGTCAGTCAGAGGAGCATTTACAGGTAAATTATGCCTTGATGTCTCGTATCATTCGAGACAAGGAGCCTACTTTAGTTAAGGAATCTCTTTCCTAGGAGACTTGGATAAAAGCCATGCAAGTGGAACTAGAGGCCATAGAGAAGAATGGGACTTGGGATTTGGCCTCGAAATCGTCAGTCATTGGTGTCAAGTGGGTCTACAAAGATGGGTCTCTGGGGACAAGCACAAGGACATACTTGTGGCTAAGGGCTATGCTTAGCATCGACTATGAGGACACTTTTGCACTGACAGCTAGGATGGCTACGATTCGGATAGTTCTTGCCCTTGCCTCTCATTAGCAGTGGTGGCCCGGTGTATTAGATGGATGTTAAATTTGCATTCTTGAATGGTGACTTGTAGGAGGTGTATGTTGAGAAACCTCTAGGCTTTGAGGTTCTGGGCTCAAAAGGTATGGTTTACATGTTGCTGTATGGTCTGAAACAGGTTCCCAGGGCTTGGAACTAGAAGATTGATACTTTCTTTCAGAAACAAGTTTCGAGAGATCAGTTACAGATCCAGACTTGTGTCTCTTGCAAGAACGTGGTATGGTCACATTGATTATCCTCTATGTGGATGATCTTGTCCTCATTGGCGTGGAGCACATAGCCGTGATGAAGGCTGCCTTGTCAAAGGAGTTTGAGATGAAGGATTTAGGCTTACTCCATTTCTTTTTGGGATCGGAGATTTGGTAGACCCAAAGTGGGTTCTTTGTTTCTCAACAGGCGGTATGTTCATGAGTGCCTTTGGGATGGAGAACTGCAAGCCTATTTCATCTCCGATGGACCTGAATACCATATTGGCCTTGAGTTTTCTAGTGGGACTGTTGAGCTCATTTATGCAGACACCTTTGAAGACTCATTGGGACGCAAGATTGCGGATCTTGCAGTATCCGCATGGTACAAAGATCTTGGACTCTTTTATGACATTGGATGGGGATCGAAAGATCGAGTCAGACACTCCGAGGTAGGAGTGACTCAGATTGGGGGGGACGATATCCAGACATGAGGAGATCTACTTCAGGATACGGCTTTACCTTGGCTCAAGAGCGATTTCTTGGAGCAGCAAGAAGCAACCAACTATTGCCTTGTCTTCCACACTGAGGCAGAGTACCGAGCTACTTGTGGTGTTGCTTGCGAGGTGGTGTGGTTCAGGAGGTTACTTGACGAGATTGGGTTTCAACAGAAGGAACCCATGGTCATATAGTGCGACAATCAGAGCTGCATAGCTATTGCTCGGAACCCAGTCTTCCATGCCCTGACCAAGCATATAGAGATACAATATCTCTTTGTTTGAAAGAAGGATTTGGATGGTGACATCTTGCTAGCCTTTTGTTCGATGGAGGCCAATGCGGCGGACCTCTTCACGAACCCTCTTCCTAAGCAGATGCTTCATCAGTACTCTAGCTCACTGGGATTGGTTCCACATCCAAGAGCTAAGAGGGTGTTAGCATTCATCTCCTATTTGTACCATATTGAGTGAGGGCCTGTTATGTGGGTGTGCCCATCCGTGCGAGGACTCCTTGTTCATGTTCATGTTTTTTCCATTGTTCTAGTTTTGCTTGTCATGGGGGAGCTATTTTTCCCCTTGCCGACTTGTAGGCCAAAAGGGGCCCACCTAGCGACTGGCCGACCAGGTTGCTTGCTAGTCGACTAGGCTTGACCTAGTCGTGGGCCCATGTAGGGGACTGTTGGCTTGTTTCTATTGGCCAATTGCAGCCCCTTGCCCATATATATTGGGGCTCATGCCCCCCACACATTTTGTACCACATATACTTGTGTATATAGTAGAGTTTGACAACACATCACCTCTCTTGCTCTTTTGCAGTTTTCTGCTCTGTGATTATTGTCTCCTTTCCGCTGCACATTTCGACAATATTCCCAATGTTGAAAGGAAGAAGCTAGATAAAAAATCTAGTAAATGTATATTTATTAGAAATGTTGTCAAATAAAAAGCTTGTGAGTAGTAAAATTTACTAGATAACAAATCTAGTAAATGTAAATTTGTTAGAAATGTTGTCAAATAAAATCTTTGCTTATGAGTAGTAAAATCCTGACATCAAACGAGTTTTTTCTCAAGGGATGTCTCATTCAATGAAGATCTTAATGCACCAAATAAAATCATCAATAATGATGATTAAGCTTTCATTTGTAAAGTTAAAACAATTGGACATAGATATTACATCCACCAACTCAATTGAGATTCTCAAAGACAAGAGACCCATTGTTCAAATTTTGAGGAATTAGATCCAATCCTTAGTGGCCAAGTTTTCCATGTAATATATTGATTTACAACATGGCTTAATGACCATTTCATAAAATAACTAAGCCAAAAAGGTAAGTGGAAGTCAAAGAATATAAGATCATTCAAGCTAACAACACTTTGGAACTAGTCAACTTACCTTCGGCAAGTCCACTATTAGTAATAAGTTTGTCTATAAGGTGAAACTTAAAAGTGATGAAAGTATCAAACAATATAAAACTAGAATGGTAACAAAAAATTATGACAAAAGAAAGGAATTGGCTACAATAAAACCTTTGAAGCAGTTGTTAAGCTTAACACAATCAAGATGATTGTCACTCTTGTAACACTTCAATTGGCCTCTATATCAGATGTATGTGAAAATGACCACCTTGTATGAGGATCTCAAAGAAGAAGTGTACACAAGGACAAGAGGATAAAGTATGTAAGCTTTAACAGACTGGCTTGAAACAAGATCCACAAATGTGGTATAACAAGATCAATATACACTTCAATCTCAAGGGTTTAAGAAAAGCCTTTTAGATTCTAATTTTTACAAAAATGTGTGCATGAGAGACAGAGAGAGATTTTGTAAATAAAAGATATGTTCATTGTGACTGTAAACTTATTTAAGGAGTTGAATAAATGAATATTATATAAAAATGTATGAAATCATAAAGTTCTTACATAGACAATATGGACAATCTACTGATTCTACAAGCTTCTACACAGAAAGAATGTAAATTGAAGTTAAAAGTGTTCCAGACGTGGGTAGTATTTTCTTAAATAACACAGAAAAACAGGGTAGTATTTTCTTAAATAACACAGAAAAACAATGTAGACTCCATGCAACAAATTTCATTAAAAAAAAAAAAAGAGTTGTTTGAAGGCAACAATAAGGACTTTGAGCTTTTAGCATGCACATTTTTCAAGCCTTATGTCTATGTCCACACCTACGCTTTTTGATAGAAGGAACATTTAACTTTCAAATCAGCCATTGCCCATGTGAGCTTTCAAGTAGAGGTGACAGCAACGAGATAGCCATTGAAGGTGGGATAATAAATTTCTCACCCACCAATAAGCAAGATGTGAAACATCATAAGCTAGCAAGTCAAGCAACATAACCTTCTAAAGTAGGACTTTGGAGTACAACAGCACTTCAAACAGGAAAAGATTCATGTGTTGGAGTGGCATTGCCCCATATGATATTTTCTATGTACTGTTACTAGACAAATCCTCTTACATTTTGCTGCTTTACCCTAGATCTACATAACCTCTTTTGATCAAATAAAAGTATGGACCCTTGACCAACATCACATAGGCAACAATTCATCAACAAGCTCCCAATCATCTTGAACCCTTTGGCGCTTTGCACACGTCTTGGGGACTGACTTTTGTGGCACATGAGAACCATAAGGATCCATACTCAATCTTCCCAAATCAAGGAATGTGGAGTCAAAGAGTCCTTTCATGTGATGGATCTTACTGGTTCTTTCTGCAGATTTGAGTTGAGAAAAGGGCTCTAGTGACCCCTCCTTCTGGAGTTTATGTAGACGGGCTTCATAATCTTGAACCTCTTCTTTCTTCCCAAGACTTGTACACATATTCACCAAGTACCTTAAGCATTCCAAATTATTTGGGTGGTTCATGAGAATCTCCTTGTGCTTAGCTATTGCTGCGGAGTACGATCCAATTCTTCTGTAACAGGATGCCACCATTAATTGCCATTTCACCTGTTTAACATACGTCCAAACATTTTTCAAACATTGGTGTCATGAACAATGCTTGGTGAATGCATCAAAAACCCCTGAGCATTTTTCACGTGGTCATGTTAAGATGGTACAAAAAAATTTAATAAAAGGAGAAGACCCCTATAATGCCAATTTATTATATGGCAGTGCCACTCCTCGTGTGGTCCTTCACAAGGAAAAGATAAGAGGAAGTCAGCTTTAGGCTTATCCAGCAAACATGGACCATTGTCATGTATGTTTGCATATTAACCTGATAGTATACATGTGCACATACATACATGCATGCACGAGCACACATACATACATACATACATACATGTGCATGTGTGTGTGTGTGTGTGTGCATGCACGCATGCGTGTATGAGTGGTAGGAGAGATACCTACATGTGTGCATGTGTGTGGTGTGATTTAGATACCTCATTGGGTTGGATCTTTGAAGCCAATTTGAAGATAGGTATTGCTTTTTCATAAAGCTCATGCTGGACATAAAATGCGCCTAGAAAGGTGATAATGTCCATGTTTGCAGGATGGACCCGGTGTGACTCATTATAGTAATAAAGAGCCTTAGTCTCATCATTGCACTTGGTGAAGAGGCTTCCTAGCAGTGATAGAACTCCAGCATCATGCATTGAGCTTGTGATTACTATTTCAAGCCATTGAATTGCCTGTTGTGAATTGCCCATCAAGTCACTTAGATGCCCAACCTGCCATCAGAGGCGCCCCTTTGAAAAGGTTAGACTCAAGAGAAGAAATTTCTTTTTACACACCTCATTAAGTGATTAACATGCAATCAAACTCCTGTTGATGGCCACATTCCATTTTCTGAACTCTTGAAGTTGCAACACACAAGATTAAACGAGGAGACTATGGAAACAAGAAAACAAGGTCAAGGCATCTTCCGATGTCATGTTGCATCTCACACAAAGTTCAAAAGAATCAGAGTATTGAATGGGGAAACATACATACTACATGAAGAAAGGCCCCAAGCCATAAAAACAATCATGACCAATGTTCTATGTACACCAGAAAAGCCAGTACATCTCTCTAAAGTAAATGTTGGATATCAATGCTCCACCCTTGTCAATGCAAGAGAGAGACGAGATTGTTAGTTTGAAGATTCTTGTTAAGATAGCAAAACTGCACAGCAAATGGCAGATATGACAGAGATAACTAAGCATGGAAGGCTTTACTACCTGGTATAGAATCTCCAAATTGTTTGGAAGCCTTTTAGCAAGCTCTCTGAAAGTTCCCAAGGCTTCAGGGAGTAAACCGAGCTTCTTTTGTACCAAACCCAGATTGTAGGTAGCCTGCACACAGTTTTCTTCCACTTCAAGTGCTTTCTTGTACAACGATGCAGCACCTTCTGTATCATCCTGTTGTGTAAAACAAAGGGGGGAAAAAGCAACAAAGATTGGCAATTTAATGAAAGGAAAAGAAGCCATCCATAAGGGACAAATGTTAACTCACACTTATGATAGTGCAGATAGGTAGTGCATGTAACTGAGTAAGTGTGACACATTTAGATGGCATGTGCAAGATGTAGCCTAGTACTATGACGCATGGCAGCCAACTATTTAAGGCTTAGGGTAGTGCATGTAACTAAGTGCATGCAGTTTAGTGTAGCTCATCAATTCTCATAATGTTTAATTAAATAGAATGCCTAAAATCTTTTGAATGAATAAACATGAGCAATTACCTTGGAAAATAAACAGTTTCCAAGATTGACTAGTGCACATGGGTTTTGATGGTTTCTACTTATGGCAAGATCTGCATATTTTTTGGCATTCTCAATGTCGCCCTCTAGAAAGTACAAAAATGAGAGGTTTGTGGATGCACACGTCTTCAAGTCTTTCTCTTTCCTTTCAAAAGTTTTTAGCAGAGATATAGCCTAAACACAACCACACAAATTTTTCTTAAGCCCAACGAGACTCCACACTACAACACAGGCTAACCTTTCAATGTATATGATAATCATAAGGAATTACTTGGACAAAGCTTTTTCTGTGCAGGTATTGGATGGCTTTGTCCATCTCCATTTCATGTGCAAGAGTTACATATTGTTGATCTTTCAAGATATTGATGACCCAATCATAACCCTCCACAAAAGTGTTCCCTATCACTGGAGCAATGATTCTTGCTGCTGTGAAGATGTACTTATGAGCCTGGCTTTGTCTTGATTGAAGCTCTATATGTAATTCATCATTCTGCAGAAAAAGAAAAAAACAATAACAACAGTCAAAAGAAGCAGGATCAAAAACAAGGGTGCATGGCGGGCATTTGCACCTGCAGGCATATTTATGTGCATGTGGATGCGCAAGCATGGGTCTGTATGTGTGCATGTATGTGGATGGGTGGGTGGGTGGGTGTTTGAAGATATATTGGCAGAATATATATTAAATCTACAAAATCCGACGCAAATGCAAACCTTTTGGAAAGATGCTGGTTCCTCCTCAATATCATCATCAACCTCTGGATCATAATGTCTAACCAACAGCATTTTAGTCAAGCAGCTCTTCATTTTCTCTGTGTTTCCCACTATATAATAGCAAACAATCAGATTGTAGCCCGATTGATGATCATATTTGATCTCCATAACTGCTTCAAAAGATTGCATGGCATCCTATTATTGCAGGGTGTAAATCCATTGGTTAAGTGGAGCTGCAGTCAAATAGCATTTTGTTAACTGACAACTTTTGAAGCAACAATAACCAATACAAAATATGATATATAGTTACTTGAAAATCTATTTTCAAAAAAGTATGTAAGATAATACACTCTCATCTATGGTTTCTATAAGTGGCACATAGGCTCATTAATGAGAATAGGGGTGGAAGCCCACTGAGCCGTGATCCGATTTAGACCATTGCTATGCTCTAGCCTTTCGCCCAGGAGAGTTGGCCCTGGTGGTATGGGATGCTAGGTTTATGTGAGGAGCTTTTCTAGGGGAGCTGTAATTGGAAGGAGAACTTGCTAGCTTCTCCAATAACGCCCAACCTTGCACGTCTAGTTGCTTCTGCAACCCCTATGCTGAGTGTGACAGTTGTACGCTTAAGTATTTGCAAAAAAGGAATAGAGACTATGTCTTGATTTGGTCCCTTCACTAGCTTTGGTCAATGTTTTGGGGGAAGCCCACACACAACGGAACCAAGGTGAGAACGGGGATTTTCCACAGGAGGAGTAAGCTGAAGCATTCACTGACAGGGATAGGGCTGAAAGATGGTCACAAAGCATGTGCGTCATAGGATTCTAATCATTTATGTGACTTATAAGGTTTATGAGTCAATGTGTTCAAACCTCATTAAAGTTTGGTTGGACATATTATTATTTGGGGTTGGATTCATGGATATGGCGGGAAAATTTGTGGTCCACAAAGTCAATAAAAGCCAGGTGCCCACCTTTTATGAGATATTTTTATAGTTTGGACACTAAATATGGCAAGTTTGGTCATTTATAGAGTGACTGGCTAAACAAAGCACGAGCTTGGATATTTTTAGCAAGGAAGGCCACTTTTGGCAAAAAGGAAAAGCAGGGACCATATTTAGAGAGCCAGTCGACTCTATCTTAAGGGGCATGGGCTGAATTCATAAAAGGCATGAAGGGGCAGCTCTTTTGGATAGATGCGCACAAGAACACAGGTTAGCAACAGCTGGTTTCTCTCTCTTCTTTTGCCTTTGATCTGGCTGATTGCTGTTGTGGAGTTTCCACCTTGTGCCGTTTCTCTCTCTTCTTTCGCCTCTGATCTGGCCGACTGCTCCTGTAGAGTTTCCACCTTGTGCCTGCATCAGCGCTGGCCATACTGCTGTTATGCAGTTCTCTCTCTTCTGGCCGCCTGCTGTGCCATGTTTTGCCTCTGCTGATTGCCCTCAGGCTGGCCGAGAGCAATATGGTTAACTCCCTCCCTCTCTGCTGGTCGACACATGGAGGCCGACAGCAGTGTTGTGTTCAAGCAAGCCAACAACAGCTGGTTTTTCTCTCTCTGTTGTTTTGTTGCTGCTGAAGCTGGCCAAACAGCAGCTGTTATTCTCTCTCGCGCTCTTGCTCAAGATTGGCTGTTGGAGAAGCTGGTTGAACAGCACCTTCACAAGTCCTCTGGGTTTTCACTAGTGGAACAAGCTGTGTACAGAGGGACTGTTTTGGCGGGACTATTTTGTCTTAACTTTGGGAAGAGAGATAAGTTAGAGTCTCTTGTATGCTTTGTGGAAAGCTGACCAGTACACTGTGGAAAAATCTGGTGCTGTCTGCACCCTCACCTTGAATTCCTTGTAAAGCTTCTATGTAATAAAGAAGTTCCTACGGTGGACCGGTTGTTCCGGCTTAGTGTGCTGTCTATTTGTACTTTGTGGCTTCCTGCTGTATATTCTCTGTTGTTGGGTTTTATGCTGTGTATGCACCCAGAGGAGTGCTAGTGATCATCAGTAGGTTACTGGGGCACTTTTTACTTCAGTTAGTGGAGGTTTTTTCCCCCAGTTTAGTTCAGTTTCACTTATATGCAGTTTATAAGTGTTTTGGTCCACCCGGCACATTTATGGCCGGACATGTGAACACTTATCTTTTAGGGTCACTATCATGTGGCTATTGTACTTGATTTTTATTCATTGAAGCATATTGGAAGTCCTGTTCTCTCATCTGGGTTTCAACGCTTGCTTGCTTGAACCTGTGTAAACCCTAACCCTAACCCTTGAGTGCCTTCAATTGGTATCAGAGCATTGAAGCTCTACATTGCTCAGCCCGTACACTTGTTGCTGCTGCCCGTACAGCATACGTACATCCAGTCAGGCGCAGGCTTCAGCATCTCCAGCCCGTACACCCAACCAGCGCCGTCTTCAGCTGTAAGTGTGCGCTAGCTGCCCGTACATTCACTACTGCACGTAGCCTTCAGTCGGGTACAGTATGCCGCCTACAACTACTGCACGTAGCCTTCAGTCGGGTACAGTACGCCGCCTACAACTCCTGCACGTAGCCTTCAGTCGGGTACAGTACGCCGCCTACAACTCCTGCACGTCGCCTTCAGTCGGGTACAGCACGCCGCCTACAACCTCTGCGCTCGTGTACCAGCCAGTCTGCGCCACCTGCCCGTGCCTGGTCGCCTTCAGTCGGCCTTCAGCCCGTACATCTGTGCGCCGCCTGCATTGCCTTCAGTGACTGTACCTGCCCGTACAGTCAAGCGCAGCCATCCTGACGTGTACCTGCTCACACTTTCTGTATCTGGCGACTGTACCTTCAGTGCAGCATTCAGTGCTGCGTACCTGGCGACTGTACCTGCAGAGATACGTCTGTATGCTTTCGTACCTGGCTTCCGTACAGAACCAGTAGACTGTACAAGCATAGTACAGTCAACAGTACCTGCAAAAATAACACAACCTACACAGTCATTCGGTGGTAAGCATTAAAATACAGTTTTTGGGCATTTTTATTTTCTCTGTGAAAAATATACAGGCACAACAGGCAGATTTTCTAGCAAGAAAATATACAGGTTTTTTGCACAGTTTGGGTGCAGCAAATTTGGGCATTTTTGGGGCATTTTGGCATTGTGTACGCCATTTGCTGCTCTACTCAGTCATTGGTGCATTGAGCTGCACATTCAGAGGATTGAGAGTGCAGGCACATTTGGGTGAACTGTATTCAGTGGAGTACAGTTGTTATCAGGGTTTTTGCTATTGGGTTTTTTGGTAAACAGGTACAACATTGTGCGTAAAGCATAATGGCAAATCAACAGCAAAGTGATGTATTCACATATTTGTCTAAGGAAGACAAATTGGATGGCACGAACTACTCCTTGTGGAGTTTTATGCTGAAAAATGTGCTTGTGGCAAAAGGTCTTTGGGATTTTGTTAGTGGTGATGAACCACGTCCAGGTCCATTGGCTCCAGAGACTCCTCCCCAAGGGGGTGCTCGTGGACGAGGACAACAGGTACAGGCTCAAGGACAGCCATTGCCTGTTCAGAGAACAAATGCTCAAAAGACATGGGATGCCAGGGATGCACAAGCTTTGTCACTCATTGCATTGTCAGTACAGAGGTCCATTATACCTCATATTCGTTCAGCTGGCTCTTCACAGAATGCATGGGTGACTTTGGAGCAGATGTATGCTGCTCGTAATGAGGCTAGGATCTCATTTTTGAAAAGAGAGCTTGAAAATCAGAAAATGAATGAAGGAGATGATATGTCTAGCCACTTAAACAAGCTACAGGATTTGAGAGAGCAACTCATCAATGTGGATGAGATTATTCCTGAGACACAGCTTGTGTCCACCATCTTGCACTCTTTGCCAAGATCTTACTTGGCTTTCCATACCTCTTTGAACCTCAGCATGTTGAACCCCTCAAGTATCAGGAACTTGTTGCTCTCTTACTACAAGAGGAGCAAATGAGGAAGAATATGAATATGAACATAAATGCTGAACAAGCATTTACTACAGGTCAAAAGGGGAAAGGAAAAACTCAGCCAAAGAGTGCAAATCAAAATTCAGGTGATGGTGGTTCTTCACAGGATACCAAGAAAGGTGATGGACAGCCCAAGAAGAAAGGCAAATGTCATTACTGTAAGAAGCCAGGTCACTACATCACGGAATGTAGGAAGAGGATTGCCAAAGAGAAGGCAAAGGAAGCTGGGATGTCAGTTAATGATACTTCTAAAGCTCCTCCAGAGACTGCTTCTTTTGTTGAGGACAGGGATTACTGTTTTTATACATGCAGCTATGATGCCTCTTGGTCTTCACAGGCACTCAGTTTGACAGAGCATGCATGTACTTGGTATTTTGATAGTGGTGCCTCAAAACATATCACATCTCGCAGGGATTTGTTTAGTCATGTTGGCCCTGCCCCTGTTGGCAAAACTGTTCAGTGTGCCAACAATGCTTCATATCCAGTTTGTGGCATTGGGGAGATTCAGCTTACAGCCATTGATGGCTCCATTCTCCGCCTTACAGATGCCTTATATGTACCAGGGATAAAGAAGAATTTGTTGTCCATTTCTTCTTTAGCACATTGTGGAATGCAGGTCTACTTTGATGATGATAAATGCATGGTCAGAGACAAAGCAAATGCCTTGACCTTGATGCTTACAGTTACATTATGTCATGGACTTTATGAGTTGGATGCATTTCAGCCAGTGGATCAGTCTGCTTATCATGCATTCACTCTTACTCCAGCTATGGTTGATGCGGAGTTATGGCATGCTCGCATGGGGCATGTAAATTTTGGTAGTCTTATGCTTATGCAGCGACATAATATGTTTACAGATCTACCTCTCATGGAGAAGCCTCCAGATCACATTTGTGAAGGATGTATTTTGGGAAAAATGCACAGGTTTTCCTTCCCACGTGATCAGGCTCTAAGAGCAACTGCAAAGTTGCAACTTATACACAGTGATCTTTCTGGTCCCATGCAGACGAAGTCATTAGGTGGTTGCTTTTATTTTGTTATTGATGACTTCTCTCGTATATGCTGGGTCTATCCTTTGACATAGAAATCACAGGTATATGATGCATTTTTGGCCTTTGTAGCACTTGCTGAGACAGAATCAGGATGCAAGGTGAAGACTCTCCGTTCTGACCGAGGGGGGGAATATATGTCACATGTGTTGAATTCCTTTCTTGGGAGTAGAGGTATAAAACATCAGTATACTACTCCTTACACTCCACAGCAGAATGGGGTTGCAGAAAGGAAAAATCGGTCACTCATGGAGATGGCCAGATGTATGCTAAAGGCAAAAAGACTACCACATATCTTTTGGGTGGAAGCAGTAATGTGTGCTTGTCATATTTTGAATCGATGTCCCACAAAGGCATTGGTTTCTATTACTCCTTTTGAGGCTTGGCATGGCCGCAAGCCTTCTGTATCGCATTTTCGTATCTTTGGGTGTCTTGCATATGCACACATACCCAAAGAGTTGAGGAGGAAGCTTGATGATAAAGCCACAAAATGCATTTTTGTTGGGTATAGCCGTGAGAGCAAGGGCTACAGGTTATATGACCCACTATCTAGGAAGATATTCATCAGTCGGGATGTGATTTTTGATGAAAAATCAGAATTATCCATGGCTGGTTATGAGGCAAATCAGGCTGAAAATGATGTGTTTGAAGGTCTACTACCCATGGAGTTTCATTCCACAGTTGGTGATCCAACTCATGAGGGTACTGGACATTCCGCAATGCTTTGAATTTGTTTCCTTTTGGTGGATGATGTACAGTGATCACATATCACTCCAGGGGGGTTTGTTGGGTTTTATGCTGTGTATGCACCCAGAGGAGTGCTAGTGATCATCAGTAGGTTACTGGGGCACTTTTTACTTCAGTTAGTGGAGGTTTTTTCCCCCAGTTTAGTTCAGTTTCACTTATATGCAGTTTATAAGTGTTTTGGTCCACCCGGCACATTTATGGCCGGACATGTGAACACTTATCTTTTAGGGTCACTATCATGTGGCTATTGTACTTGATTTTTATTCATTGAAGCATATTGAAAGTCGTGTTCTCTCATCTGGGTTTCCACGCTTGCTTGCTTGAACCTGTGTAAACCCTAACCCTAACCCTTGAGTGCCTTCATCTGTTTGCTATTGAAGTGTCTCTCTTCTGTTTTGGGTCCCCTATCGGTTACAGTGGTATCATAGTATAGGCTTGCTTCCAACAATGAGGAAGAGAAAAGATCAGTAGTGGGGACCACACTGACCAACAGTTTTGCTATTGAGAATGGCCAACTTATTCACTTATGGCATGTGTCAAGAGCATGAGCAGTAGACAGCTTGGTCATGGATTCACATAATTTTATCCTCGAAGTATGGAGCTAGCTTTACGTGCCCGTGCTCAACACTCTTTCCATATGGATTATTGTGGATTATAAATCAAGCTTATAAGCAAGCTATATGGAGATATATCTGGGAATATCTTATGGATATGGTGAGGAGACATTTCTTTTGGCTTCATGACGAATCCAACAAAGAAAAGCTAAACCTTGACTAGATTGAGTTTAATCTTTCTTTTCTCGTCTCTTTGTGCTAGTGTAGTTCTCACCTATGCTTGCTCACTTATGTTGTTGTAATTATGATGAGGAACACGCACCTCCTTGGTTGTGAAGATGAATCAGAATGAAGTTGAGAGAATGCTTCTGATTTGCTATTCATAGTCTAGAAAACTTAACAAAACCAATCATGCTCTAAATCTCTAAGCATGTGCTAATTGCCTCCTACTTTTTAAGAGAAGATTGCTACCTCAACTCTCTAATTCACAACTTCCAATTTAGACTTTGTATATGAGCTAACAAAGATCAACAACTTGAGGCTATGCTCTAAAGGCTCCAACTTATGGTGTGATCTCAACCATCAAGCTGAAAGAAAAAAAAGCATCAACATGACCGATGCCCGATGACTCCAACAATCGGTGTGATCTCGACCATCACGACCGCAACAAAAAAGGGTAACAACATGGGCCTGATCAAGCCTCAACATGCACTCATAGCCACCATGATAGCTATAAATCAGAGTACAGAGTAGACTCTATCCTACAAGGATGAAGAAGATGAGAAGAGATATGCTCTACAAGACTGAAGAAGATGAGGAAAGCTAGCTCTAATACCAATTGTGAATAAAAGAGAGGTCGCATGACTTAACGGACCTTTTCGACATAACCCTGAACAAGGGCTCACTCACAACATTCATTGTACCCATCAAAATGGTGTCTTGAGTGTACCGGTTGATGTAGAATGGCCAAGTGGCACCCTAGTATTGTAGGTGCACGTGACATCCCCTCTTGCTTAAATTGATGGCACGAGTTGCATTGCCTCCAAGTAGTCTCCCAAAAATGGTGGGTACTCCTTGAAAAAAACCTCGTCCAACCACACGGCTTCATGTGTTCTTCGGTCCTTGAACTTGGTAAGAAAGCCTTGCAAGGAATCAACATCACGAACTTCCTAAACCTATCTATGATGGTCAAGCACGTCATATTTCTACTCTCTCTAGAAGCCTCACAACGAAGTTGTTAAGTACCTAGATACTAATCTATGGATTAGGGACCTAATCCAACGGGGTTAGGAGCCCCAAGATTAGGGATTAGCAGGCAGATACTTGGCTAGGGTTTCTGGACTACTAAAACAGGCTTAATAACTATTTATAGCAACTTAGCTATTTATGGCATAGTTATCACTATATAAGTAAGGGCCTAGGTTATTATGAGACAGTTGTGCCACTAAGGGTTTGGTTTGGACCAGGAGAGCAGACATGCTCATGCCGTGCACGTGGCAAGTACAAAGGTTGGCATGTCGAAGGCCTTCGGGCAGGCTTTGGTGGTATGGAACGCCAAAGTTAGACATGGGCCTATGGGATTGTGCAGGAGCCCTAGCCTTGGCTCAAGGGAGATCTGTGGATGCCGTGTTTGGAAGGTGAGCTAGCCTACTACCTCATTATGTGGTTTTGTACAACCCTGGTTTCAGGTGTTTAGGGCAGATCTAGGAAAGGATTGGTATCGTAGCAACTCTAATGCAGAGGTTGGTATTCGTGTCTAGGCGTAAATGTTTGGATACCAAGTATTTCTTTCATCGCTTCTCTTTTCCTAAAATGAATTGCGCTACGAAGTCAAGGTTTGCATGATGTTGTGTGAGAGAGATGGGAAGAAACGTTGTTTTTTATGTGTGTTTGGGCTTGATCAAGTACCTGAAATATGGCTTGGGTGTTGGCTGAAGGTGTAGGAGGCTGGGAAGTAGCCACCTTAGGGCAGCCTGGCTAAGGGCTTAGCCAAGCCATGCTGGCAGCAGCCAGCATATAGGCTAGCAGAAGTCAGCTCACAAGCTGGCAGCCACCTACAACAGGCCAAACTCAGCGCAAATCCATGGTGAAGAAGCAGCAGACATGCGCAAGAAAGCCGCAACACATCTGCATAGCAGCAGGCTTGGTCACTAAAGCGGACTTTGACGCAAGGATGACCTTGCTTGACCAACAAATTTTAAACCTTACCAACACCATTTTGTTATGCACGCAACACCGATTGGTTTGGTGATAGCTGGGGGGAGCTGGGGCAGCATTGGTACCACCTTCTTTTGCTCCAGAGCCCTATACAGAGGAGAATCAAAGTACTCACACTTCATGAATGCTAAGCTTGTGTAGAAGTTGGGAGTGGAGATGGAGCCAGGTGATGACTAGTATCATGTTGACATGCTGTTAGGCACACAATTGTGGGATTGGCTAGTGTCACATGCCTAAACCTATACAGAGCTACTCGAGGCCATTAGATTTCATGATTATGAATCTAGATAGAGTAGATGTTATTATAATCAAGAGCGGTTTCATCCTAGAACAATGCCGTGTATATTGCAAAATCACTAGCATTAGTCTTGACCACAAATAATCTGCGAAGATCCGTGACAAATCCAATACAGGTGCTTCCTTCACCTTAATCTTGAGAGCTTTAAAAGCCTCATCAAGCTTCTCATTCCCCCAAGATGTCGGATTGCTGGACTTATGTCCTCTTCTTCTCCCAAGGAGGCTTGTGAAAGATACGGTTAATTGTCCACAAATTTCTCTAATTAGTCTCTGAAATCATTCATCATCTGCTGGAAAGTAGCAAGAGCATTCGTGAGCCGAAAAGGTAATAAAACGAACTCATAATGGCCATATCGCGTGTGGAATCCAATCTTAAAGATATCTTCCTTAGCTATCCGTATCCAATACGAAGGTCAATCTTCGTAAAATAGACAGCTCCGTGCAACCTATATCAATCAAATCATCCGCTTTATCTTATCATAACTTTAGTCAATTCTTTATAGTTGACACACATTTTCCAACTTCCGTCCTTCCATCCAATGTCCCCCAAGGAGATTTACTCTTACGAATCTGACCCAATCTGAGATATTCTGATAACTGTTAGGCAATCTTATCCTCTTCCAGTTGGCTCATCCTATAAGATGCAATACTCACAAATTGAGACCTTGGAACTAGATCATTCTTATGATCAACTGATCGATTGGGTGGAAGACCATGAGGCAACTTAGTTGGGAAAACATTGGCAAACTTTGCCGTGATGTTCTCTAAAGCATGTGGTGATGTTCCCTAAAGTGTGTGTCTCCCATACTGACTGATTGGGCGCAAGACCATGAGGTAACTTAGCTAGGAAAACATTGGCAAACTTTGCCCTGATGTTCTCTAAAGCGCATGTCTCCTATACATCAAGACTAACCAAATTAAAATCACAATTAGCATCAGATGACATGGTATCTAGAACACATTGAAACGCTTCATAATTAGAATCCTTTACTATATTTCAAAATCCAATTGAGTTTACAAGAGTAGTGTACAGGACATCAAGAGCATCCTACAGACAAAATTGGACAACATCAACGACGAAAGATAACTTAGGACCCTTCAGGCTTCTAGTCTATCTGAACATCGTAGCAAGAATCTTGATGGTACACAAGTCAGATGGCACACTCGGGAGAATGAGCTATATGCGGTTATACATGCTCTCAAAACTTGGCAATATTATCTTTATGGAACCAAGTTTGTTGTGCTAACCGACTACTACAAGTATATTTGTGATAGACCTGAGTTGAGGGGGAGAAAGGCATGGTGGGCTGAGTTTATGCAAGACTTTGATAAGGAAATAAAGTATCAGAAGGGTAGCTTGAACTGAGTGGTAGATTCCTTGAGTAGAATTGGGGAGGTGGAACTCTTTGAGCTTTACTCAGATTAGGACTAACCTTTATGACTCTTTGAGAGGGCTATGTAAGATTGACAAGTCATTTTGGTCGGTATTGTGGGCAAGTCCAACAGGGAGCTCCATAGATTTAGACCGAGACTCAAGAGTCATGCCATCTGTGAGTGTGAAAGGTGATCAATTTCTTGTCTAGAATGGACTGTTGTTTCGGAATGAGAAGGTTTGCGTACTGTAACATGGGTGCTTGTGGAAGCGTGCTTATGAATTAATTGATTGCGATTA
Organism: Cibotium barometz; assembly: GCF_041138505.1. NCBI lineage: Eukaryota > Viridiplantae > Streptophyta > Polypodiopsida > Cyatheales > Cibotiaceae > Cibotium > Cibotium barometz. The sequence goes on along the minus strand of NC_141072.1, from coordinate 10,301,756 downwards.
ACACCTAATCATAGACTTAAACCCATGTACAAATTCATGCTCAATACCCAATAGAGAGATGACCTAATCTACCATGTATTACTAACATGAAACATATACAATGCTGAATAGAGATACTCAATGGTAGCACTGCTTCTGAGTTCTCAATGACTCAATGATGACTGATTGATCAATGAATCCATATGGCTAAAGCCTAGACATCTATTTATAGTGTCTAATGTTGGTGAGTTGGCTACCAACTCTACCAACCCTAACAATAATGTCCAACTAGATGTGTTCACACAATAACCCAATAACTCTGTCCATATTGGGCTGCTCCTTCGGCACCTGGACAATATTACAAAGATCTAACACAATAGCCCTTGCAAACACATAAATCCGGCCACATATTCAACCTTTGGGCTGGCCAATGGGTAGAAGCATGTCCACGTCACACTCGGGAGAGCATGCACGTGACACATACCAGATAACGCTAAGATCAGGAAAAGGATCATGTATGAATGTCATGAACTTTTAACAGTGGGTCCTGGGTCATCCAAGAGTACAGCTAGCCTATGGTTTGGTAAAATGGACATTTTATTGGCCTAAGATGAAGACGTATGTTCAGCACACTGTGGTAAAGTGTCGTCAATGTCAAGTGAATAAGGTTCAACACATTAGGGTCGGAGGTATGCTACATCTCAAGAGGTAAATAGAAGAGTATTTCCATGGACTTCATTGCATAGTCACCAAGACCGGGAAACGGACCAGGATCGAGCCAGATAGAGGAAACGAGACTGGGCCAATTAAAGGAAACGGAAATGGTAAGAAACGACACGTGTACAACTTAATGCGCGAAAAACAAATACTTCAGTACGCCATAGGACTCACATAATTAAAAATACACAAAGTATTCAAAAAACATTAAAAGAAGTGGACATTTATTTGCTCAATGAGATCTCATTATGTAGTACACTGAAATACCTCAAGATCATGAGGCTCTACATAAGAGTACAACAAGACAAACTAGAGGGGGATCTCAATGCCAAGGTCTAGATCTAGTAAATCATCTGAAGGAAAAGAGCCTGCACTGCTAGAACTAGCACCTGTGTCCATGGGTCCCAACGGTTGGGAAGTGTGCTCTGCCTAGATCGAATACTTCCTCTTTCCCCTACTGTTGGTGGTGCCGGTCCAAATGGACTAGCAGTGGGGCCAAAAAAGGAAGGCATGCCACCCATGGAGGATCTACTGCTGCCAACACTCGGTACTTAGGTGCTTTGTGAAGCACCCACATACGAGCTAGGGTCGATCGCAAAACGCCGGGTCTCCTAGCTGATGCTTGTGTACGAGTCGCGTTGTCTTTGCGACGAAGCTCCTCCCTCCGAGCATCGCTAATGCCCAAGTAGAATGTTATCTCATGCCCTGAGATATGAAGCAAATGTGCGCGAATTCGAGTAGTGCTCCCAGTCTTACTACCATGGCAATATTTGCATTTCCAGTGGTGATTACCTCCTGTTCTTCTTCGAGCTGGACCCTGCCTGAGCGCTTGAGGCCATGGAAGATGGAGACTCTAGTGAAGTAGTAACCATGTTCAGCCAAAGTGATTGACAATTTAAAGAAAAAAAATGTTGACAATTTTCAAGAGAAAGGAGAAGACATATAGGATGACTCAAAAAAATTGCTTCTACTAAGATGATGAACATTTCAGAGCGGGGAGTTACAAAAGAGGTCTTCAAATTTCAAAGTGCATTAGGAGGCACTTCCTCTAGTTTTGCCACATTGGGTGGCTCAGGATTGGGGACCTCTTCTATAGTGGAAGGAGGAGAAGATTGGTTTGGCTCGTAGTTCTGCCACATGGGAGCTTTTCTCCTACAAACATGTGGCAGACGTCCACAATATAAATCCGGAGTGAGTGTAATGGGAGGACACCGACATCATTTGGCACGCAAGAGAATTGCATTTGGTAAGGTCAATGACGTTTTGAGCGGCAAAAGACATTGGCAGTGGACGGTCTCGATGTATTGTCTTTCGGCAACGCACGAACGACATTGACATGGGATGTCATTGAAGATTTCAACTATAGAGTTACTATTTTTCAAAATATTTAAGCAATTAAGCAAGAGCTTGTAATCAGACAAATGGATTTGATTTTTAAACTAAATGCATGAGAAAAAAATGCAGCAAGTATATGAAAATTTTGTCACTCACATTGCTTGGAATGAATAGAAAGTGCCTCCCCCACTTCCGCCAAGCGCTAATGCCTCCCCCGCTTACGCCAATGGGCAAGAGAGAGAGAGAGAGAGAGAGAGAGAGAGAGAGAGAGAGAGAGAGAATGTATGTGTGTGTGTGTGTGAAAGAGAGACAGAGGGAATGTGTGTATGTGTGTGTGAGAGAGAGAGAGTGTGTGTGTGTGTGTGAGAGAGAGAGAGAGAGAGAGAGAGTGTGTGTGTGTGTTGTTGGAAATAAGTGCACACTAGGTGTACTATTTCTCTAGTCTAGTTTCAGTTGAGTCTTTGTGTCTTGAGTCTAGTGCCATGTGGCACCTCTACATTTATCCCACAAGTCAGTCTACTCAATCTTGTACTTCTCACCTATATATTGTAGGTGTCACATCAATGAAAGTATCAATCTTGTGTCTTGTCTACACTCATCTCAAGGTAACTCTTTGTCTTTCATTTGTGTTCTTGTTTCATTTCAGTTTGTTCTTGCTTTCATATTTCCAACATGGTATCAGAGCAGGTTTATCCTGGCTCCCCTCATCTTTGCCCTTGTTTCCTGTGAGCGACTGCCCCTCTTCTTGCTGCAGTCATTTGGTTCAGAACAGGCCGCCGCCTTTACTGTTGGCCGCCGCCTTTGCTGCTGGCCGCCGCCTAGCTGGGAGCTGCCTCACGTTTTTTTTTAATTTCACCATTTCTATATGTTCGCTTCAGCTTCTGTCCTCTAGTATTGCATGTTGTTCGCTTCAGCTTCTGTCCTCTAGTATTGCACATGCAGCTCGTCATATCAAGTAAGCAACCCGCCGGCCTGAATTTTTCTGTCCGCCCACTTTCCTGCTGTCCACCCTGTTCAGACTCATACAGCCCGCCATACTGTTCTCCTTTGGCTGCCTTCTTCATTGACTCAAGGGTGCGCATCATCTAGAAGAAGCTGCAGATCGACTTTCCTCCAACGAGCTATTTGCTGCATTCAGTTCTGCCATCGCTTCCTCTTGAAGAGTATACAAGGTACTGTGCATTGTCTTCTTCAGTTCGCTGGTCAATCCTTTTCTTATCCTCATATCTGTAAACTGCTAGTTCCTCATGCTTCGATGGGCTGTCACATGCTATGGCCCTGACAAGTGGTGAGAGAGCCGGCTTCTAAAAACAGTTCGGATCTCTTCTCTCATTCATTTCTGCAATCTTGTAAGGGAATAGACACTGCCCTTGCATTTTAGCAAGAGGTAAGACCTTCCCACATGGCCTCTTCTACTCATTCTCTCATGTCTATCGACAAATTCAATGGGTCCAACTTTCATACTTGGCAAATCAAAATCAAGTGCCATCTTATGAAAGAAGGCCTGTGGGATGTTGTTCACCATGCTGCTCCCGAAGATTCCGACATTGAGCAAGTTATCACTTATGCTCCTACTGCCAAGAATGACAAAGCCTATGCTATCATCTTGCTCGGTCTTGGAGATGATTACATTCATCACATCTCCGACATACAGTCTGCTTCTCGAGCATGGATCACTTTGGATACCCTTTTTGGACCCCGCTCTAAAAACTCTAAGATTGCACTTATGATCTCATTCTTTGATCTATATATGCAGGAGGGAGCTACTATAGCCTCTCATGTCAATTATTTTCGCAGTCTTATGGTTCAGCTTGCATCAGTGAAGTCCCCCATCTCCGAAGATATTGCTATTGCTGTGCTTCTCAAAAGCTTACCTGACACCTATGCTACTCTTGTCACTACCTTCAAGTATCACAATAATCCTACTCTTGAAGGTATCATCAATGCTCTCCAAGAAGAGGAAAGAACAAAACAACAAAAGGTAACTGACACTGCATTTTTAGCAAAGAAAGGAGGTTCTAAGGTAAGAAAGCCTTGCACCCATTGTGGAAAAACTAATCATATGGAGAAGGACTGCTTCAAGGCTCATCCATGCACCATTTGTGGCCGTGATAATCACCGGGAGAAGGACTGCTACTCTAAAACCTCTACATCAGTCCCTGCATCTACCTCAGCCCATGTTGCTGCAGCATCTACATCAGCAGATCTTGTTGTTCATTCCTCACATGATGAGGAATGGGCTTTCTGATTACTTCACCTTTCTTGTCTACCACTTTGACCACCGATGATGTAGGTCAAGGGGTTCTAGTGTCTTACTCATTATGCTTTTTGACCTCTCTCTTGTCCCTACCCAAGAGGCAGAGATTGCCCTTGAGGAGGGGATGTCTTCAAGGTCCATCTGTTTGTCTACAGTCAGTCTTCTGTCTATCTAGTCTTGTCTGTCTGTCTATCTATTGTCTGTCTATCTGTCTATCAATCTGACTGTGTCTTGTTTTAGATCCATCTTGTCCCTACCCTTGTGGACCCATATGAGGATATCACTTGAGGAGGGGTGTCTCAGGATCTTTTGTCTCTCGGTCTATCAGTCTTTATGTCCGTCTTCTAGTCTTGTCCATCTTGTCTTCTAGCTTGTCTCTCAATCCTTGTCTAGTCTCTCTATCTTGGTCTTATCTTTTGTCATAGTCTTGTCTTTTTGTCTTCCTCCTAGTGTCCACTTAAGGAGGGTGTTGGAAATAAGTGCACACTAGGTGTACTATTTCTCTAGTCTAGTTTCAGTTGAGTCTTTGTGTCTTGAGTCTAGTGCCATGTGGCACCTCTACATTTATCCCATAAGTCAGTCTACTCAATCTTGTACTTCTCACCTATATATTGTAGGTGTCACATCAATGAAAGTATCAATCTTGTGTCTTGTCTACACTCATCTCAAGGTAACTCTTTGTCTTTCATTTGTGTTCTTGTTTCATTTCAGTTTGTTCTTGCTTTCATATTTCCAACATGTGTGTGTGTGAGAGAGAGAGAGAGAGAGAGAGAGAGAGAGAGAGAGAAATTGTGCACTGTACTCTATGCAGGTTTGTACTTGTGTGCACTGTACTCTATGCAGGCTTCTACTTGTGTGCACTATACTCTATGCAGGTAACAGGTACCCAGAAGGAAGGTTTTATATATTTTTTTTCTAAAACGTTAAGCTGGGCTTGAGCTAACCTTCTAATAGGCATTTTTTGCTAACGCGCATTTTTTCTTTGCTAATGTTTTTTTGCTAACGGGCATAGAGATGCTAACGTCGTTTTTTGCTAACGTTTTAGAGATGCTAACGTCGTTTTTTTGCTAATGTTTTTTGCATGTCACCGTTTTTGCTGGTCGCCTAATTAATTGCAGCTCATCGTTTTTTGCTTTAATAGGGGCCTACAATGAGTGGGAAAAGGAATTCAATTAATTTATGAGAGGAAGTGGGTGGGTCCAACTAAGGTGGGTCATAAATAACTGACGTTATCAAGACATACCCCTTTTCTCTAGCGTAGCATTCTAACCGTGTCCACCATCGTCCACTGCTTTTCATTCTCGTGCGGACCCACTCCACCGGAAACCTACAACAAAGGAGCTTGAAACATCTCCACTGCAAACAGAACAAGGCAGAGGCATATTCTCCTTTGAGGAGAAGATTGAGCCCCTTGCAGTGGACGGTGTCTCCATTCTTGGGATGCATTAAGGCACCGTCATCCCATGGCTATCGACCTCCTTATGCCACTGCAAAACATGCTCTTTCGGCAACATTGCAAGTCGCTGCTATTTGCTTTATTTCGCCAGCCATGTATTTTTTGGGGCCACGTCACTTTTAAAAAAAAAAACCAAAGCTCACAGGAAACGACCGTTTCCAAATAGAGAGAGAGAGAGAGAGAGAGAGAGAGAGAGAGAGAGAGGAAACACTGTTTTGATGTCACATGCCACGTATTCAAGTTTCCTCCCGTTTCTGCACTTACCACATTTCTGGCTGCCTGTTCCATCGTTTCCTGTGACTATGCTTGATTGTAGGTTTGCCACGAGCAAAGGGCCTGATGCTATCTGGGGTGTGGTAGATAGATTGACGAAGTTGGCACGATTTTTACTTACAAAAGTGACACTGGGCGCAACAATTTATTGAGCAACTAGTCAAGTTGTATGGGCTGCCTTTTGATATAGTCAATGAAAGGGACTCGAAATTTTCTACACACTTTGGGCAATTGGTTTTTCAGAGATTGGAGACTACGCTGAGTATGAGTTCCTCCAATCATCCTCAGTGTCTGATGGACAAACACAGAGGGTGAATTAGGTTTTGAAGGATATGCTTCGTGCATGTCTCCAAGAAACCACCAGATTGGGGGAAGTACATCTCGATGGTCGAGTTTGCACAACTTTGCCCGAGTTTCTAACTCGAAAAAGTTTTCCATGGCTGCTATGAAGGAAACAAAGTTCTTGATGCCTACTACCTAGACCTAGACTTACTACATGCAAGACTCCTACATGCAAGACTCTTACATGGAAAATAATGAATGGATCTACTGCAAAACCCTATGCAAAGGTCTATGCAAGCTAATACACATTGGCTGTGGGCTGCCAGCCACCTAGTGCTCTGATACCAACGTTACACACATTGCAGAAGTGTGCTTAGATTGACACTGATTATGCTGCTAGTTAACGCTAATCACATGGACTGTACACAAACGATAAGGATGAATTGACCTAAGCTAATGTATATTGCATGAATGGAAATATACAATTGATAAAGTGCAGATCTGTAAGAGATCTAGCTGACTTGTAAGCTAATGCTCAATTTGCTGTTTTAGCTAGTCTTGGGCTGAATTTGACTGCTTGGAAATGCCATTCTTCTAACCCACAACTTGTCTCTGCTGCTCTGAGGACTGCCATTCTTCTGACTCACAACTTTCTTTTTTCGGAAAAGAGATCCTTCTATTCATTACCAAAAAAACAGCCATGCAGGCTAAGTACAAACTCAGCTCCATAGAGGGAGCGATAATCAAAGTGACAAAGAAGGGGCGGGGGGGGGAGGGGGGGGGTGGTTGTGCTCCTCCCCAGGCTGGCCGCTCTAGGTGGGGGAGGCTACTTCATTTATGTTAGCACATTCATCCCTAGATTCTTCTCTTTTATGGTGCCCATTTGGTCCCTTTTGCATGGCCCTTGCTTGTGGGCTTGCCACCCCTTTTTCTAGTATTTTTCTAGGATTTTTCCCTGCCTTTCTGGCATTTTCAAGTCGGCCTTGTCCAGTAGCTCCAGTCGGCTTGTTTTGCAGCTCCAGTCGGCCAGCTTTCCCCTACTATAAATAGTGGGTGCTAGCCTCTCTTTTCTCATTCAGTCTTGTACATATTTTGCTCCCTCACTTGTGAGACTTGTAGTGTCTCTTGCTTGGGACTGTTTTGCTTCAGTATATTCAGCATAGTTTTCTCCATATCTCTCTCTTGCACTCTTTGTTCAGCACATTCTAGTGCCACTCTGCTTCCGCTCTGTGCACTCTTTCAATTTAGTGAGAGGGGGAACAACCATACCAGTGGTCTATAATGCTAGGTGGGCTCACCACCACTGTTAGTGAGAAAAAAGCCGTGACACCAAGTCCACAGTAAGGTGTCGCGGCGCTTCCCCTTGCAATCATAACTGAAGGAGTGCACAGAGCGGAAGCAGAGTGGCACTAGAATGTGTTGAATAGAGAGTGCAAGAGAGAGAGAGAGATATGGAGAGAACTATGCTGAATATACTGAAGCAAAACAGTCCCAAGCAAGAGAAGCAAAACAGTCCCAAGCAAGAGACACAGATAGTCTCGTAAGTGAGGGAGCAAAATATGTTCAAGATTGAATGAGAAAGAGAGGCCAGCACCCACTATTTATAGTAAGGAGCTGCAAAGCAGGCCGACTGGAGCTACTGGACATGGCCGACTGGTAAATGCTAGAAAGGCTGGAAAAATCCCAGAAAAATAGTAGAAAAAGGGGTGGCCAGCCCACAAGCAAGGGCCATACAAAAGGGACCAAATGGGCACCATAAAAGAGTAGAATCTGGGGATGAATATGTTAACAATAACCACCCTGAAGCTTCCCCTAGTGTCCACGGAGGGTGTGAATGATATCAAGCCATATGCTTCGGATGGACTCCGCTAGTGGGATGGGGGTGCTCACTACAGCGAGAAATATGCCATGTAGAAATACTGCTGCAAATCTCCTATCTTTGGCAAGAGCTTGGAGTCCACTAAAGAGAAGAGGGAACCAGAATTAGATCTGTCGAGATCCGATGATGAGCAACCTGCAGTGCCAATCCCCCACCATCCTCCTCATATGCCATGGCTGCCTCGGCCTCCGTGGACCAAGCAATTTGTGCCCCAAGTAACTGTGCGGAGGGGGAGCCAAATCCATAGCGAAGATGCAGAGAATCCTTTACCAAACCTGCTGAGCCTTCAAACAATTCCAAAGGCAATGATGTTGGGACTCCTATAGATGGCCACACCTCAAACAAATTGATGATCTTCCTCTGATGGCCAACCAAGTGCCAACCGCTAGTTTCCGGTGGCTAATTGCCACATAAAGAGTGTAATCTTCTGTGGCATCTGAAACTTTCCCACACCCTCTTCCAGAAATCTAAAAGAAACTGTGGAGGGAGGCCCTTGGATTGCAAGTGCCCCGCTGTTGCTCAAGTGCCCTCAATCTCAAGCATGTGAATCCTGCGGCCCAGTCATGCTATGTACTCAAAGAAGGGAGTGCTGGGAGCCTCCTCTCTACTAGCAAAGGGATCTTACCATTTCCACTCTCTTGGGTCCCACTAAAGGCAATGAGCGCCCAGGCAGCCCTCCCATGACCATAACCGCCAAAAGACCTCTCTGGCCACCTTGGCCAGTGGAGGGTTGATGTACCAACCATGCTCGTGGAAACCAATCACCCGCACTCTTTGCAAACCCCTTCTGACCCACAACTTGTGTCTACTGCTCTGAGGGCTAGCACTTGCATAGGTTTCTGATGTGGTTGTTTTTTGGTCACCGTCACTTTTCACACCCAAGAAATATTATCATAAATATTATTCTTTGTGTTCATACTGTGCCCCAAAAATGTCCCACATATGGGTGCATGTCAAATATGAGGTGTCTATTGGGCTATCGAATCTACTCCAATCTGATCTTATTCTGCACCTAAAGCTTCCCTTGAGTCTACTAATGCTGAGAATAATGTCCACGTGGCACTCATGTAATTGTTGCAAATGGTAGACCATAATCACAAAAAATGTGTTTCTAGCTGACAAAACTGCGAAACGCTTCTATAAAAAATTTGAAACCTCTAAAAATTACCATTTCGTAAGATTTGGGGGTTGGGGGGGGTGATTCTCCCCCAAAAATGCCTGTTTCACATGGGCAAGCTTTTTTTAACCATGTTTCGCTTCTTCGTGTGCTGTTGTCAAACTTGCTGCCACACCATCTTCTCTCCTCTTCTCCCTTTCTCTTCCTCTCTCTTCTTCTTCTTTTTTTTTCGTGAAATGGTGTTTTATATTATATGTAAAATGTACATCAGCCACATGGCTCACACAGAACCTATGGCCCCAAACAAAACCCCCACAAAAGATCCTCTAAAGGATCATGACCATGCAAACCTGTACACTAATAAGAAAGCCTCCTAGCCAAATAAGCATCCAGATAAAAGCATCAAAGATGAGCCAACCGAGCCGCCGTAGACCATAACGAAATAACATCTGCATCCAGTAGCTGAGCTGAGAGAAGAGAAGAAAACTGCCAAAGCAGCAAACCGCGGATACGTAGAATGTGCCCATGTATTCCAGACAAGGAATCAAAAATGAACCCATTCCGTGTAGTCCAAATATGCCAAAGTCCTGTCCATCTAAGGAAATGGAATATCACAAGGTGGCTGTCTGAAGTAATGACTTGAGGACAAATCCCAAATATCCACTGATGAGCCGAAACAGTAGACCTCTCTACTGCCTCCCAAACGCGAGAGACAAAAGACCAAATCTGACGGGCCACTGGACAACTCATGAACAGATGCATAACTGTTTCAGTGCATGTCGTGCAGAAGAAGCAAGAGGCCAGTGTAATTTTACGACGGCTCAGCTGATCCCGTGTAGGTAACCCTCCCACCAACATCCTCCAAATGAAAACCTTACCTTGGTAAGGGAGTTTAGACTGCCAACCACGCATAAGAGTTTTCTGCCACCATGATTTAGACTTGTGCAATCCCCACACCTTATTGGCCTTGGCTGAAACCCAATCTTTCTCTGATACAAGCTTATGATAGACCTGGTTAGCTGAGAGTGATATCAAGTCACCAGATTTACATAGTGCCCAATCAAGCCAAGGCTGATCTGCAGATGGCCGAGGCAATGGAGTAAAAGGCTCAACTGCATCCATGATGTCAACCCATAGTGGCTGAAATGTCCGAGGAACCCTAAAGTGTTGCCGAATACGACGAAATGAATATGGCTTGTCACGACCAGGTATCACAGCATCTCGGATTCTAACCAAGCCTAGCCTGACCATGCGGTTGAGTCGTATGCGTGAAGCATCTCTGTCTGGCCAAACAATGACACGCGACTCCACAAATGTTTCGAACTGCAAAGAGTTCAAAAGTAGTCTTTCATGACCAGGATCCCACCGAGCCAACAGTAGAACTTCATGCCAAGAAAGGAGAATATGCGATAAAATGTGTGATGAGCGAATACGGACAGGATGAGCCGCATTCACAATGTCCCACCATGAAGCCTGCACACGTGTCCGCCCATGTGACAATCCCTCCAACTCAATCAAGTCACGAGCCATGAATACCCAAGGCTGCTCTTGCAAACACATATCCTGAAAAAGCGCCCACCTACGCGCCACCATATGCAAGCGGACATCCAGTAAAGCAGCCCCACCCATTCTTTTGGGCGTCGTAATGTGATTCCAAGCTATCCATGTTTGACCCATAATATTTCCTTGTCTCTTCCACAGCATAAACCGAATGGGAGCAACCAAACGGATGAGAGATTTGTGCGTCCAAGGTAGCAAAGGCAAAAAATAGGAAATCATGCTAAGCATAATAACCTGAGCTACCTTAACCCTCACATGCATAGGCCACCCTTGAGCTTTCCAATACACAAATTTATCTGAGATCCGAGCAGCAATCCAAGCAAGAAGCGCTTGGGGGTCCACATCCACACCCACCGGATATCCAAGATGACGAACAATGTCTCCGGTATGCACCACACGGCCTTGCCACCCTAATGCCTCAAGATCAAATTCCGTGCATACAATGAGGGCTGATTTTGATGAATTTATTTTCAGCCCAGAAGCCAATGCAAAATTATTCCAAGCTTCCATTGCTCGATCTATATTGGCTTTTTCGGCCCTGAGAAACATAAAAGTGTCATCCGCAAGGGCTTGAGCAACCAATTGCTTGCCATGAGGGAGATGCAAACCAACCACTTCACCATGCGATGCCATAGCATCTAGGCTCGATAACATAGGATGAGTGGCAATGGCAAAGAAAAGAGGGCTAAGAGGACAGCCTTGCCGGAGAGAACGGGTGAGAGAAATACCATCCGAAAGTCCTCCATTAAGCATAATCCGCGTGATAGAGCCAGAGCCAAGTAAATGCACCAAATTAGCCATTTTGGGACCAAAGCCCATGGCTGTCATTAACTGAGAAAGGAAAGACCAGCTGACATGATCAAAAGCTTTTTCAAGATCCAGCTGCACCATCACAATCTCTTGCTTCTTTGCCTTGACATAATCCACTCCAATCTGAACATTAAGAATATTATGCAAAATATTCCTGCCATGCACAAATCCATATTGATATGGATGAACAAGAGTAGGAAGCACCTTCTGCAAGCGATTGGCAAAAATCTTTGTAAAGATTTTATACATAATACCCATAAGTGAGATCGGGCGCCATTGAGCCAAAGAAGTAGGCGAAGGGACTTTGGGCAACAAACGAAGTATGCCCAACTTCCAATCTGCAGGCATATATCCCTCATCCCAAACCCTTTGACAAATAAGCGTCAAAGGCTCTGCAAGCTGATCAGCATATTTTCGGAAAAACTCATTTGTCAAACCATCCCAACCAGGGCTCTTTCCCATGGGAAGTTTGGAGAAAACAGCTTCCACTTCCCCTTGAGTAACAGGAGCATCAAGCTGAACCGCCACATCAGGGTCAACTTGATATCGTACTTCAGCAAACAATGACTCCCTTGCAGCCAGGACAGCCGGTGAGACATCCTCTCGAGGGGCAAGCAAATCTTCATAAAACCTGATGCAATGCTGAATAACCTCAGAAGGTTGAGTAACAAGGTTGCCTTTGGCATCCATCAGCCTAACAATATTCTCACGCATATGTTTTTGATGCAACTTATCATAGAAGCGATGAGATTGACAGTTAGCATCCCGCAAAGCATCAAGACGTGCAAGTAGTTTAAAGCGAACATATTGTGCTTCCTGCACCCTAGATAGCTCCTTTTTCAGCCATTCTATGGCATCCGCAACTTCAGCATCCATAGAGTCAGTAAACATGAACGCCTGCAAGCCCTTTAAAAGCGACTCAAGGAGGGCCACATGCTGTTTTTGTATAGAGGCATTAGCAAGACCATAATGCCGTGCTAATTTCCGAGTGTTGGTAAGGAACACTGGCCAAGCATGATAATCAGCCATGGACACTCTTGTGGAGAAATGTCGTATCAACTGACGCATATAAACATCAAAAACTTCATGCTCCAAAAAAGTGTGATTTAAGCGCAAAGGCAAGCGTCCCAACAAGCCTTTATATGCATCCACAGGATGATAGACCATTTCAAACACAAGCGGCCAATGATCTGACAAAACCTGTTGCTGATCAACCATCATAGTAAGAACCTCTGGCAAAAAGAGATCTTGATGTAAAATATACATCCTATCCAATCTAGCATAAGTGCCCCGAAACTGTTGTGAGGCATAAGTGTAACCCCTTTCATCTGAATGCAACCAAGACCACATGTCTTGTTTTAGCGACCTTGCTGCAAAAGCTTCCCACGTCTTTCTCTCCGGGCCATCCATTACAGAATGAGGCGACGTGGCTTGCTCCCTGGAGACACACATATTAAAGTCCCCCATCACAAAGCCAGGATGAGAGATTGAAAGAGCACACAAGTCATTCCACAGCAAACGGCGTGCACGAGCATTATTTGGAGCATACACCCCTAACAACCATAAAGGCGTATCATCCCAAACAATCTGTATCACTAGAAATCTTCCATGAACATCCTGAATCACAAGAGAAGGCTGAAACTGTGAACGAACAGCAAACATAACACCTGACTGCGAAGCAGGATGTCCGCTGTAGAAAACATGAAACCCCTTATATACATAGGCTTTGCCAGCCAACTTATGCTGCTTATGTTCAACTGCACACAAAACATCCCAACCATGACAAAAAGTTGTACGCCAAAGCCTGAACTGCTTTTGGCGCGAAGAAATACCCTTTACATTCCATTGTACAATTTTCATAAGCCTTCCCAGAAAAGGAATCAACAAGGCCGTGTACTAGGCCCAGGACAATCTGCCAAATCACGAACCTTTTGAAGCATTGCATTTTTAGACATGGTATTTGTGATCTCAGACTGCCCTTGGAGTTCCCGAGCACGTGTCAAAGGGTAATGACCATCCCATGGCGAGATGACCTCACCCTTCGAACCAAACACAAGAGGCAATTGTTGTTGTGCTTCTTTTGTTAGGCGACTTCTAATAGGATAGCGTTCTACTCTATCCACCCCAAGAGGCCCTGTACCCTGAGAAAGTTGGCCTCCCGGCCTCTCAATCCTGGTCTGTTGTTGCTGGGCACCTGAACCCAAAGAGCGACGAGCATATGTATGTAAGGACCCCTGATGAGTACGCAAAGGCCCCCGCCAAACAGCATCTGAGAAATCCCCCCGCGGGGCAACAAAATCGTGTCTTTTTACCACGTACTTCCACCCATGGCTGCTCAACCTCATTCTGAACATCCACATGTACATCCATGTGTTGGGCATCATGTGAAGGAGCATCATGCTCATCTTCCACGGGCAACTGCCCATCAAGGATATCCTTTGTAGCAGCAACTTGTTCTTTCTTAGGACATTTGGAGACAAAGTGGCCCATCTCACCACATTTGAAACAGTGGCCAGCAAATGTATCCCACCTCAATTCATACATTAAAGGTTGCAGCCCAGCCATATTGACACGCAAATGTGTCGGCCTAGGTCTCCCAGTATTCCACAACATGCATAGACGATTTCGGTTTCTAGATGTCATTCGAGGCACCACCAAGACATCACCGATACCTCGCATGAGACTTGGTAAAACACGCCAAAACATTGGTGGGAATTGTTTCACTTCAACCCAAACTGGGCAAGCCTGGCGCAACATATCTTGGTACTCTACCATAGGCTTCCACGGAACCACATGAACCAACTGCCCATCCAAAAAAAGTGGCACCTGCTCCAAGACTGCCCTACGGGCTTCTAAAGTGCGAAAAAGTATTTCATAAAAGCCTCTCGGACCATCGTAAATCTCCTCAAGTGCCTCAGGCGACACCAAGCGGCCCAGCCATGCTCTAAGACGAGGCAACAATGGAATACGCCCAGTAAAGAAAAAGATAGCAGCACAATCATGAAAATCTGCTAGCTGTTGTAGCAACAAAGGAGTCTCCATGCATACATCAGCCACACCACTATTATCTACTGCAGCCATTTGCACCCTATTTGCCTTCACATATTCTTGCAGAAGCTCACCTGTGATCTGCAGCAAACGTGCAAACTCCGGAGAAGGTGCCTGAGAACTTTCCTCTGCATTCTCTTCAACATTCACCGGAGTATAGCTTGCATCAACATCAAGCCTTTGACGTTTTTGTTGCTCTGAGGCATCTGAAGCATAACCCACATTCTTCTCGATCATCTCCTCAATAAGATCCATGTTAAGGCTATTGGCAGCCATGTCGCCAACAGTAGCAGCCGGGTCATCCAAATCCATGTACAAAAGCAAAGAAAACTCGTTCTCTCAAACCCAAATTCAGCACCTGCTGCAGTGCTGGCTGGAAACTCTTCTGTACCTGCAGTACCTGCTGAAACCCTACTGTACCTACAGTACTGGCTGGAAAGTCTTCTGTACCACCTGCTGAAACCCTACTGTACCTGCAAGTCACCTGCTAGAAACCCTACTGTACCTACAGTACCGGCAGCTGGAAACTCTTCTGTACCTGCAGTACTTGCGGAAACTATTGTACCTGGAAGAACCCCTACTGTACTGCAGCACCTGCTGGAAACCCTACTGAACCTGCAGTACTTGCTAGAAACCCTAGTGTACCTGCTGTATTTACAGTAATACCTCTTGTTGCAAGCAGCTCCACTGATAACGAAAGGCAGTTCTCCTCTCTCTCTCTCTCTCTCTCTCTCTCTCTCTCTCTCCTCTCTCTTCTTCTTCTCTCCTCTTCTTCTCCCTTTCTCTTCATGTCTCCTCTTCTTCTCTCTTCTTCCCCCTTTCTTTACTTCTTTCTTAAGATTGGGGAGGGGTGGGATGCCGATTTCGAGTGGGCCGGCTTTTTTTTAACCTTGTTTCGCTTCTTTGTGTGCTGCCATCGAACTTGCTGCCACACGAAGACCCACACCATCTTCTCCCTTTCTCTTCATGTCTCCTTTTCTTCTCTCTTCTTTCCCCTTCTCTTGTTCTCCCCTCTTCTTTCCCCTTTCTTCAATGTCTTGATTTCTCCCATCTCCTCTTGAATTTCCTCCTTGACTTAACAAATTTGGGCATCTTTTTGCCCATGTCTTGAATCTTACCCAATTTCTCCCATTCTCTCTTCCATTTCTGGGGAGCCTTCCTTATCAAGCGATTTGTCAATTGTTGTCACATCAGACGGTTGATCTATAGTTTTTTTATCTACTTTTTTGATGTACTTTTTTTTAATCATACCTTTCTAATCAACTTTTAAAAAAAAAATCATGTTAAGTATCTACTATGCTCTATCATGTGAGAGCTCCAGCTAACTTAGTTTTGTAACTCTAAGTCTCCACATAGTATATGAATCTAGATTCTAAATTGGTGACATTTTTTTTTCTTCAGAAAGGAGACTTCTATTAAGTGTGAAAGAATTTTACAAAATGGAGATTTCACACCAAGAAAGGTGGAGATCTCAACCAATCAGGAGCCCTGTGCTGCCAATAGGGTCCCGAATGAGAGGACGTGAAAAAGATACCAATGTCCCACTCTCTCATAAACTGGCCGCGCTTCCTCTCCGCAGCCCTCGAAGATCCCTAGATTCTGGCCCAGGTAGCCATGATGGTGTGAATAATATCACTCCAAATCCTGCAAAGACACTGAGAAACAAAAATGGGAGTACCCTCAATAGCCTCGGTGCATCTAGCCTTCCAGATATTCCAGGCTGAGATGCTAGCAATAATCTCCCAAGAACTGTCTGACCTCTGTGCCGGAGGGACAAAGTGTGAAAGTAGCAAATCTTGAAGACAACACTGCCGAGCAACTCCTTGCCTAACCATAATGGCCAAGCTCCTGTCAGTCCCTCGAATCTCAGCTGTGGCCCAGACTGTGTCAACCAAATGATAGAACCAAAAGAAATGATAGCATCCCTCTTAATCCTACCAAAGAGGTGAGCAATCGCAGACCAAACCCTCTGTGCTTCCCTGCATTCCCATAAACAATGGTAAACTGACTTCGAAACTCCTGCACATCTAGGGCATGCTGGGCAAGCACCAGTAACTGACCTCCACTGATTGGTGGCCAGACCACCATGAAGAGAAACCCAGATAAAGGAGGAAATCTGTGGCTTCCTATAAGGATGCCACAATCTCCGCCAAAAAACCCTCTGAATGTTAGTTGAAATGCCGTAAGATTCTCAATGGGGTCTAAGAGTAGGGACACTCTGAATGTGTCCCAAGATAAGATGTCTAGCATTCCGCACCGTACAACTGAAAAAAGGCATGCTTTTCAAGGGGTTACAAGCATCCTTCCACACCCACTCACCGGGGTCCCAATGCAAATGTCTGATAGGGCAGCCACCATACAACCAAAGGCTAACACTCTCTGTGATCATCCTAGGGGGGGGGGGGGAGCAGGGGGGGAGTCAACAAAAATGTGCTTCCTATCCTGCCAACAACTCTGACTGGAGGAATCTGGGGGCCCTCAATAAGGTCCTGCACGTCACATCTCTCCAACTGCCATCCTATACAGAAAAGAAGACCGGTACATCATCCTCCCTAGGCAAGGGGAGACCCATAACCTGAAGAGGAACACCTGTCCTAGAAAAAACCCCAAACCAAGAATGATGATGGTCTTCCAAGAAAGATCCAGTAATCCAGTGGTTGGGAATGGCTGCGTCAATCTGTGCAATCCTCCGACTAGAGCCTCTCAAATGCTGCGTGAGATCCAATCTCTGTACCTTGGTGAGGTTCTGAAACCTCTTCCAAGCCAACACTGTGGGACAAAGCGTCTCCCAGCCAGCCCAAAGAATATGCATAGCTGCCCCAAGAGGCCTATCATGCACATCTAAGATCAAATCATTCCACAGAATGGGCTGCCGGTTAACTTCCTCTGCTGAACGCGGGGGAATGTGTACCAAAAAACTCCTCATGCAGTCCCACGCCCGTAGGAGGGACCTAACCACGGGGGATGAAGGGGAGCGGTGAACTGCATCCAAAAAAATAAAGCGTGAGCTGAGAGTCCAGTCACCTCCGCGAACAGGGACACACTTCATGATCTGCTGCATGAGAAAGTCCTTCCATAGCTCAGAGCCTGGAAGAAAGCCCCTAAAAACCAGCTTACACAGCAAAGCCTTACATTGCACCTCAGGGTCAATGATATTCAATCCCCCTTCCTGCTTGGGCCTGATAATGGTTTCCCAAGCAACTCTAGCCCCGGTGTGTGCATGTCCATCAAGCCCTGACCAAAGAAAGTTCCGAATAAGGCGACGAAGCTGTCCAATGCAGCCCTTATGAAAAATCCAGCACGAAGCGATAAACCAAGTCGTGGCTAGCAAAACTTGGTTAACCACCAAAGCTCTAGAGGCCAAGTCAAGCTTCCTCCTACTCCACTGATGGAGTTTGCTTTTAATGCTTAAGAGCACAGGAGCAAACTGTTGTGCAGGGGAGATGTCAACACCCACCTGACAACCAAGGTATCTAGCAGAGCATCCTCTCTCAATCCAAGTAAAACCAAGTAAAACCAACATCCTCTCTCAATCCTCTCTAGCAGAGCATCCTCTCTCAATCCAAGTAAAACCAACATCTGTACCCCAATCTGCAAGAGGAGAATCACTGATCCAAAAACCAACTGACTTATGCCAATTGATAGTAGCTCCTGCTGCCAAACAAAAGGCCTCCAAGGCTGTCCGGAAAGCACATAAACAAGCATTTGAAGCCTCAAGGAACAACGCCGTATCATCTGCTAACTCAGAGTCCAAAAACTCTTCCTCCATACACATAAAGGCAGCCTGAGACCCACAACACCAGGGGCAGCCCGAAGAAACCTGCTTATAGCCTCAGCTACAATGAGGTACAGTAAAGGGGCGAGGGGACAGCCCTGCCTCACTGAATGGGAAATCTGAAAACGCTCACCACGCCCCCCACAGGCTAAAACAGTACTATGAGCCTCCCTGTATAGGCAAGACACACCTCTGATCCAGTTTTGGGAAAACCCCATGTGTGCCATAGTGCCCTCCAAAAAATCCCAATCCACTCTGTCATAAGCTTTTTCAAAATCAAGCAAAAGAATGGCAAGAGGCTGCTGACTAGCCTTTGCCCACTCAACAGCTTCCCAGAAAGAAAAGATGTTATCAAATATACTCCTTCCTTGGAGGAACCCATTCTGGGTATCATGGATAGTCCTTTGGAGAATCAGCTGCAACCTTATACTCAAGGCTTTAGCTAAGATTTTATATGCAGATCCAAGGAGGGCGATGGGCCTCCATTGCTTGATGTCAGTCTTGTCCCCACTCTTGGGGATAAGGTGAATCAGCCCCTCCGTGAGGTATGGAGGCATCATACCCGACAACCACATTTCCTGAAGGGCAACAGTGAAAGCATCTCCAATATGATCCCAAAAAAGAATAAAGAAGGCGGGAGAAAGACCATCATCCCCGGGGCATGAACCACTGGAAAGAGCATGCAGTGCGTGAAGGAATTCATCCTTCGAGAAAGGGACATCCAGGGACGAACACATAGCATCTGTAATGAGCCTGGGCATGCACTCCCAAACTTTCTGCCGTGCCACATCTCTCTGAGGGGAGGGCACCTCTGCAGTCAACAAAGACCAATAAAATTCTAAAGCAATATCCCTCACCTTATCAGGCTCAATCTGAACCTCACCCTGCGAATCCTGCAAGTACCTCACAGAGTCCCTGCTATGGGAAGGCCCGTGTGCTGAAAAAAACTCTTTGTTGCATCTGCCACTAATCTGAGTCCAAAAGGCCTCGTTCGCATGAAAGGCGAACTCAGCCCTCCTGTCCATGGCCAACTGCAGCTCTGCGTCAAGAGGTCTGTAATCCAAGTCGCATGTGGATGCTTTTCATGTTCCCTCTCAAGAGCAGCAATCCTACGCCTACTAATAGCTCTCTGCTTGTCCAGAACCTCTTGCTTCTTAGACAAGGCAATGCTATGATAATGATGTCTGGTCGAGTTAGCGCAATATTATGACGAGGATCAGGACTGTCACAAGATCTCCATATCTCTTTGATCTCAAGGGAAATGTCAGCATCTAGATAAAGAGAGTCAAGGATACGGATACGGGGAGAGGCCGAGCGAGCCCCAGGCTCCCTGAGACACAAAACGACGGGGCAATGATCGGATTTGGTGGTGCCAGACATAATAGCAATGGTGCCTCCTCTGTCCAAGGACCAATCATCCACATAAAACCTGTCCAGACGTGCAAAGATGCTCTCATCCCCGCTCTTGTGGTTATGCCAAGAGAAAGATAAGGAATTTGGCCTTCTCTGGAAGTCATCCTCAGTCCAACAATCCCTGCCAAAAAAGGAGAGCGTGAACCTCTCCCATGAGGCTCGCTCCAAAGGGTGTAAACCCCTTTCGCATCCACCCTTCTTGTCAGAAGGTTGCTTAACCATATTAAAATCTCCTCCCACTATCCAATGATCAACCTCAGGAATGACATTTGTAACGGTGTCCCAAAAGGCCACCCTTTCACCTCTCACATTAGGTGCATAGATATTCAAAATTCCCAATTTTTACCCTCATGCATGATCAATATCCACTGCACTCTAGCAAGGATGATAACACCGTGCCCAATAACATGAGGTAAAATAGATGCTGCCACTGAAATACAAACACCCCCTCTAGTCCCAACTGTCGAGCACCAGAAGGTGTGGCCAGAAAAGCATCTTACCAGTTTTGCCACACTGAGATCTATCCAATTTGTGTTCCTGCAACAAAACCACATCCATAGACCCTCCTGTAACAGTAGGGTGAAGCTGGTCCTTCAGAAGGCGCTTCCTACCACCGGTGGGAAGCCCTCCAAGGCCCTGAACATTCCATGAGACGATTCTCATGGAAGAGAAGAGGGTTTAACCCCCGATCTAAGAAGACGATGAGCAGCCTGAGGACGCCTCTCATAATGCTGGAGGACGGGAAAATCCATAGGGCAAAGTCCACTGACATGCCCTTGTCCGAGGCCCTGCACCGTGCCTGCATATGTACGAGAAACTTGTTCGCCCTACGGGGCATCAAGGGCAATGGCATCATGCTGAACATCCTGCATATCGCCCCCTCCAAGTAGAGAGGACTCCACAAAATCATCCTGATCAGAAATATCATCTCTCTGCAAAGATGCATCAGCTGACACATCCCTCTGACCAGAAACATCATCTATCTATACATGATCCGAGGAAGCCTTCCCATCAATCGCACCAGGGGGGCGGGCGTGAGAGACAGCACGCCATACCTGGCGGACTGAAGGACGAGAAGGAACCAAGGGAGGTGGCGTCTAAGAGGCACGCTTACGAGGCCTCATGCGACCTCGAGCCCAAGGACAATCTCGAGCAAAGTGACCTTGTTGGTGACAAACCCGGCACTGATCGGGTTTACCTGCAATCTCCATACGTTGCTTCAAAGGGCCACAAGGGCCCGGAAGCAAAACATAGTCCTCAAAGAGCTCAATGTCACGGGCAAGAACCATGACCCTGGGGACAGCATCCGCCGAGGCAGTGACCACCTGGGCAGAAGATGTCGGCAAGGCATGAAGGGGGAGCACTTGAAGAACAAGCCCAAAGGCAGACCCGATGGCCTCTAACATAGGCCAATATGCGCGCGGAAGACCTGGAAATCTGAGAGTAATCGGGAAGCAGTTCCGGTCTTCCTCAACAGGGTCAAAATAGCTGGAGTAGGGAAGAAAAAATATCTTCCTCGGGCCCAATGGCAAAGGAGTGCCCTCCAAAACCTCTAAGGCTACGTCCTCAAAATCAAAATCCACTTGGAAGAAACCTCTTCCAAGCAACCTGACATCTCGAAAGTGTAGAGCGAGGTCGGAGGGCAGAGCTGCCAGGACCCAATCCCGAGCCTGGAGACGGGACGGGTGAGATCCAAAGATTCTGGCAATGAGGGTCATTTTGGAGTCTTTCTCTATTTCGGCGTAGAGGACCGCAAGCTCGGCTTTGGAGAAAACAATGGTTCGCCGGGCCGAGGGAGAATGATTAGCCATGATGCTAATCTAAGAAAAAGGCCGACTTGATCCGGGATGAGGAGAAATCCGAACCAAGGGGAAGAGGAAGGCGTTGAGGCGGAGGAAAGGAAAGGAGGGTGGAAAAGGAAACAGCAAAAAGAAAAAGGGAAGCAAGGGGAGAGGCTGATATTTTAAAGGCGAAGAGGGGCGGGGGAGGGGCAGCACAACAGCGTTGCGCTGAGGAAGGATGGGAGGTGATTAGAGGAGGGGAGGCGAAACGATGAACGGAGGGCAAAGGCAAGGAGGGGAGGTGGAGGAGGAAAGGGGGCGAAGAAGGAAGAGAAGTGAAATGGCATAGCGAAGGAAAAAACGAGGAAGAAGGAGGGGGCAGCGATGAGGGAGGGAAGCGAAGGCAGAGGCGGAAGGGAACGATTCAGGCGATGGAGGAAGGAGGGGCGCAGATCGGGGAGCTCTGAAAAAACGAGGAAGAAGGAGGGGGCAGCGATGAGGAGGGAAGTGAAGGCAGAGGCGGAAGGGAACGATTCAGGCGATGGAGGAAGGAGGGGCGCAGTTCGGGGAGCTTGCGGTTTCCTTGACCATTCATGTCGTCTTGACCTCTATTGGTGACATTTTGATTTGAGTCATGACTCACAAACGATGATATGTAGTATGTATTATGCTACATGCATGTTATGTTTTGAATTCTCAATGTTTTAAAGTTTCTTTATGTTTTATGCGTGTTTTCATCATTACATTGTTTTTTGGTGGCTTCTATAGGTTTTTCAAATATTTATAATTTATGAAAATATTGGTTTTTTGAAACCTCGCGGTTTCTTAGCCTTGGGATGAAACCTTTCAAAACAAAACTGCAAAAACCTCAAAATGAAAAAAACCCTCGGAACATTTCTTGTCACTACATGATAGACGACTTTAAGCAAAACTTGTGATATCTTTCCTTGGGCAGGCTAGGGAAGCAGGTTATGACTAGAAGCTGCATGTTGGCTGAGATACAATGATTTCATTGAGCGAAATACGCAATGGCATTACGTGATGCCATAGGGTTTCTCCAGGGAACATTGGACATCAAAGCCTCAGACTCGAACTCAGTTTGGATATTGCTGCGGCTAATGACTTAGACAATAGTGATGCATCCTTGTTGATTGAAGAGCTGCATGTAGCTGGTCTTGGGGATGGTTACAGACTGGTCGGCTGCCTGAAATTCTGCACACAAAGGTGATGGCTTCCGTAGCTACAAATGTCACGAGGAATTGGAGGGCTGCCTCAGAGAGGGTGCAATAGAGTGTCCTTGGTCGAGGATGACGGAGCAGCTCTCATGGAATTCTCGAGAAGGGGTGAGCCAAAGCACAAACCCATCACAAGAAAATGCTGCAAAGGGGGAGGATAGACAGGAGGGAGAAAAGGCGCAGGCAAAAGAAAAACGTAGTGAAACGAGGGACAAGCAGGATGTGCATTTACATTATACACCATCCACGTGTTTCTTTTCCAAGATGCTTCAATAATATCTCCTAATCCATGTTCCATAAAGTCTTGTCAAAAACTCACAAGGTCATCAAGTCCAAAGCATTTCTGTCCTCTTGGAACTTCAACAACACAGTTATTACACACCCCCACCCCCACTCCTACTCCCACTCCCACTCCCACTCCCACTCCCACTCCCTCTCCCCCTCCCCCGCCTTTTTCCCTCCACAAACAAACATAGACATGAATTCACATACACACAAAAAGGTTAAAATATAAATTCAGATAGATAGGAGACAAACTTGGTATTGTCCTATTCGCATAAGAGCATTTCCAATGTTTCTCATTATTCTAAACCGTGTCTCTTTATATGAGTTTGGAGTCTGATCAAGTGCCATCCTGTACATCTTTATTGCCAAAGGATAGTTCCCTTGTTCATAATAAATGTTTCCCATGTTGATCCTCAACCTACCTCCTTGTGTAAACTGCAAAATCAAAACTTTTGTTTGACTTTGAATACAAAATTTGATGCCATTTAAATCCTTTATTTAAAAAAATGGTTTCTTGAGAAACCTGAAAAAAAAGCCAAATAATAAAAAACGAGATGGCATGCTAGAAGGTACGACGCAAGGTTTATATTTTTTTTTTTTCCAGAAAAGAGATCCTTCTATTAGTTAAGAAAGACGCCAAAAGTGGCTACAAACAACCTTCCCAAAGGAGGTACTGAAAGACATAATGACAAAGAGCAGGTGCACTACCCCATTGCTGGCCGCTCTCTGTGGGAGGCTACCTCATATAACAAGTGGGGGGGGGGGGGGGGGGGGGGGGAAGAGCCAGACAGGAGGCCTATAATGCCAAAGAATGTCATGTCCTTTCGCCCCGAGAAGAAGGGTCCGGGGTGCCAGATCCGGAGGAATGCCTTGTGGCGTCCCTCCATCCTGTCTGAATCTCCCTGAAGTCGCTCCCAGTGACCACGAAGGGTGTGGATGATGTCCAGCCAGATGGCCTATACCGTCTCTGCAGGGGGAGTGGGTTGCTGCTTGATGGCCTCCCTGCGACGCTCCCGCCAAATGTGCCAGACAATGAGGCTGCTGACCAGCTCCCATTGCTCGTACCCCTGAGGATGCCAAACCGCCGAGGAGAAATCCGGGGTAGGAATCATATCATGTAAGGAGTTGCCAGAAAGTTGCAGTGCTGTGCTGCCCGGCCAGTCCTCATATCCAAGCACCGGGCCGCTAGAAACTGCCCATGCAACTGTGCCCCAAGTGATGGTCAAGGTGACAGAAGCGCCCACCAGAACCATCCTTACAGCTCTCTGCCATACCTGCTGGGCCTCTGGGCAATCCCATAAACAGTGGTGCTGCGTCCCCTCGCAAAAACCACACCGTGGACAGACAAGAGGCCGCCTACCATGGGCCACCCAAGTCCCAACTGCCAGCCCCTTGTGCGCCACAAGCCACAGGAAAATAGTCACCTGCCGAGGCCGGAAGCTCACCCAAAGACGCTTCCAGAAATCCCTCAGGAAGCGATCAGAGATCCCTTGCTGCCGCCAGTGCGCCGCAGCTGCTGGAGTCCCGTCAATCCTCTGACGCCAAATCCTCCTCCCCAGCCAGGGGATGCCAGGGATGTCCTCATCAGACAAGGGGTCCCTCCAAAACCACTCTCCCGGGTCCCACTGAAGCCAGCGAAGGGGACGCTGCTCCCAGATCCAAAGTCTCCAGGTGTCCTCATCCTCGATTGCACCAGGGGTAGGGTCTACATGCCACTGGCACCCATAAAAACCAATGACCCTCACCCTCTGAAGAATGCATCCCTGGTACTCCTCCGGAGATGAGGCGACCCTCCGCATCCTGCCATCCTCACCGAGAAGGAAAGAAGTGCCGTCCTCTCACCCATTCTGAAGACCGCAAGCAAGTTCTCGTGTTGTGTGAAGGCCCCAAGCCACGGGGAGGGGGGGGGGATCCGGGACAGGAGTGGTCCACTCCTGAGGATTGGTAGACTGGATGTCCGTGCACATTAGCTCTCTTCCTCTCAAACCCTGAAGCCATGCTGACTGCACCTTGGGGGAAAACTTCTGGAAGGAGAACCACTCATCGAGGGAAGAAGCTGGGCTGGAGCTCAGAGGCCCCCAAGAAATATGTGGCCTCGAACCATGTGTTCGCTAGGGGTGTGAAGGAGGGGGTTCCACACCAGTGGCTGACGGAGCCTCTCCTCGTCGGTCACAAGGGGTGGGTAGTAACTGGAAAAGTGCTGACCTAAGGTGTCCCCACGCCCTCAAGAGGCTCGCTGCAAACCTCTAAGCCTGAAACCACGAGTCTTGATCTCAGTGAAAATCCATCTGATACTCGGGGGCCAGGGGCCGCTGAGGGTGGGGGTGCGGCTGCAAATCCGGGCCAAAAGAAACTCCTTCCAGGGCTCACCTCCTGGCATGAGGCCCCGAACTAAAAGCTTCCCCAACAGGGCTCTGCTCTGACAAACTGAGTCGATGATGCCGAGGCCACCTCGCTCTCGAGGCTGAATGATCACCGACCATGCCACCTTGGCCCTCGCGGGCCTGCCGTCGCCACCAGACCAAAGGAAGTTGCAGATCAACTGCTATACCTGCCCAATGCAGGATCTAGAGAAGGCCCAGCAAGAGGTGATATACCACATCGTCGCCAGTAGGACCTGGTTGGCCACCACCACCCGACCAGCCAGCGAGTGGCGTGTCATACTCCAATGGAGAAGCTTCTTCCGAATGCTTAGAAGAAGAGGGGAGATCTCAATGCCCACATGACAACCCAGGTATCTCACGGTCGTACCTCTGGGGATCCAGTGAAAAGCCTCAATTGGACACCAAGTTGGAGTGGTCGAAGTGCCCACCCAGAAACCACAGGACTTGTGCCAGTTGATCAAAGCCCTGGAGACGTTGCAAAAGATCTCTAGGGCCGCTGCAAACCTCTCAAGGTTCCCTGGGCTGCTGCCCTCTAGGTAGGCTGCCGTGTCGTCTGCGAACTCAAGAGTCTAGAAGCTCCTCCATCATCCGAATGGGAAGCCCCAATCACTGAAGGCCTGTGTCCTGGGCCACCAAAAAACTGCTCATGGCCTCCACCACAAAGAGGAAAAGGAAGGGGGCTAGAGGGCAGCCCTGGTGGACTAATCTAGAAATACTGCATCTCTCTCCCCGGGCACCTTGTAGCAGAGCCAGACTGTGTGCCGAGGAGTAAAGGGCTGTCAAACCGCAAACCCAAACAGGAGGGAAGCCCATCCGCACCATCGTACCCTCGAGAAAAGTCCAATCCACCCGGTCGTAGGCCTTCTCAAAGTCGAGAAGTAGCACAACGAGATCCTCCTGCCGGAAATGAGCCAGGGCAGTGGCCTCCCAGAAGGTGAAGATGTTATCCAGAATGCTCCTATCCTGGATGAAACCTGTCTGCGTAGGGTGTATCAAATCGGGGAGGTGGGGCTACAAGCGTCGACTGATGGCCTTGGCAAGGATTTTGTAGGCCACCCCCAGCAAAGTGATGGGTCTCCACTATCTAATCTCCAGTGGGTCCCCCCCCCCTCCCCCCCTCCTTGGGGATCAAGTGTATGAGACCCTCCGAAAGTCTGTCCAGAATCTGACCCATCTCCATGATCTCCTGGAATGCCTGTCTCACACCATGGCTCATCATCTCCCAGCCACTTGAAGACCGTCCTCTCCCGGGCACTTCCCTCTTGGAAGCACCAGCAGGGCCTTCTCTAATTCCCCCTCAGAGAAGGGGGAAGTGAGAAAGTGCTGAAGTTGCAGACTCACCACCTGTCTGGTGTGGCAGTACACTGTATCCCGCAGCTCCACCATCCTCGCCAACACCTCCTCTGCCGACAGAAGGGACCTGTAAAAATCCGTGGCCACCTCACGGACTCGGGGGGGATCCACTGCAACGCTCCCATTGGCACACCGAAGTCTGCGAACACCCTCCCTGCGGTGCCAGGGTCCAATCATCTTGAAAAACTCCCGAGTCACCTGATCACCTCCCTGGGTCCAAAAGGATGCGCGGGCATGAAACCTGAAGTCCTCCCGCCTCTCCTCCAGAGATCAAATCTCAGTCCTGTGGCCACCTCCATCCGCTCCTCCATCCAGGGGCTATCGAGCGAGCACTCCTGGAGCCGCTGGATGGAGGCTAGACTACACCTCAAACTCCTCTCCTCCTCACAGTAAGCCAACAACCGTGCTTGGGCCTCCTTCCTGAAGAAAGTGCTGATCTCCTGGAGCCCCTGTCAAGGTCTTCAGCTGCCTCCCCCGGCCAAAAGACAAGGGACTGCCAGATCTCTGCTACTTGTGCCGCCACCTCCGGCTCTGCGATGAGCCTGTCTGGAATCCGAGGGCAACAACCCCCCCGAGCCCCTGGCCGAGTCCCCAAGAAGCAAAAGGACCAGTACGTGGTCCTGGAATGATGCTGACAGCTTCGCCCCTGTCACAAGCCCACTCGTCCACATAGAACATGTCGATCCTAGAGAGGTTAGCCCCCTCAGCGCTCTGGTAAGACCTAGAGAAAGAAAGGCTGCCCTGCCACCGCTCAAACTCTGAGAGGTGCCACGGATCCTGGCCTCTGCAACCCAAAAGAAGCTCCTCCCAGGCAGCGAACTCTAGCCCATGTACTGTGTTCTGGCTGCCGCCCCTCCTGTCTCCTCGGGGTCCTCAATCATGTTGCAATCTCCACCCAGACACCAAGGGTCTGCCTGCAGGAGGGACTGCCTAATCTCTGCCAGAAATCCGTGTGGCCTGGGGCTGACGAAGGGGCGTAAAGGTTAAGGAAGTCAATGCGAGCGTCCACAACCTTGAGAATGATCCACTGAGCCTGCCAAAGGACAAGAGTGCACGAGTCAATCAAATCCGGGAGGAGATGCTCATTGACCGAGATGCACACTCCCCCCTGGTTGCCCAAGGGGCCAAAAGTTGCTGACCAAAATGTGTGGCTCTTGCCTGGGAGAATCTTCCCGCAACACCTTGCTGTGCCTGCCAAGAGATGATGTTCCTGGCGAAACAAGATGTCCACCGGTCCTCCCAAAACAGCCCTCTGAAGCTCCTGACGAATGAGGTGGTGCCGTCTCAATGGGGGCTCCTCCAAGACCTCGGACGTTCCAAGAAACAATCCACATGGCTAAGACTGGGGGGGGGAGGGTAGAGGCTATCTTCCCCCTGAACGCGAAAGCTTCGCCCCGCTGGTTTGGAGGGCAAATAGTGATAGGCGGACCTTGGGCATATCCTCTACATAAATGTAATGAAAAGCAGGCTGCCCTGGGGGTGTCATGTGAACCAAGATGAAGAGAACTGCCGCCTCTTGATCAGCGTCATTAGATCCCAGAGTAGCCAACTGAAGCCGCATGCTCGCCCAGGAGGAATGAAGGGTGGAGGCCAGCCTGGTCTCAAAAAACTGGGTGGCATAGGCCAGCATCTCTCCCTAATCTTAGACTCCACCAGGTCTGGAGTCCACGCCACATCTAGCGCAACGCTGAGCGGGAAGGAGAAAGCCACTACACTAGGAGCCACCTCTCTCTGAGGGGCTGGGGTCCTCGACGGATGGCATACCACGCAAATCCGAAGGGGCAAAGGCAAAACCGTAGTCTCCAAGGTGAGGTGGTCACGGGGGATACACCGAAAGAATCCATAATCAACTGGCAGGCCCATGATGCGTCCAGGGCTGCCACCCTCATCTCCCGGAAAGGCGGTGACAAGGGAGGCGTACATGCCTATCTCAACCTGTCTGGAGTACCTGTAGGCTGAGTCCTTCGGTCACCGACACCTCTCCAAGGAGGAGGCATGGGGCTGCGAAAAAAGGAGGGAGGCGGAGCGGTAATGAGGAGAGGAAGGGGGAGAGGTGTGAGGGCCATCCGGGGGGGACGGTAGGAGCGGAAGGGGGTGCGGAAGGAGGAGGGGGAGGAGGGAGAGGGAGAGGGGGGGGAGGAGGCAACACCGGAAAACTTGGGCGAGGGAGCTCCGAAGAGGACTTAGGAGAGGGGTACCCCTGCGCCGGGGGAGGGTGGGGTAAAGGAGGCTCCAGGCAAGCGACCCCACGGGGAGTGGGAACTACCGCTTCCACGGTGGGTGTCATGTGCACAGTGTGTATCTACCGTGTGCTACACGCACACAAGACTAGCTTCGAGGTTTGGGGAAGCTTGGAGCTAGGCAGGCTGATTGGCAAGCTGAGTTAGGGATAGACTAACGAGCGGGCACCCAAGTATGGACGGGCGGGCACCCAAGTGTGGACGCCCGATGACCGGCCAAGAGCCTATAAAAGGGTGGCCAAGGTTAGTCATTAGTCATATAGAGTCTCGCGTGTCTTTGTGAGAGCTCTATGGTCTGGAGCCTGGATCTAGTGCAAACGTGCACCTGCTTTATGTAGCCGAGGCCAGCAGCAATCTCGAGGCCCGCAAGGGTAGCTTTGTGGCGGTATGGGACGACGAGGTAGAGATTGGTCGGTACCTTCATCTAGTTAGCTCAGCTCGTGGCTCGGTGGGGACAGCCAAGACTTGTGGGCTTGCCCATGGCTATCAAGGTTGGGAGGTGAGTCATGCCTGCACCCTGTTTGTTGGTTGTTTGCAGGTTTCGGGTCTTGTACCACGAGCGTTCTACGAGGAGATCCTATGGGGATTTGAGAGTGGTATTAGAGCAAGCCTCGTGAACAAGCAAGTCGGTAGGTAGAGAAGATGACGTCAAAAGAAAGGTATGAGTTCGAGAAGCTTGCTGTTTTTTCTGTGCATACTGCTGTTTTTTCAATTTCAGCACGTTGCTTTTTCATCGTAGGAGCCCGTGGTGATGAAGATTTTGGTCTTGTTATGGGTTGTTTGCTTTGCAAAGAAGAAGGCTGGATGTGTGTGTTTTCAACTGTGTAAACAATTTGAGAAAGAGAAGAAGTGAGAGAGAAGTAGAACAGCCTGTCGGCTGTGCGAATCTATAAGAGAGAGAGAGAGGGAGAGAAGTGACGCTTGAGTGGCTGCACAGTCCACGTAAGCGAAGCAGGTAGGCATGTGTACGCAAGCAGGCTGTACACGCAGGCACGCGAGTGTACTTGCGCACGTGGGCTGGTATTCGCAGGCAGCAGCAATCGGCCAGGTGTATGCGCAGGCAGGCGCTCGTGCGCAAAATATACGCAGTCATTCGTAGGTATGCGCAGGCTTGTATACGTGGGTGTACGCAGGCAGCAAACTCCAGTCGTATGCAGGCGGGTGGTAAACGCAGGTAGGTGGGTGGACTTGTGCACGCACGCACGCAGGTAGGCGGCGCTAAGATTGCCGTAGAGAAAACGCGGAAAAAGCACCCGATGGGTGGCGGGGTTTTTTTTAAAGCTTTTGTGAAAAAAAAAAAAAGACCCCATGCCTTGCTTTCTGTGTTTTGAACCTGCACCCAAGGTAAAAAGGGTTTTTAAGAAAACCCAAGTATTGCTTTATAAGTGTTTTTTTTTTCTTTTTTTTAATGAAAATAGAATATATATATATATATATATATATACCCAAAAAAAAAAAACACAAAAGCAAAAGCTACGTAAGCTTTTGGGGAAGCCTATAAATTCTCCTTAAGCGGGCTTCTTGCCACACATCTCTCAAGCTCTCAAGATCTCAAGCTCTCAAGTTGTCTAGCAGTCTTATTTGTGCAAGATCATTTTTTTCTCTCACCTTGCCCTCTTCAAGATGTCGACCCAAGAATCGGAGTTGGAGCCTATTCTCGAACGTGAAGACCTGCCGGCTACAGAATCCATCGATGCCGATCTTTTCAACGATTATGTTTCAAAATCAGATTTCCAAGAGTTTAAAGTTGCTCTCAAAGCTTCTTCCTCGGAACATCAAGCACAAATCGCCGTACAAATGCAGGCTTTACAGAACTCCATCTCTTTGTTGACCACTACCCTATCTACTCTTTTGGGTATGGATACCTTGGCATCTGCTTTAGGCCCCAATATTACTCCGGAACAGTTAGGGGGCGAGCAAAAGCAGTGTACCAAGGAGATAGTGGACACTTGGCTACATAAGTGGCAAGTCCATTTTCAGTTTCATCCATATGACGATGGAAAAAAGATCCAATTAGCAGCAGGTTTCCTCTCAGGCAAAGCTTTGCTTTGGTGGAAGAAACTCAACCCTAAACCAACGACTTGGGCACAGTTCGAAGATGTCTTCAAGAAAGAATTCCTCAAGAAAGAGGATGACTATGATGTTGTTGCCCGGTTTACTACTTTGACCATGACCTCGCAGAACCTCACTTATGAGGTCTATCTCCAGAAATTTAGGGACTTGCAGATGAAAGCTACGAAGATGGATTCCACAACTCTTTTGGGTTTCTTCGTAGCCGGTTTACCCAACTCATACCATTTACAGGTTAAAAACAACAAATGCAAAACTTTGGACGAAGCCATTCATTCCGCTCGTATCTATGATGATACAATGATCTCTTCCAAGTCTAAACCCGTTACCGAGAAGGGGAACAAGCACAAAAGGAAGTTTTCCGCACCAATGGCTAGCACGACTGAAGGAAAGTCTTCGGACCAACTTTCGAAGAATTCAACTTTGACACAGCGAAGAAGAAACGTCTCCTGAAGGCTTTGAAGCTCAAGGAGGAGGGACGTTGCTTCATCTGCGAAGAAAAAGGACACGTGTAACAAGTGCCCAAAGCAAAAGGGTGCAAAGACCAACGCAGGACCCAAGCCAAAGGCAGCCAACCAGTTGTCTT
The DNA here is from genome assembly GCF_041138505.1 of Cibotium barometz. NCBI lineage: Eukaryota > Viridiplantae > Streptophyta > Polypodiopsida > Cyatheales > Cibotiaceae > Cibotium > Cibotium barometz. Next base: position 10,269,921 of record NC_141072.1, on the reverse strand, counting down.
TGACAGGTACGTCAGTTACTGTACTTTCTCGCCCAAGTACATGTTCTGATTGTCTGTTCAACTCTTAAGTTTTTGGCTTGCATGATCTTCTCCGAGTTTATGTGGAGAAGTGAATGGCCATAGAATCCACATTCTTCTAGACCCTGGCAGCTCACACAACTTTGTTAATTACAAACTTGTGCAAAAATTGGGTCTTGACACAACACCCAGCGATCATACCTATGAGGTACGCCTACCTGCAGGTCGGCAAGTATGGGATCGAAAGGTGGAGATGCTACCGATCCGGATTCAGGCTTAAGACTCTTCAAGTCCAGATAGATTGGTCTAGTCATATTTTTTCTTTTGAACATAGGAACACCCAGTATAGGCTGAAGCCTTCGCCCCTCACCCTGCTCGAGCTGCTGCTTGCTCGCACCCCCCCCCTCCGCGCCCTTGTGTGTCTTGCGCCCCCCGCCCTCCCCCCGCCCCCCCCGCCCTCCCCCCCTTGCGCGCTCTCCCCGCCCCCCCCTTTCGTTTCCCGCTGCCCCCCCCCCCTTCTCTGCCTTTGCCTTTCGTTCCCCGCTCTCCACCCCCCCCCTTGCGCGCTTTCCCCGCCCCCCTTTCGTTCCCCCGCCCTCCCCCCCCTTGCGCGCTTTCCCCGCACCCCCTTTCGCTCCCCGCTCCCTTTTTTTTTTCCGCCCCCCTCTTTCTTCCACCCCTTCCCCTATGTCTTCCGCCCCTTCCCCTCTGTTTTTTTTTTCCGCCCTTCCCTCTCCTCCCCTCCCCGCTCCGTTTTCTCATGCAGCTTGGCTCTTGCAGGACCCCCCGTTTATCGCTTCACCCTCGACTCAGCTTCAGACTCTGATGGAGGCTCCTCCCGCCCCACCCCAGAGGGACTCTTCCACAGCCCCCTCGCCCGCCCCTGAGGATACTCCCATCAGGCTTTCTCTTTCGCCAGAAGAGGAAGCGAGCCTCGCCGCAGAGGTGGAACGCCTCCAGGCACATTCCACCATATGCCGTATAGTTGGCACCCGCCCCAGCAGAGGGAGATTCGGGATCTACTCCAGGTCCGCCTTCTTGCAGATGTGGGCAAGATCCTGGACGTTCAGTTACTGGGCCGCGGACACTACCAGATTGAGTTCGAGACAGCCCAGAGCGTGGCCCAAGTCCTAGCCGTGAGTCCCCTTGACATCAGGGGTGCTCAGGCTTCAGACCTTGGCAACATGGTTTCGACCCAGCAGCGGCCGAGCAGGGAGAGCGCCTATTCCATGTTACAGTTTGCTTTCCAGGACTTCGCCGCGAGTACCTTCCGCTCCTTTCTAGGATAGGATCATTGGTGGGCTCGGTGCTTGAGATGGCCCCACAGCAGCTTCAGTGGTGGCTAGAGCAGCTGGCCTGCCTTCGGTCAGAGTTTTGGTTCCTGACATCTCCTCCCTTCCGAAGGTCATTCAGTTACCTAGGATAGGGGGGGGATGGATCGATCAGAGAGTAGAGTTTTCGAGGCTCCCGAACCAGTGTTTTATATGCAGGCAGGTCGGCCACCTGGCCAAGGCCTGCCCTCGCAGGAGACCCCAACCTTCACCGTAGCAGCAGACCCCCGATGGCCCGCCCACAGATGCGGCTCGGCGGCAGGCAGCCTCCGGGACACCTACTCAGCCCACAGAGACCTCGGATTGGCAGCCTGGACAGGGGCGCTGTAGAGAGAGAGAGCCACAGTAGCATGCCTAGAGACCGACGCAGCAACAGTCACAGCCTCAGCTTCACTGGGTTCCAGTGAGGAACAGCTTTGCTCCCCTCTAGGAGGAGACCCCAGCGCAGGCTGAGGATCAGGAGATGCCAGCACCCCCCCCTTCGCCCTCACCCCCCCCTCCCCCTCCCCCTCCCCCGTCCCCCCCTCCCGCCTCGCTTCCACCTTCGCCTCCTCCCGTTCCCGCTCCCGCTTTTTCAGCGGCTCCTTCTCCACCCCCTTCTCCCCCCCCCTTCCTCCCCCTGCGCTCGCCTCAGCTCCCCGGGAGGCACTGGCAGTTCCCTGGCGTTCACCTGCAGTCCGGCGGGCACTGAGCACCGACCTTGCTCGAGCACCGTAGAGGAGACCTACCATGCCGATTCGTGCTTCACGGATATCCTCTATCCGTAGTCGGTTGAGTAGTCTCGACACTAGACAGCGCTCGGAGGCTTTCGACTACTCCTTCACACGCCTCTTTGGAGCGGAGGGCCCCCATGAGCCAGCACCCATCAGAGTTCATGTGGTGATACCTCCGGCCCGAGGGGAGGAGGCACTTGATTCAGCGGTGGCCTTCTCCTTCCCTCTTTGCGGCACTAGCGACTGAGAGTGGACTCTAGATCTCGCTCTTAGTGTGTTGAAGACTCAGGCAGTTGAGTTTTCTCACCATGTGAGCGATTTGGAGATGACAGATGTGATAGGCCGACTCTGGGACTTGGCACATTTCTTTGATACCGGGAGTGCGGATGCCTCCGGGATTCAACATTTGGTGGTTCGCATAGTGGCAGACCTAGCACAAGACCCTAGCTATGTATGCATACATGAGGTTTCTCTCTCCGAGCGGGAGGCAGTCGCTATGGGACACAGCCACTGGGGCCTGGTCCGAGACTCTTGCAGCACACCGGGTGGGCAGATTCGTAGCCGCTCGGATGGGGATTACTCTCCATCCAAGCCACTTGCGAAGGCCCGCCGTATGGCTGAGACAACCTCCACCTCAGCAGGTCATCCATCAGTATTGATATTCTGATGATGCAGGAGCACCATTTGAGTGAGAGCAGGATTCGGAGATACGGGTCGGTGATGCCTAGTAGATGGGACACATTTTGGTTTGCAGGCTTTGGCCCCTTGGGTGGGCAGGGAGGAGTATGTATGGTCATTGCGGATGTATGGCAGCAGGCCATTGTGGATCGCGGGGTCATTGTGCCTGGTAGAGCACAGTATGTTATTCTGAGGATGCACAATGAGCACTTTGGTGTGCTCAATGTCTATGCGCCCAACCATGCTAGTGCCAGAGCAGAGTTCTGGACCCTTGTTATAGATGCATTGCCCGAGGCCGCACATTGGTGTGTTGGGGGAGACTTCAACATGCTTGAGGACCCGGCCGATAGGGTGGGAGGCAGTCATGTTACAGTGCACGGCACGAAGCTTGCAGCTTGGCAGCCATTTTGTATGACACTGCGGATCACTGATGCATGGCAGCATGAGGCTTTCTCTCGCTCTCAGGACAGTCTTAGTTTTTCTCGGTCGGATCGCCGGTAGGGAGGGACTAATCTATCACGGATTGATCGCTTCTATGTGGGCGACAGGTTCGGGGAGCGTGGTGGCTCCATTGGCATTCTCGCTGGCACCTCTTTTTCAGACCATGCGCCAGTTATTTTGACACAGGAGGAGAGGACACGGGAGACCAGCTTGCAATTGAGGATCCCAGAGAGGATACTTACAGATCCCAGTCTTTCTGAGGACATTGAGAGGATATGGCATGATAGCCAGAGCTCTGACCTGGATGTAGCAGGCCAGTGTGCCCAGGGACTCATCGAGCTCAGCTCTTTTCTGCACGCTACAGCCTTGACACGGCTGGGAGAGACTCGAGAGCGGGAGCGTCGCTTGAGACGTAGCCTTGCTTCGCTTCAGTGTCTTCAGGAGCAGCTGCCTACATGTGAGTGGGTGGCTTCCCAGCTGAGCCAAGCACGCCAGGAGGTTAGAGAGGCAGAGGAGCAGAGACATGAGTTCTACTATCATCGCCACGCCTCTCACTGGACGCAGCTTGGTGATAGAGTGACTGGGGAGTTTTTTGAGATCACCGGACCCCGCCATGCTCGAGCAGGAGTACGCCAGCTCAGGAGGCATGACGGATCGTTAGCCCCCGCTGAGCCCGGGGAGATTAGAGCCATTGCCACCCACTGCGTTCTATAGAGACCTGCTTTCAGCGGAGCCAGCCACGGAGGTACGTGATGCTTGGAGACAAACTATGTGGGCCCATGTGTGCAGAGGAGGGTCACAGATCGTATGCGCACAGTTTTGGGTGAGCCTCTTTTCAGAGGATGAGCTTGTTGAGGCTTTGAGAGTCCTTCCGCGTCATAGTTTCCCTGGGGAGGACGGATTGACGCCTGCCTTCTTTATGTTGGGACCTTTTGGGGCCAGGCCTCCGCAGGGGCTTTCAGTATGTTTTGGACACTGGGGTGATGCCACAGGGCTTTTCAGAGGGCTTGATCTTTCTTATCCCCAAGGGGGAGGGAGTGTCAGATGATATTCAGCGTTGGAGGCCTATTACGATCCTCAATACTGTCTACAAGGTCCTAGAGTAGCAAAGGCCTTGAGTTTGAGGATCCAGCCCTTCCTTGGGGAGTTGCTTCATGCTACCCAGACAGGATTCGCCAAGGAGCGCAGTATCCTTGACAACATTTTCACCTTTTGGGAGGCGACGGCCCGAGCTAGATTTCTTGGTGAGGACTTGGTCGTGATGCTTCTCGATTTTGAGAAGGCATACGATAAGAGGGCACTATGCTTCGCCTGGGTTTTGAGCCAGACTGGATTTGAGGAGTGGCGGCTCTATACTCCCACAGCTCGTAGCCAGGTGTTGATGGCAGGAGGACGGGGGCCGAGTTTTGAGTTGACCAGATCAGTCCGTCAAGGATGCCCTCTCGTTCCGTTCCTTTTCCTCTTCTTTGCAGAGGCCATGAGCATGTATCTGACAGCAGAGGAGGTTGGTTTAAGAGGACTCCAGCTTCCAGTCCGGGGTGAGGACCTGCTCGATTCTGAGTTTGCTGATGACATAGGATTGTTTCTGCATGGCCAGGAGGCCAATCTGCAGAGGGCAGAGCAGTCGCTACACCGGTTTTTGGTGTGGCTTCGGGAGCATTGATCAATTGGCGCAAGACAGTGGCTTTTTGGATCAGTAGCGCTCCCGCTCCATCATGGAGCCCAGACCCGGGTTTTAGATGGATTCCTCCTGGCACAACAGTGCGGTATCTGGGATGCCAGATTGGACTTGATTTGTCACCTGAGCAGCAGATCGCCCCGCTTCTTCTGAGCATTCGGAAGAAGCTTTTATATTGGAGTACAGCTCAGCTATCCTTGGCTGGGAGGGTGGTGGTGACAAATCAGGTGCTTTTAGCGACTATGTGGTACATCACGTCTTGCTCGATCTTCTCGAGCTCTTGCATCAGCCAGGTACAGAGGCTGATCAGGAACTTTCTTTGGTCTAGGCGGGATGGTCAACCGGCCCGGCGGGCTAAGGTTGCTTGGGCAGTTATCACACTTCCGCTGGCCCAGGGGGACTTGGGCATTATAGATCCAGCTGATCAGAGTCGAGCCTTGTTGGTGGGGAAGCTTATTGTTCGGGGGCTGCTTCCAGGCGCTAAGCCTTGGAAGGAGCTTCTTTTTTAGCAGCTGCAGGCTAGAGCTCCCCCAACAGGGCACCAGAGATACGGTGGATCTTCATAGAGATGAGGAGGACAGGCCTCAGTAGAGGATGGGAGGACAGATTTGCCTTGAACATCCTGCGAGCTTGGGACCTGCTGAGACCGGGGCTTTCTCAGAGACCTCCCACTTGTGATGAGGAGCGGGCCAGACAGAAGCTCATCTGGAGCCCCGCGATACGCACAGAGCATGGTCATATGCTGGGTTCTCGGCCTCGTCTAGCCTGAGGACCATTGGCGGCAGGCCCAGCACGCAGTTTTGGAGATTGGCAGGCCTTTTGCAGCCTCCCGGGGGAGATCCAGGCGGAGAGGCTGAGTCACTTCAGAGGGGGGCTGATTATGAGGGATGACATTCAGGAGGCACTCACTGAGGAGTGGTTCACGCCTTTCGAGCCAGCGGCCCCACGGTGGATGGGAGCCTTTACACAGTTGGAGATCCTGATTGCTGTCAAAGCTTGCACTGAGGATGGTAGATGCCTCTACTATGAGATACAGGATGAGGGCAGACTTCAGAGAGTGGAGGCGGAGTCGCCTTTGGTTGCAGAGTGCATCTTTCAGAGGAGTGGCCGCCGCTTCTCGGAAGTGGCATATTGATCCAGACCCTGCATATGTGGACTCTGATTGGTGCATATGGGCATATTCTGCACGCCCCTTGGCCCGGCTCCAGTGGGACCCTGGCGAGTACGAGTGACATGATCCTTAAGCGTCCCCCAAGGCCACACAGATCACCTTTTTCCAGTACACTGTTCGGTTGGGGAGGCATATTTTGACTACGAGGAGGATGGTCTCTCCAGCTGCATCGGAGCATTGGAGGCTATAGGGACTCTCACAGGAGTTCCTGGAGGATTTTTGGACCAGGCTCTGGGCTAGCCGACAGGCACGCAGGATCTCGATTTTCCAGTGGCTGGTTGCCCACAGGGGCTCTGTAGTTGGCACCTAGCTTGTCTACAGTGGCCTTCCGTCGGCCTGCGTCAGATGCGGCCACCCATTGGAGACATAGCGACATTGCCTATGGGACTGTCCACATGCGCAGCAGATTTGGCTGAGGATTCTGCGCATTTTGGCCCCCCTCTCTCTAGAGGGCATGTATACGTGGGGAGCCGCTACTTGGTCGACTTCGTCAGGGCCTGCTCTGGGATACGAGACGGAGCAGGACAGCCAGGCCATCAGATTCATTCGGGGCCAGCCTCGCCTTGTTCCTTCACCGGATTTCTCGTCCGCCGACTGGACACAGGAGAGGGATCTACAATGGGAGCTCCTCAGTAGCCTCACCATATGGTTCACCTAGAGAGCCCGTTGTTTCAAGGCCTTTGAGGGGAGACTGGAGCCACCAGCAGAGAATGTTCGAAGTATCTGGCAGGAGTTGATTCACACCTTGCGAGGACAGTATGACCGCATCCGAGGCGACTCGGATCGAGCGATCTTGCGGCGCCAGGCCTTTCACACCACTTTGCGCAGCGGCCCCTTCTATACTCTACATGCGGGTACCCCCGATGGCACTACAGGCCACCTGTTTGGATTTTCCCCCCTCCTATTGTATGATATAGCCTCTCAGTTATTTGTACTTGTATTTGCACTTTTTTGCACCTAGGGAGAGTCTCCCTAGCTGCCTTGATTGCATCTCTGCTCTGCCTTCTTATGAGCAAGAGAGGGTTTTGTAGCCCAGTGGGTGTTATTTTTATAACTAATGAAAGGATCTTTTCTCGAAAAAAAAAGAAACACCCAGTATAGTATTTTAGGTGATTGTATACATCCCTCTCAGGGACCTCTTGTAAATACAATTGATTTTGGCAATATAATGGATTCTTCTTTGTATACTGCTTTCCATTGTGTATTGATTCCACTTTCTTCATTTCTCATACCTTCTATGGATGTTAATGAATTAAGTGTATTTGAAAGCAAAGAATTACAGAAGATACTTGATTCGTTTCAAGATGTATTTCCTAAGGAATTGTCATCGGGCTTACCACTTGAAAGGGCAGTAGATCATCGTATTGACCTGATCCCTGGTGCTCACCCTGTTAGTATTCCACCTTACAGGATGAGCCAAGCTGAGGAAGATGAGTTGGCCAAACAACTTGAAGATTATTTGAGGATGGGCCAGATCCGTCCAAGTAAATTACCTTGGGGTGCACCTGTGTTGCTTAGGAGAAAGAAGGACAACACCTGGAGAATGTGTATTGATTACAAGAGATTGAACAAGCTGACAATTAAGAACCGTTATCCTCTCCCTAGATCAAATGACCTGATTGACCGGATAGCCGGAGCGAAATATTTCATGAAGATAGATTTACGTACTGGCTATCACCAGATAATGAAAGGCATGTTGAAAGAACCGCCTTTCGGACTAGGTATGGCCGTTATGAGTTTCTCGTATTACCTTTTGGATTAGCCAATGCTCCAGTCACTTTTCAGCAGATGATGAACGATCTTTTTCGTGAACATTTGGGAAAATTTGTGGTTGTGTTCCTAGATGATACTTTGATATATAGTCGTACTCTTGAGGATCACGTTAGACACCTCACGATTGTCTTAACTATTTGAAGACAGAATCGGCTATATGCTAAATTAAGTAAATGTGAGTTTTTCATGATAGACATCATTTACTTGGGACACAAGATCACTAGAGATGGATTGAGCATTGACTATGACCGAGTTCAGAAGGTTCTGGCCTGGCCTATACCGCGAACAGTGAAACAACTTCGTTCTTCTCGGTTTTGTTGTTTTTCTTCGGAAATCTGTGCAAGAGTACTCTCAGCTCACACTACCGATGACCGACTTATTGAAAGGTCGTGGACGTAAGTCAAATCAGCCTATCACTTGGAATAACAATCTGGATATGGCCTTCAGACTTTTGAAAGATAAAGTCAAGGAAGCACCTATCTTAGCATTACCCAATCCTAGTCAGCCTTCTGTTCTTGAAACTGATGCCAGTGACTATGCCATCGGGGCTGCTCTATTTCAAGATGGTAGACCTGTTGCTTTTGAAAGTAAAAAGCTAGACGACACTCAATCTCGTTGGCCAATCCTTGAGAAGGAGCTTTATGCTGTGATTCACGCTCTCAAGGTTTGGAGACACTATTTATATGGCTCCAAGTTTGTGGTATTGACTGATCATTAGTCAATCAAGTATGTGTGTGATGCGAATGATTTGAGAGGAAGGAAAGCTTGATGGGCTGAATTAATGCAAGATTTTGATTTTGAGATTCGTTATAGAAAAGGGTCCATGAATAGTGTTGTAGATGCGCTTAGTCGAATTAGAGAGGTGAATACTTTGTCGTTCATCGAGATTTCTACTGACTTATTTCAGTCATTGAGAGGGTTTTGCAAGACTGATAGTTATTTTGGTCCATTTTGGCAGAAGATCCAGGACGAGAGCTCATTGATTGACCAAGACTCGATGATTGAGCAGCCTACCATTCAGGGTGCAGGAGGCCAGTGGATGATTCGGAATGGTTTACTATTCCGTAATGACAAAATTTGTGTACCACAGATCCCGGACATTAGGTCCAAGATTCTTAAGGAGTGTCACGATGCCCCTTCTGCTAGACACCCTGGGGTACACAAGACATTATCGTTAGTGAAACACACTTTTTATTGGCCAAAGATGAAAGGGTATGTAGAAGATTATATTCTCAAGTGTCAAGTTTGTCAAGCAAATAAAGCTGAACGCTTTAGACAGGCTGGGTTGTTGCATCCTTTGCAAATCCCAAGTAATAAATGGGAAAGTATTTTCATGGATTTTATTACCGGATTGCCAAGAACACATCAAGGCCATGATTCTATTTGGGTTGTGGTAGATCGCTTGACAAAAATGGCTAGATTTTTACCAACCCGGAAGACCATTATAGCTACACAATTAGCAAGGCAGTTTATCGAGCAATTGTTTAGACTGTACGGGTTACCACAGGACATAGTCAGTGATAGGGACTCTAAGTTTACGAGTGATTTTTGAAAACTTGTTTTTGAGAAGTTGGAAATAACTTTGAATTTGAGTTCCTCATATCATCCTCTCAATCTGATCGCCAGACTGAAAGAGTGAATCAAATTTTGGAGGATATGCTTCGAGCATATGTATCCAAAAGGCAGAGTTCATGGGAGGATTATCTTCCTATGTTAGAATTTGCATATAACAGTACTAAGCATACAAGTACAGGTTTTAGTTATTTCATGCTTATGTATGGTTTTCAACTAGATCACCTGTAACAGTGGGATTCTCAAGACTTCAGCATGATGCAGCACGTAATTTTTTGCAAGATATGGAAGAAATGTTACAAGTTGCGAAATCTATTAGAAGTGCTCAAGACTGAGACATATTTTATTCTAATAGACATTGTCACCCAGAGAATTCACTGAAGGCACGATGGTGTATTTGCGAGTTCCAAAAGATTCCGAGACTTTACGGACAGGTCGATCTCTGAAATTATCCCCTAGATATTGTGGACCATTTTGTATTACACGACGGATTGGTTCAATTGCATATGAATTGGATTTGCCTTATCATGTGAAAGTTCATCCTGTATTTCATGTCAGTAGACTTAAGAAGTACTAGGTGGAACAGAGTAGTTAGTTACCCCTCAAGAAATCATAGATGTCGAGGACATGACATTTGTTCCACATGAACCTGAAAAGATTCTTGGATTTCATGAAAGAAGATTGCGTAATATGCTTATCACGCAATACAAGATCAAGTGGAAGGATCGTGTTGAGGAGGACGCTACATGGGAGACATTGACTACTCTTCAGCGAGATTACCCTGGCTTTTTAGTGAGCTCAAGAGTGAGCTCTTAGAGGAAGGGGAGTATGTCATGTGCACAGTGTGTATCTACCGTGTGCTACACGCACACAAGACTAGCTTCGAGGTTTGGGGAAGCTTGGAGCTAGGCAAGCTGATTGGCGAGCTAAGTTAGGATAGACTAACGGGCGGGCACCCAAGTATGGATGGGCGGGCACCCAAGTGTGGACGCCCGATGACCGGCCAAGAGCCTATAAAAGGGTGGCCAAGGTTAGTCATTAGTCATATAGAGTCTCGCGTGTCTTTGTGAGAGCTCTATGGTCTGGAGCCTGGATCTAGTGCAGACGTGCACCTGCTTTATGCAGCCGAGGCCGGCAGCAGTCTCGAGGCCCGCAAGGGTAGCTTCGTGGCGGTATGGGACGTCACGAGGTAGAGATTGGTCGGTACGTTCATCTAGTTAGCTCAGCTCGTGGCTCGGTGGAGACAGCCAAGACTTGTGGGCTTGCCCACGGCTATCAAGGTTGGGAGGTGAGTCCGGCCTGCACCCCCGTCATGTTTGTTGGTTGTTTGCAGGTTTCGGGTCTTGTACCAAGAGCGTTCTACGAGGAGATCCTATGGGGATTTGACAGTGGGACCCGCCTCGGGGACATTAGAAGGGGGGTCCGCCACCGCAGGACCGCACTGACGTTGTGCCCACCAGTCTCTGAAGCAAGTACTGTGGGGGGGGGTCCTCCATCGGACTAGGCCCCGTTGGCTGCCTGCTGCTAGCGGGGATGAAACAGCTAGAAACGGGATCCTCGGGGCTCGCCCGGGAACCTGCACCGCCGTCGTACGACGGCATCAGCCGTCTGCGTCATCGTACCTCTTGCCATTCCCCAGAGCCAGGGGCACGCTGTTGACACGAGGACTTGTTAGGCAATCCATCCCCAGGGGAGGCGGGCTAAGAGGCGCCAGCGCATGGGGGCCGACGCTTGCTAGTAGTATCCTGAGAAACCAGCGAAGCGCAAGGCTGCTCTGGACGGGCATGCCTTTTGGGGCATGCACGCGCAAGATGTCCCATCTCCCTGCATATGAAACACTGGCCTGGGAGGCCAGAGTACTCCACCCTCTGGAAGACGGAGCCACCAGTGAGGAAAGGGAGCTCGATCTGGGACGGGAGGGCCTCCGGCGAAGGAACAATCACTCGAGCAAGGGGAGGCCCACTGCCCATGCCACCACGGAGGCTGCTGGGGGTGAAGTCTCTACCACCTGGCCAATGAGCTGCCCGAGCGCAGGAAGGATGGCCGGGAAAGCAGATAGTGACCGGGAATCCGTTGGCTCCAGCAAGAGGATCCGACGCCGGGTCAAAGCCATGAGTCCACCTCACCAGAAACACCCAAGCTGAGCGTAAGGCAGGGGGCTACAGGCTAGGACACGCTGGGCCGCCTCAGGGGAGTCGAACTCCAGCTGGTAATAACTGTGACCGAGTGGCTGGATGTCGGTAATCTTCCCGGTCTAGCCAAGGAGGCTGCCCTGGAGGAGATCCCGAAGAGTGCCACACGCCGGTCGATTGCCCACTATCTTGCAGACCAGGGAAGAGGCCTCCAAAACAGCAACTGAACTCGCGAGAACCTGTCTCTCATCATCAGATAAGCAGAGGCAAACGGAGGAGATAGACGGGGATGGTGGAGTGGCTTCCATGGAGTCCTCCTGAGGGAAGGTCCAGAGTCGTACTGAAAGCCTGAGAAGAACCCTGCAAAGAAAGCTGCGAACGAAGTGACCGACTGCCTCCTACAGGAAGCAGCCCGCCGTGGGAGAGTGGAGAAGACGGAGGAGCAGGCCGGAAATGCTCGAACACCACGAAGGGGGGGGGGGGGGAGGGGGGGGAGGAGGCGGTTGCTGGAGGTGCAGGCAGCGGCAGGGGGCAGGGACAGGCTCGCGAGCTCTTCACGTATGGTGTATTTTCTTTAGTTAATCGGAAGGTGTATATTACTACAGGAAAGACGAGAACTATAAATGCCATGGATAATCGAAATAGGGGAGACCATCCCTTATGTAGACCTCGTGTGCCACCCCATAGTTCCAGCCAAATGGAAATCTCCTCTTCCCCCCAACCCCAGAAAAAAATGATGGCCCTGCAACCCACAAAACTGTCCCTGGAAGCAGTCCTCAAATCCCAAACAATGTTCGTGGTGTGTGTACACTGCCCAAACATGTATGCTACCTATCTGGTTGTTGAGCCAGCCCTTCACAAAGCCATCGTGAGATCCTGTCCAGTGTCCAAACGCAGATGGATGGGGGGGGGGGTGCGTCTAGGCTGCTCAAACAAAGCTTTAGCTCTTAAAGGACCCTTAGCCATCCAGAATGAGGAAAAAAAACGCTGAGGTGGAGCAATAACCTCAATAACACGCATGGTATCTCTCATTAGGAGAAAGTCATAAGATCTTTGATGAGATTGAAGCTTCTTTATCTGTACGTCACAATACATATCTATGCCTGCTGTAGAGCTTTTCTATACTGCCCATCACTTCCCCACTCCACCATTGACCCTCTCAACTTGCTTTGACATAACAATATCTTTAGTTATGCATGAAAAGAATGACTCCCCCACATACCCAACTAAGTGTGAGAATTCTTCAATGCATTTAAACAATAAGAGCTCCAAGAACTCCAAGAACTGACATCACAAGTAGCCACTAATAAACAAAAGCCCTCTCCTAGGCTTTTGTTACTAATGTGTTCTTTGAGTTTTAAGTTAAGCTGGTTGTGCTGCCATGCAAGCGCCGTGTGAGGGCTCTGCTAACACTAACAGCCCCCGGGGTCTGTTTCAGGAAGTCTTGCAGCTAAGCATTAAGCTAACACATCTATTGATGTGTAAGCATACGCATACCCGGGTGTGTGAGTGCACGCCACACACACACACACACACACACACATTATTTCATGAATGTAACATTTACCTGCCTATTCTTTATTATTTGTGAATATGTACTCAATGCTTCTGAGAAAAGATTGCTCCTCTCATATTGGTATCCAAGGTTGAAACAAACCGAAAACGTCAGCTCAAAGTTCATTTGGTCTATCTGTACATAAGCAGAAATCGGTTATTGGAATGGTGGCCTCTTGTACCCACAAAAGTTTTAAAAAGGGTATGAAAATGTGAGGTTTTTCAATGAAAAACCTACCAGACCAGCTTGCTCACGATGTTTGCAAAGAAGTCTTTCTTTCTTCCCTGCCTCCTTGGCCTTTTCTAGGGCAGTGGTGTGATCCCCCTGTCAAAACACGTCACCACCTACACTCAACTGAGATCTACAGACCCTTTCACAAAGCCCACGTTCAATCCTTCGTTTTCGCCTCCCTCACATACAGAGAAAATGATTAATTGTGTCTTATAAATGATTCATTGAAGGACTTACAGTAAGATTTGCAGCTGCACTTTCTTCTAAGAGCTTGTGCACAAGCTGCTCCAGCTCTCTGACTTGCATTTCCGGGTTACCTTCATCTCTTCTTTGTGATAGAGGAGTCAAAGCACGCGACCCTTGGTTTAGAGGATCAAACTTGCTACCCTGTTAGGACACACCAAAATTGCAATCAACAAGAAAGAAGTTGTCATATCATGTCTATGTGTTAATTGATAGAATGATCTGAAAAAGTTTTTTGCTTTTGTATTATCATGAGTATAACTTCTTTTTGGCCCTTGATACAATAAGCTCTTCAAGCAGTATGGTCTCTACTGATTTGGGAGAAGAGGTGGAGGAGGGGGAGGGGGAGGGGGAGGGGGAGGGGGAGGGGGAGGGGGAGGGAAGGTGGGGAGGATGGTAAGGGGCCATATCAGTTTACATCCCAGTCTTGCTGTGGGGGATGACAGTTCATTATCACATGCACTCAAGGGATATTTATAAAATCCCTTACATGTAAATCTTGGCCTTATCAATCCAATAGAGGATGACATGCAAAATCAGCTCAAACAAAAATGGTCGTGAAGCTCCCCGGCTGCTAGTGCTGCGCCCCCCTGCTGCCTTTGCCCTCCTCTTCAAACCACCCACCCCCCCCCCCCCCTGCTAGAGAGGGAGAGCAAAGGAGAGAGAGAGACATTAGACAATGAACATCATGTTATGTAGCAAGAGGCTTTTACAATGGCAATATCAGCTAGCACATGGTGTAAACATGTGCCTGTCAAATAGGTTAGATGGATTACAAGTGAATATGGGAGGGCCCCTTTTATAGTGATGCTGGGAAGTTGGCCGGCTGCACCTTAGGAGCTGGCCGACAGCCCACGACCTACTAAATAGGAGAATAAAAGGATAAAGCCTCATAAATAGGCATTCCCCAAGTACACTGAGATGCACAATTTCTAACACCCCCTTTGCAGCTCATAGTGTGCAAGAGTTTGAAGAAGATAAGCTGATGAAGATGCAACCATGGATACTCCAGTATTGCGCAGTACTGGATACACCTTGGAAAGAGCACCTGCCAACCAGTTTCCTCGAAACAAAATGCTGCCATGAACAGCAAGGAACTTTGCTTGGCTCCAAATTACCACACGAGTGTGCAATGAACTCCAAGAATAAAATGATGAGCTGTTGGACACATCGCGCCCATTATCCCCCAACAGTGGACTACGAACGCATCACGTTGCAAAAATCTCGAACAATGAACTTGGAACTCATCCAGTCCATAATCTCTGCTACACCAAGCAATAGACTTGGAACACATCCAGTCCATAGCTTCAAAATAAACTTGTCTTGCCAGATATTTTTAATGCTTGGAACACTGACTCATGGATCCCATGCACCAGAAAATGGAGCTACTAACAGCCCCCTCTCCCGCCCACCACGAGCCTCCTCTAGCTGGAACCACATGGGGGAGAACTATTTGTATAACTATAGAAGTTGACCATCTAGGTCCTCCCTGGCTTTTGCAGCCTTGGGGACAGTGGAAGTATCAGAGTCATCATCCTGTATACGATCATTTTGCCCATCTTTGAAAACTTGGTCCTAGCCTGGGCTGTACCTTGGTCTTGCAATCCTTGGCCAAATGAACATGCTTTCCAAAAGAGTAGCAATGACACTGTCCTGTATGTTGCATTATAGCAAGTGCCTAATCCTGTCCACTAGGAGGGAACCTTACCTTCTCTTGAGAAACAAGGATAGATGCCTCCTCGAAGAGGGAACCCGTATCCACGGCAATAGCACACCTCTGTAAGCAAGCCTTTGTGCCACTAATGACCTGAACACTCCACAACCAATCTCGAACACTTCTCTAACGGAACAAGGTACGAGGAACAAACAGCCCCCTCTCAAAACTGAGAGAGAAAGAGGCTAGACAGTAGCAAATAGTCCACCAAAACTTGCTAGAAAACACCCACAAAGGAGGTAGATCTATCAAAGACTAGGCAAGTTGAAGATGCCACAAGTCTGTGGCACTGCACATATGAAGAAGAGAACCACAAACTGCTATTCCAGGGATCTAATCCAAACTCCAATACTATAAAAGCACACGACCAACAACCTCCTCTCAAGCGAAGGAAGGATTGAAACACCACCAGCAAGAGAACCTCCCCTACTACTCAATGCGGTGATCCTCAGGATGACTGGGTGGCACTGTGGCTGGAGATCATCCTTTAGCATGATGTCTTGAAACTCTGCTAGGAGTGTAATTGCCCTGAGTAGGGTTGAGCACAATCTTGTCACACACTTAAACTATCAATACTATTAAACAAGATGAAATGACACAAGACCAAATGAGATAGCAATGCTGAAATTCAAATGACACTGCAATAGGTCCGGAAAGGGCCAACCCCCCTTGTAATATGTTTGTATTATCAAGAATTTCTCAAGATACAAGCTTCATGGGCATCACATGCCAGATTTCCAATGGCATCCATGCAATGAAAACATTTGCAAACATGTTTTGTTGAAGTAGAGATTGATTCCATAGCTTTTGTCGAGAAGAACCTCACTCCCCAATCCCCAGAGTCTTGCAAGAAATTTTCATACCGCTGAATTTTCTAGTTTTGAGAGAAGAAACCAGCTTTTGATCAAGTTGTCGGCGATAGAAATGCTCCAAAGTATTTTCAGCATGTACATATCCAAGAGAAAGCAGCCGAAGAGAAGTCCCAAGGGCTGGACAATAGTGTAACACTCATTTGCTAGCTGCCCCAAGAGTTGGAAAAGCAAGAAACCATGCCAAAAGTATGCATATGGACTGGTTATGCTGAAAATTGCTCCCTTTTTCCTCCTCATGAAGTAGGCGCCAATTTCCCATGAAGGGAGGGAGATGATAAGCCTTTCCATAAATATTGTGGGTGGCCATTGGGCCACCTCAACAGGAGCCGCACCTCTCCCATAAGTGGAGAGGGTGCCCAATAAGCTATCCACACTCTTTTACTCAAAAGAGTACCTGATTTATGAGAGTTTGGCCGGCTGCCATCCAATAAGTGCCCAAACTCACTTATAACCTATCCGCCCAGTCTTTAATGAAGTGTGGATGCCTAAACTCGCTTATAAGTTGTCTAGCCATACGTTAATGAAGTGTGGACTTGCAGCACAATGAGCTAAAATACAAAAAAGCTTAAACAAAGAGTTCAGGGTCACACCTACCACTTGTCTACAGCCCACAAGCAAGGTCAGAATACAGATTCACGCGCACAATTCACGAGAGGGTGTCCCCTACCTGTAAACTAGACACACATATCTTGCAAGCAGTAAAACATTTCATGTGAAAATAGTTCCAGGCATGCAAGTATGCCATGCATAAGAATGTATTGATCAAATCTCCCTTTCATTTAGCTTGTAGTAGCAAGCGGTCATTCACGGCATAGACATTACATCCCCAGGCCAACCGGAATACTGTAATCTGGACATGGGCATGGACCAAAATCCCCAACCTCTCATATCCAACCTATTGGCCCTTGGTGTAGACATCACTCCCCTACCATGAGATGCTAGTTCACATGACCCTTGGCATAGACGCAAGTCTCCTACCCAAGGTGTCATGTCCGCACTATGGAGCCCCTCTATAGGTCCGGAAGCATAGAGAATGCCCAACTAGTGACAAGGAGACCATCCAATTTTTTTGGATAAACAGCCCACACTTTATCTTTTTGGAGACAAAGCATCGCCCCCCATCCTTCCCTTCGGTTAGATCCTTTCTACAGGCTTGGGATTTGTGGTGTTGCCACCAACCAGTGGAGATCGGTCGTTGGTGTTAGCTCAGCATGCCCAAGATGTGTAAGAGTTTCAGAGCCAGTCTACCATCGCTTATGGGAGTGCAGGAAATCACACCAGATTGGGACTGCGATAGCACCTCTCCTTGGAAGGATGAGGAGGGATGCTTACCTTTCTTTTGGTGCTATCATTTGGTTGACACAGCCCGGCCCACATCTCAAGTATGAGTGGAACAACAAGATCTGGTCATTCTGATCAGTCACGGAGTTATTCAACGATGCCTTGCAGCTTGGCACATTTGGAAGGCTACATGCACTAAGGCCATTGAGGGCACTTTTGATTTATGACATACACATTGCATTTGCAAGACTTGGAGTGATATCATCCACACCCTCATGGCCACTTAGGCCAAAATCCAAAGGCTACACAGAGAAAGTGCCGCCACTTTATGAGACCATATGGGATCATGGCATCTTTTTCATTGTCACTCATATGGGACCTTGTTGGCAGCACAAGGCACTTGATTGGTTGAGATTTCCCCCTTGTTTGGTTTGAAATCTCCCTTTTGTATATTTTTTCATACTCAATAGAAGTCTCTTTTCCGAGGGGGGGAAACCTTGGCCCTACAAAATACCCCTTTTTCATTTTTTTTTCCACAAGAAAGAGATCCTTCTACTAGTTTAAAAAGCAGCCCTAGATGTACATGCTCAGAACCCTCAAAGGAGGCAAAGAACAAACTGGGGAGGGGTGTTTCCCTCCATGGCTAGCCGCTCTCGGAAGGAAACTACCTCATAAACTGGCAGCTTGTAATGCCAAGTAATCTTGCAAGCCTGATCAGTGAGAAAGGAACCCGTGCACCATGTGTGTAGGAAGGCCTCTCGCCATCTACACATGCGATCTGACCTGCCTTGAAACTTCCCCCACTGACCACCAAGGGGTATGAACGATATCGGTCCAAATGGAGCTGATGGACTCAGCTGGAGGGGGTGAGAGTGCCCTTGCCCTTGATGGCCTCGCTACAACAGGCCCACCAAATATGCCATGCAGCTATGTTGCTAATGATCTCCCATCTCAGATTGGTGCTGCCCGGAGACCAGAGCTCACCTAATCTGTCAGGGTTGGGACTGTATCATTCTGCAATGACAGAGTCGAGGGGTCTGCCCCCCTGCTGTCTCCTCATATAAAAGAGTGGGGCCGGCCTCAATCTCCCAGTCAACTGCCCCCCAAGTGATAATACACGGCACAGACCGCACGTCACGTGTATGGGCGAAGGATCCTATGCCAAACCTGTTGCGTTTTGGGATAGTCCCAAAGACAATGCTGCTCTGTGACTCCGTGGAGTGGTTGCATCGAACGCACTGTGCCAACCGACCTCCAATGGGAAACCAAGTGCTGACTGCAAGGCTGCGGTGGGCTAACTGCCAGAGGAAGAGAGTGACCTTCCTAGACCAATAACTGTCCAACAGAAACTTCCAAAAATCTCTAAGGAAGTAGAAAGAGATGCCCTAGGATGCCCAGTGGTCCGGCTCCCTACGACCTTGCAAAGCAGGGAATTGGCCGCAAGGGAGCAACACTAGAAGCCAAGAGCTGGAGGTCTGCTTCGGAAAAATGGCAAGGGGCGTCGGCCTCGGTCAGGGATTTAATGAGTGGCGACATGGAGTCCTCCGCAATGGGTAAAGAACAGAGAAGCCGACTCTCGCTGAGTAAACAACCAACCCGAGCACTAGGACCTGTTTGGAGGGAGACGGGAGAGAGGGGGACGGATGGCGAAAACTCACGGATGGGCGAGGGCAGCGGTGAAGGGTGGGGGATATGCGAAGAAGGTGAGGGGCCAGCCACCCTGCCGCTCCGCATTCGTGCTCCCCTCCTCATTCACGCCCCATCTGCCTCGTTCGACCCCTTCTGCCTCCCTTCTCACACACCCCTCCGCCTCCGCCTTCTCCCAGCCATTTGCCCATCCCCATCCCCCCTTCTCATGCTGCTGTCTACCCTCAGGAGCAGGTAGGCAGCATGCAGGAGGAGGGGAAGGTGATGGCGAGCAGGTGTGCTCAGGAGGAGGGAGGCAGGGGGGGGTGTGCAAAGGAGGATGGGAGAAGGGCGATGGCAGAGGTGAGCAGGCAGGGGGGCCTCCAGCACATTGTCGCTGCTCAAGGGTGGCTTCCCCAAGCACAAACCCCACTGTAATACCCCTTTTTCTTTACAAACTTCCTTTATATTAACCTCTTTATGCTTTTAAGTGAGCAGTATGGTGACGTCTTAAAGGGATGTTTAGAGGGAAGAGGAGTGGAGGAAGGGGCGGGGTGTGCACTCCAATTTAAGGGCACATACAGTGACCCACACTTTCCTCAGGCAGGGGGTCCTGTGGTAAAGGTCCATAACTGTTATGCACATCAACATGCTCCTCAGAGTCTGCATCAGGGTTGTACCATGAGCACTGGGCCAGCCATTCAATATTTTAAAAACCCCATATATCATGTGCATTCAAAGGGTATTTATAAAACCCCTTACCTGTAAATCTTGGGCCTAAAAGATGACCCCCTTTTTCTTTTTCTTTTTTTTAAATCACTTAAACAGTTTCTGATGCAAATATCTTTCTTGTTCAAAAATTATAAAACCCCTTGTGTTGATCAACCTCAGGTGCTATCTTAAGTATTGTTAAGTGGACACCAGGCTGATTCTAAGAAAAAAATGTAAAAGTAAATCTTTTGAATTTCTGGTAGGATTAAGACATACAAAAAATAGAGATCTGAAACTCACCCTTGATGAATAGCCTGCTGCTCTCACGGCTGTCATGGGGCGGGATGCATCACCAGGGGTTCCGGACCGTGCTGACAGACTATTGGTTCTTCCAGTACTAGATGGCCTCCATAATGCCAATGCTTGAGGTGTAGGCGTCGGGTTTCGTACTTTCGCAGATGGACATCTTGGAGTCTCGGCAACAGTTTCGGCCTGCAATTCAAGGTTGCTACCACAAGGATCACACATTCCCTCATCATGAAACAATGCATCATCCCATAAGATGGCAGACTATATCTTACATCTACTCAAGGACAATCAAACTATTTTCTACAATAATCTAGAGATCAAAAGAGGCATCTAGAAAAGATGACCATGACAGTGGACAAAGGAGAACAAAGACCTTGGTACACAACAGCCCAAGACAATACTAAATGCATGGGAGGAAGTAAGCTCCTATGCTTTTTTTTAACCAAAGTTGAATCTCGAATATTATTCCCATTTATCAGAGACATGAACCAAAATTGGTTTGATTGCCTGCCAAATGAGCCTTGAAATCCATGGCCAGCGAGATAGTCAACTTGTCATCTATGGGATCTATTTACATGATCATGCCCCAAACGCAGTTTTAGAGTGAGAACACAGTCTGCCAAAAAATGAACAAGGAGTTCACTTAGGAAAGAAAGGAAGGTCTCAACGGTATGTAGGTGTCTCACCTTCCAAATATGCCATTGGAGTCTGCAAAAAATTGACAATGCATGTAGACAGACACCTTTTAACAGACATCTTTTAAAGATGAAATACATACAGCTATGATGCCTATGATCTCCAGGTTTCAATTCATACAGCTATGATGCTATGATCTCCAGGTTTGTATCTATACAGCCATGATGGCTCGGATCTTCAGGTTTGTATGAAGACAGCTATGATGCAATTAAGGCCAAGTTTTCATTTGCAAACCAAGCTCTCCACAAGCAACCCAAAAAATGAGCTGAAAAATAATTCATATCACTAAAAAACACTTAATCAAGTAAAGCAACTAAGTCTAATACGTTTGAAACACTACACCTAATATTAAAACAAAAAAACAAAAAAACCAAAAGAAAGTATGCACCTGGGAGCCTGAAGCAGAGGGTGGACGGCTGAGGCCAACAATGTGGTCATACACGGTGAACTCTCCTCTGCCAAAGGGCTCACTAATTTTGCGGTACTGGGAAAAAAAGAGAGAAAAAAACATGAAAAGGGATTATAAAGAAGGAAATGGGTTTGAGAGAAAAACAGTACATGGTGGTGTTGGTGCTTGTCGCCTGATGAGGTGAGGGGCCGCTCTTCTTCGTCGTTGTAGAGGTCATAGAGATCGTTGTATCGCATATTCCTGAAGTCCTTGGAGTCCTGGACATTGGAGGCGGCCCCAAACAGGCTCCTCAGCATACGAGCCATTGTGCCCTTGCCTCTCTCCAACCCCCGGCAAACTTCTTAAACAAGAAAAGTCCTAACGGAATGACATTTTAGCTTGGCCTTCTATTTATTAACTCATTTGCTTTCATTTAAGTGAAATTCTTGCTGATATGTCAATATCCAATGGTGTATTCTTTAAAAACAAAGCTTGCTGATTTGATGGCTAGGATTTATTTTCCCAAGACCCAAGACAGGCATACACAATGGGTTGATGCATTTCTATACGGGTTTTTACAAATCATCCCCACCTAAGCTTAGTGGTAGTGCTTGTGCCTCTTACAGTGGGTGTATTGGGTTTGCATGTGCCTCCCAAAGTGGGCGTAATAAGTTTGCATCTACACTCATGTAACTTTAATACCCTCTCTCGTTTTAAAAAATGTTTGAAAACACATGAACACAATGTGCATGCATTTTCACACGGTTTTTTCAGCATTGGTGTAATAATTTGAGAATTCACAATAGGTTGTGGCTCATGAATTTTTACATTAGTATTTACAAACCATTCCCCACAATGCCTCTACATTTCCACATGGTTTTTTCAGCACTGGTGTAATTTGAGAATTCACAATAGATTGTGGCTCATGAATTTTTACATTGGTATTTACAAATCATTCCCCACGAGTCTATACCCACAATCTAGAGGAGAGACAACAAATCCTCTTTGTTTGTCAAATCATTCCCCACCCAAGTTTGGGCCACCAAGATTCTTCAATATTTGTTTATCAAACTCGATTCTACACCCACAATCTGGAGGACAGACAACAAATCCTCTTTGTTTATCAACTCATGGTGGTGGGCGCACACTTTGGAGTCCAAAGGAGAGTAAAAATATTAGGGTCGTTACAAAGTACCTCAACTTTTCCCCCCATTTTAGGGTGGGCAGGGAGATGGAGAGGGGAGACTCCCCATTCATGAGAATGGGTAGGGGAGATCTCCCCCTTTTGTTGCTAGGATTCCCCACCTTTTACCCCCTTTTCCACATGTGCGTAAAGGTGCCTTACCTTCATTATCTAAGCTGGCACATCAACTAAGCCCTCCCTAGTGCCAATAGATGTTTCTTCAAGCAAATGCTAGAAAAACCTAACATGTAACTCATTTTTCCCATTCAAAGTCAAGAAAATCCTGGCTTAAATTTTGACATTGCAGTTTTTTTCAAGCTAAAAACATTGTGTATTCTAGTTATACTCTTGGCATTATGTCTATTTTGGGTGCTAAACCTTGATCAGCTTTTTAATTTCCTTATTTTTATTGGTTGAAAATTTATTGTCTTAAGCATTCTTGCTTCAAGCTCGCGTAATGAGAGCCAGACAAGCCACCTCTCCTACTTGTAATTTTTTTCTTCAAAATGATTAGTGAAATTCTTCTAAATGGACATGGGTTACTTGTACCAATCCATCCATAGGACGATGGTGGTGAACCCCACCTAGAAGACTTTTCACAACATAGTGATCTACCATTGAAGGCATTCTTAAGCATTGCCATGGGATTTTGTCAAGCTTCTTTATCTTTCTTGCCATTCTCAAGAGTTCTTACGCAAATCATGAAAAGGGAGCTTGATTACAAGCATTAGGATGGTGTTTTTGTGTCAATCATCAATGTCTTATCTTAATTCAAACATTAACATGGAAGTTTATGGATTAACCACCACTAAAGGCAGATTATAATTGCATTAGAGGCTTCCATTCTTGACATCAAATCATTTTCTTATCATGCCATTGACATACTCTTGCAAACAATGATGAAGATTCTTGTGACTTGGATGCATTTGGAGATAATTTGATTGTCTAGCATGCCTAGTAAGAGCCACATTTTATGATAAAGATGGCAAAGTTTGAAGCTATTGGTGATGCAATGGTAATTAATAATGGTGCAAAGGGATATTATAAGCATGAGTTCTTCGTGCACTTGATGTAAGTGGCTTGACTCTATCTTTTGAAGCAACATTTCATTGTAACCTTCGTTCTAAAATAAAATCTAGTATGTGGAAGAGGAGTACCCATGGCTAGAGGAGTAAGAGGGAGCCATGGGGGAGTGTTTTCATGAATCTTCCTTACCATGAGTGCCTTGGAAAAGTGGTAAGGAGGAGGATTAGGTAAGCTAGAGAGGAGGTGGTGAAAGTAGCCACACACGACATCGACTTCTTCTTCATTGGTTACTTGGCTGAGTCTTCCTTGCCCTGAGTGCCTTGGAAAAGTGGTAAGGAGGATTAAGTGAGCTAGAGAGGAGGTGGTGAAAATAGCTACACGTTGTTGACCTTATTTTTCATTTCTTAGTACTTGGCAGCAACATTGGTCACTTGGACAATGAATTCATGCAATTTAATGGCAATGATAAGACACATGTATGATACATACATTGGTATTGGTACTCTCTTTAATGAGTATTAATTGTTGGATTGATCCCTAGATGTGGTGGATTGACTCTTGCATCAATTGAACTCAAAAACCATTGAAAGTGATCATATAGCTTGAAAGAATACTGCACAAGCTTCGAGTTAAGCTATCACGTATAGAAATCGGAGTTTGAATTCTTGACCAACTTGGCAATTTTCTACTAGATGTGGATCTTGGATAGCATTGTATACACTTAAAACTTTCAAGATTTAGGGTGTTGGACATCATTGTATACACTTAAGACTTTCAAAATTCAGGGTGTTGGATAGCATTGTCTACACTTATAACTTTCAAGATTCAGGGTGTTGGATAGCATTGTATACACTTAAAACTATCAAGATTCAGAGTGTTGGCTAGATAGAGCTTCTTAAATGCTTCTCAACAAGCCAAAGAATGCAAGAATGGGATGGGCCAAAGTACATAGTTGATTTTTTATCATAATAGTCAAAATAGAGAGTACTTACCCCTTTGATTTAAGTCAAACACATAATAGGTTTGTTAGTACTCTTCAAGAGCTTCACATCGAGCTACAGATCACTCTGTTTGGATCGCTTGTTGAGGATCTACGGCCAATTTTCTATTTTCAGCTGCTAATCACAAAAGTCCAAACAAAGAATGGTAAGGGCCTGCATATTTGGAAAGTAGGGATCATAAGCTTTACATCAAGCTAAAGAAATCCTAAATCCAACATCACTTTGGGGTTCAATAAATCGGCTTAGGTTTTCATCTATGCCACGGGAAAGATCCAAGAAGTTTTCAAAAGTGTTGCAAGATGCCAAAGTGGAGCTTGACAATATGGTTGCAATTGATAAAGATAATGTTGCTCAAATGCATTTGGGTGGTGATAGTCATACACAATGGATCAAATGCATGACATGGATGAGAATGTGGATACCATGGGGGGATGATTAGTACAAATTGTCTAATGAGCATGGAGATGCAACTAATGATAATGATGATGCATTCTATGATGGAGGTCATGATGGATAATTTCAAAAAGAAACAAGAAAATTTGATTCTTCCCTCATAAATGAGCTTAAGGGGGAAACCATGCATTATGGTGGCAAATCATCTTTTGGTGCGACTCATGGTGTAAATCCACCAATGCATGGTATACAAGGAGTGGGTACTTCTTCTAGGTTGTATGAAGAAATGGCATCTCTATCAAGGCAACCCATGGGCATTTTAATTGGCAATACAAATTAGAGTGGTTGTGCTAATAAGGAGAATCATCCACCATCACAAACCATGGAAATAAACCATTACCAAATGCCTTCTTCATTACAAAATCAAGACAAAGGGCAACCCGTGGGCATTTTGATTGGCAATATAAAAATGAGGGTGGTCATGTTAATAAGGAGAATCATCCACCACCATCACAAACCATGGGAAGAAATCATTACCAAATGCCTTCTTCATTTACAGAATCAAGACAAAAGGGAAATGTGTGACATGATTTTAAATGAATGGATGGCACTTAGAATGATAGAAGACCTTCTATAAGGATGCATTTGGATAACACTAATTAAGAGAGGGATGAATTCAAAGGGTCAAAGACAAAGTAGTTTGCACCAAATTCAAAGGAGAGAGTGATTCCAATAACACTAATGAAGAGAGAGATGAATTTAAAGGGGTCAAAGACAAAGTAGTTCGCAACAAATTCCAAAGGAGAGAGAGATTCCAATGAGAAGTTTGAAGAATGGGTCAACAAAAGGGACATGTATTTTCAGCTCAGTCCAAAGAATAAAAGGGATAAAGCCTATTTTGCCACTCTTAACCTTGAGGAATATGCTCACACTTGGTACATACATATTTCTTCTCATGATTATGAGGTTGCTACTTGGACAACCTTTAAAGAAGAAATGAGGGAGACTTTTACATACATATTTCTTCTCATGATTATGAGGTTGCTACTTGGACAACCTTTAAAGAAGAAATGAGGGAGACTTTTACATCGGAATTACACAACAATAAGGTCATTAGTGCTTGGAATGATTTGGAACAAAGAGGAGAAAGTGTTAAAGAGTACTCACACAATTTGTCAAGCCTGCTTTCCATGTAGAAGGGGTGAGTGAAAACAAATGATCAATACATCGATGTTGATATGAATGAGCAAAGGCCTCTTTCTCTTAAGGAGGATATAATGTTGTCTGAGATTTATGATAAGAAATATGCTCATAATTAGCAATATAAAGGACCTCAAAAGAGTGATTCAACTCCTACCTTTCATATGAAGCTCTCATGTGAAGGCTCAATATGGTTCAACATGGGACCTCCTATTCCGAGATACCAATTTGGGAGTCAAGGACTCTTCAATATTAAATTGTATAAAAAAATGAAAGGTTGTGACAAAAATACGATATTGGGTCAAATTTTCTTCTATATAAGAGCGAGTCCACTCTCTCTTGGTGTATTTTAATCATATTAACTTAGCTTGTGGGGCTCAAAATAGCTTCCCTTTTACAAATATGTCGATTTTAAGCAAAAATAACTTGCTTTATTGAACATGCAAATCTAACCACTCAAAGTAGATGTGAACCTTTAACTATATAAATATGTACAACTTTTGTAATAAAATCAAATGTCTATAAGGAAGCTTTTGTATGTCTAACTAAATATATCCGTTGTAAATGAATATGAACGATACACAAAATAGAATCAATGGTGTGTGTTGCACAAAATGGAATAAATGGCACGCGTGTTGCACAAAATCAAGTAATAACCTATCAACACCCAAAGTTTAGTGTCTCAAAATCTTCATGGATCACCACCAGCTCGCCTCTGTTATCCAACCCAAGAATTTATACTTACATTAACTATAAATTAATCAATTAATTAAAAATATAAATAACCATATGAAACTCGATAAATCAAGTTGATGCAACTCGATACTCTCACACATGTACGGAATCACCTGTATACACACGAAGTAAGCTACTATCATACGGATTTAGAAAGGCATCCAAAGTTAAGTGTCTCAAAATATTCATGACCACCACCAGCTCGCCTCCGTTATCCAACCCAGCTCGCCTCCGTTATCCAACCCAAGAATTTACACTTACATCAACTATGCCAATAAATTAGTTAATTAATTAATTAAAAATATAAATAACCATATGAAACTTAATAAATTAAGACGATGCAACCCATACTCTCATGCATGTATGGAATCACCTGCGTATGCACAAAGTAAGCTACTATCACCCAGATTTAGAAATGTATGGAGAATTCATAAATAATAAGAAATGTGAGAATATTAAATTCCATGAATTTACTCCCCAAGGGTAAGAAGCAAATGTTCTCAGTTTATTACAAAATTTGAAATAATCATGGCAAGTATGAATATAAGATATAATCAAGAATGGATAGGCAAGTATGAATATAAGATACAATCAAGGATGGATAGGCAACGAGCATGATCAAGGAGCCATTGAGCCTCTTCAGTAGGGTGGCCTTTATACTTCACTAAATATTTGTGATAAATATTTTCTCTCCTTTTGTTATTATCTACTCATGATCTAAAATAATTTTCGATTCTGTGATCTCAGAATCTTCTTGAGTAATGAATAGTCATCATAAACTGGATATATGGGAAGAGTCTCAATAGACTAATGTGAAAAGAGTTATGAGTACGCTAATGGGATGGAATATCTAAACAGAATGCATTGTTATTAATCTTTGTGAGAATCTTCAGTGGGCCATAAAATTGAGGAGCTAATTTAATTGATGGGTGCTTCTCTACTCTTTTCAATCTTCTCTTTTTTATGCAATGCCAAACATAGTCACCTTCTTGAAAAGTCACTATTGTACGTCTCTCTTTTATTGGCTTGGATCATATACTGACATCATTAACATTCTTAGGAATAGGCCAAGTCTTAATAGTCTGAACTTTTTTGGGGTCTACCCTTATACCTTTAGCTAAGCTTGATGATGGGGCATGCCACCATAATATGCCATATATCGTGGTAGAATGTGGGATGTCATAGCTACATGGGTGCACCAAGCTACCTTAAGAAGCCCTGTCTCCCGACTCACCTATCCTCATGAATCCTCTCTATGATGGGGGGAGTCTGGATACCTCTCAATGAGATAATCCACGACATACCCATCCACCTTATTGTGGCTCTAGCCATGCTGTCAAAGACTCTACATTCCCTCGACTCTACATCATCGAGGGAATGTAGAGTCTTGAGCATGCTCTCTAATGATGCAACAAGATGCATGGTGGAGGGATGGGCATAAAGCTGACTGCAGGAAGCCTCTAAGAAAAAAAACAAGAATGTCATTAAAGAAAACAATAACAAAAGATTGATTCTTCAAGAAAATATGGTTTATCATTCTACTAAATGTAGTGGGGGCATTGGTAAGACTAAAAGGCATAACAAGAAATTTATAGTGACTGGTTTAAGTGTAGGATGTAGTCTTATAAACACCAAAAGTATGCATATAAACATGATGATATCTAGATTTTAAATCAATCTTACTAAACCATATGTACCACGACGCTTATCTAGCAAATCATGAACACAAGGAATATGATACCTATTTTTAATAGTTATCTTATTCAATGCTCTATAGTCGATGCACATGCGATATGTTTTGTTCTTTTTCTAGACTAGAAGTACTGGGGCTCCAAAAGGCAAGCTACAAGATCGAATGAGGCCACGGTCTAAAAGTTCTTATATTTGCCATTGGATTTCCTTTTGTTGTATCTAGTTTTGTCTATAAGGGGAACTATGAGGTGGTTGACTACCAGGGAGAAGCTCAATGGTATGATATTTTGGGTGAGATGTAGGTAGTCTTGGTGAGAATAGGTCATTTGTAAAAAAATCTTTGAATTGATCTAGAAAATCTTTCTGACTATGAGATAATTTATGCTCAATTGCTTTAGTTTCGTTCATGTAAACTATGTAAGCTTTCTCATGTTTTCTTAGTGCACGTTTTTTTGAGTGTATGATAACAATGGATAGAGGTCATGTATAACATCACTATAAAGAGTTAAAGTTTCATTATGATGCGTAATCCACATCATGTGTGTATCATAGTCGATTTGGGGATGAAACTGATGACGAAAAGGCATGCCTAAGATAATATCACCAGTGTACAAAGGTGTAATCAAGAAATTTTCCTTATAGAGAGACATATGTGACTCTAATTGCATATTCTTAACAACACATTCAGAAATAAAATCGTAGGTGCTTCCATCATCGTGCAACACTAAAACATTGTGAACATTAATTTTACCCTTCATTTTAAGCAATGAAGAAGTTGAAATAGGGTTACTTGGCACATCGTTTTGGTTGGGTTACCATCACTGTGTAGCATATCTTCGAACAAATCTAGAGCATAATCGCCATTTTTGTTAGGCAACTCGTTGATGTTGTAAAGCTGAGCAACTAGTTGTTTAGAGGTTTACCAACATCAAGTGGTAAAGTGACCTAGTTTGACTACCCTTGTAGAATGTAGGGTGAGGCTTTTTAGCATTATTAGTGTTGTGACTAATAGGCTTGGGATGAATTATATTGCCTTGATCATTAACAGCCTTTATATTTTGAATAGGAGTAGTGTGTGCATTACTAGTTGCTACACCCAAGGCTTTCTATTTGCATTGAACCATTAAAAGAATGTAATCCAATAGGAGCATTGTAGTGATGAGGAAAAGATTATCAATTGTTATTAAAGCTCAAAGTTTGTTGATTATTTGGAAAATATACATTGAAGTGTATATTAGGCTTGGTTAAACCTCTTTTGCATTCTACATCATGTGCTAAAGCAATAGCATCATCTAGTTTCTTCAAGACCAGATTCATAATGATGTTGATGAATAGTATCTTCAGGCATGTCTTCAAGTATGCAAAGTTTAAGTAGATTTTGCCAAAACTTCTCACGGTCGGACATAGACAAAGTGTCCCATGCACGACGAGCTTTGAGGGCAAACTATGGTGGTGGTAAAAAGCTAGCTTTAATCTTATGTTGGAATTCCTCCCAAGTAGTAGGCTTGTTTGTGGGGAGAACATTCCACCAAAGTGATGCACAATCAACTATATGGTTGGTAGCACATTTAATCTTATCTTGTTCAGAAAAAATCCTTTCTTCAAAAGAGAAGTAATCATCCAATTGACTTAACCCCATGAAAGCACAAGAAAACCATCCTTTTTGCTATCAAAATTGATAAAAGAAAAAGTATGATGGCTAACCTTACGATCCTTTTTAGTTGCTTGAGCATTGAAAGTAGCCTTGATGATCTTAGCCATGTGTGTGTCTTCAAAAGTAGGATTAGAAACTTTATTTTACTGACAAGCATTGCTCAAGGACAAGGCATTTTTGTTGCTTATCTTGAAGTAACTATTTGAGGAGTTTAATTTAGTCTTCAAAGGTCGGTTATGGAAGTGGAGAATTAGAGAATCCATCATCTCAAACATTAGCATGTCCTTTGTTGGTGTCGTCGCTCGTTGGTGGCTTTATTTAAAAGCAGGGTCCGAATCCATGGGTTTGAGTTGAAGGAGGAATGTTCAGATGGAAATTTCAGTCTAATGGACCATATTTGTGTTAAGGATATGAATGATATGATCTGAATTAATTGTTATGTGATGATGAGTTCTATATAAGGGATCTTTATCCCAAGATTCTGTTGGGTTCACCAGACTATAAGGAACCCCAAAATCAGTTGGATCTTAAGGGAAAGAGTTGTCCTCTAGTTTGCGAGATGAGGACATCTTGCATTTTTTAAGTGGGGTAGGATGTAAGATTCCTCCCTCTAGCTTTTGAGGTGTGCAGGTGTAAGAACCTCCCCTTCTGATCTTATAATTATTCCCCTCTTTGAAATAAAAGAAAGACCCTGTTTTACCCTGTTTTGGCCTGGAGAGAGAAAATGTCTAGAGGGAGGTAATTCAAAATTGATGTACTAGAGATGTGTGATTATATAGAAAAAATAGGTTATCCACTTCAAATCTCATTGAATTTTCTATCTAAGATTGATTGGATAATTAAGATAAACATAAAGATAATTAAAGATAAACTATTATCCACTTAAAAATTAATATTATTAATAATATTTATTAACAAGTCTAAATTTAATTATATACTGCTTTCTAAACCTAAAGAAAATTTTAGTGATTTTTAAAAGGATTTTAAAGATTTTTTTGTAACTTTTAAGCTTTTTTGGGCTTGAAAATAACTTTCTTTGGCTTAAAAATAGGGTATTATAGACTAAAAAGGGATCTAAATTTTTTAAAAATTGTTGAGTATATGTAGAAGGACATGAGGGCATGACTAAACTCTTGGATAAAGATAAAGATGTGTTTAAATTCCCAAGAGTTTACCACCAAAGAGAGATGTTAATCATGGTATTGATCTTAAACCGAATACAAAGGCGGCTAACAAGTCCCCATATAGGCTCTCTATGGTTGAAAAAGATGAAGTTGCAAGACAAATCAAAGAACTCTTGGATATGGGATGGATTAAACCAAGTCAATCACCATTTGCTTCACTCGTGCTCTTGGTGAAGAATAAAGATGAAACATTATGTATGTCCATTGACTATCGTCATCTCAAAAAGATCACCATTAAGAATAGGCTTCCAATACCTCATGGGATGATCTTTTTGATGAACTTAAGGATGCTAAGTACTTCTTAAGATTTATTTGAGGTCATCATTGTACCATTAAATTAGAATGAAGGAAGGTGGTGAGTTCAAAATATATTTTACAATGGAAAGAGGACTATTTCATTTTATGGTGATGCCATTTAGGTTATGTAATACACATGCTACTTCTTTCCAAGCATTGATGAGAACAAAGTACTTCAGCCCTTCCTCTTCAAATTTTTATTGGTGTTCTTTGATGATATCCTCATCTATAGCAAGAATGAGGATGAGCAATTGATGCATGTTAGAGAAGTACTTAAGGTGTTGAGGAATAACCACTTGTATGCAAAGGAGAGAAAATGTACTTTTATGGCTCAAGAAGTGGAGGATCTTGGTCACATTGTGAGCAAAGAGGGCATCAAAGTGGATCCCAAGAAGGTTGAATGTATGATCCTAAAGTGAATACAAAGATGGTTATAACAAGCCCCCATATAGGCTCTCTAAGGAAGAAAAAGATGAAATTACAACACAAATCAAAGAACTCTTAGATACGGGATGGATTAAACCAAGTCAATCACCATTCGCTTCAACGGTATGATTAGTGAAGCAGAAAGATGAAACATTCTATATGTGCATTGACATATGCCAAGTATTTCTCTAATGTTGCTTTGAGGTCGAGGTACCATTAAATTAGAATAAAGGAAGGTGATGAGTTCAAAACAACTTTTAGAATGGAAAGAGGGCTATTTAATTTCACGGTGATGCCATTTGGGATATGCAATGCACGCCCGCTACTTTCTAACCATTAATGAGCAATGTACTTTAGCCCTTCCTCTTCAAATTTGTATTGATTTTCTTTGATGATATCCTATCCATAGTAAGAATGAAGATGAGAATTTGATGCATGTTAGAGAAGTGCTTAAGGTTTTGAGGAAAAACCACTTATATGCAACGGAAAGAAAATGTACTTTTGGGGCTCAAGAAGTGGAGTATCACATTATGAGCATTTGATGTATGTTAAAGAAGTGTTTGAGGTGTTAAGGGAAACCGCTTGTATGCAAAGGAGAGTAAATGTACTTTGGGGGCTCAAGAAGTGGGCTATCACATTGTGTGCATTTGATGCATGCTAGAGAAGTGCTTGAGGTGTTGAGGAAAAACCACTTGTATGCAAAGGCGAACAAATGTACTTTTGGGGCTCAAGAAGTGGACTATCACATTGTGAGTAAAGAGGGCATCAAATTTGTATTGGTTTTCTTTGATGATATCCTCATCTATAGCAAGAATGAGGATAAGCATTTGATGTATTTTAGAGAAGTGCTTGAGGTGTTGAGGAACAACCACTTGTATGCAAATGAGAGAAAATGAGAAGTGCTTAAGGTGCTGAGGAACAACCACTTGTATGCAAATGAGAGAAAATGTACTTTTGGGGCTCAAGAAGTAGAGTATCACATTGTGAGCAAAGAAGGCATCAAATTTGTATTGGTTTTCTGTGATGATGTCCTCATCTATAGCAAGAGTGAGGATAAACATTTGATGCATGTTAGAGAAGTGTTTGAGGTATTGAGGAACAACCACTTGTATTATCTCCACAAAAATGGTTATGCGTACCCATGCGTACAAGTAGCAAGGTGAAAAAGAGCAAGAAGGAGTAGTAGCCAAAGAGGAAGGGGGTAGAAAGACAAGAAGAATCTCATCAACACCTCATTCTCAAGGTATTCTGCTATTTTTCCTTTATACTCACTTATCATTATCTTCTGATTTTTTCCTTCATAAGACCTTGGCTTCTCTACCTATGTGCATCTAAGCTTGTGTGCTTCTCAATGGAAAAAAAGCCCAGATGGGCATGAAAACACAACGTGGTATCACACTCTAGTTTCATACACATTAAAACTTTCGTTTTTCTAAGTTTAAATGCTAAAAATGGTGGTCAAGAATGGATTAATTAAGCCATGTTAACAATGGATTAATGTTTAAGCCATATTTAATGCATTGAGTGACTTAACTCAGGGTTTAAAAAAATGACATGTTTTGTTGAGCGTGATATTGCACTTAGATCTCAGAGGCCTTATGGCTTGCATTTCATGCCTTTCCCATATGGATATTTGTATTTCATGGCTTACATGCATGCATGGTTCTCATGCCTTATGCACATACACATAGAAGTAAGTTTGGCTTTGTGCCTATGCCATACCCACATATGGAGCATAAAAGACACCTAAGCATATAACTTATTGCACACGACCGCTTGGGTATGCATAGGCTCCATAAGATTATGATGTAAGAATGGGTAGGGAATTCAGAGGCCCAACTAGCTCATTAGTCATGTTGGAGTGCCTTAATGGCTATAATCTAGCCAAGCAGTGGCTACCAATAAAAACTATGGGTTTCTTGTTTTCCACATATGGTAGACACACATTGGCTAGCTTTTTTCAAACGCCTTAAAGAAAATAGTGGCCACATGCATGTAGATGTCTTGCTTTGACATTTGTTGAGGGTGCGGTGTGGCTCCGATGAAAAGTCTTGGTGCAAGGGCTTAATGGTTGGGCCTCCAAGTCTGCTATGTAAAAATGGCTAACTCGGTGTTAAGAAACCATCATGTATGTGGTTTTGTGCTGCCCACATCTACACATGCTCAACAACTGAATATATGTACACAACATGTATGCACAATGACACATGCCATATTGAGTTTTTCTAACAATGCATGTGCATGTGTAATGCAATGCAATTACTTCTATGACTTTTCATCATCCTCAAACAATTATCACCCTGTCGTCGTTATAGGTTTGTAAGTATGAAAACACATCCATGGAGATGCCATCCTTGCTTCTCGTTGCATGCTTGTGGATATTGTGCATAGCTTCCATCCATGATCGATTATAATCATTGTAGCTAGAGTTGGACACACTCAAAGAAATTGTTTTTCATGCTTCTCAATACAGGCAAACAATTGTCAGCTTTTCCAGTAGCTCCATGGGCTCCAAGAAGCTTGTTGTCTAAGAAGATGTGATTCAGGAAGTCGGCTATTTTGAGTTGGCTCTCCAAATACTTGCATGGGGTCTTGCTAAAAAATGCTGGCATCTCCTAGGTATGTGGGAGCTTGGCGAGCATGGAGAAATAGTGGTATGGACGCTTGAAGTGTCAACAAAGGGTTGGAGGCTATAAGTTGAGAGGAAGAAGAGTGTAATGTAATGTGGGTATAGTTCATAAAAAAAAAGGCACGCTGCAAGGTAGTGCATCATGCATTG
The DNA here is from genome assembly GCF_041138505.1 of Cibotium barometz. Classification (NCBI taxonomy): domain Eukaryota; kingdom Viridiplantae; phylum Streptophyta; class Polypodiopsida; order Cyatheales; family Cibotiaceae; genus Cibotium; species Cibotium barometz. The sequence continues at coordinate 10,235,218 of NC_141072.1, read as the reverse complement.
TGGTGTACATAGTGGGTCATGATGCAGCATGTCACAAGGCTTGAAGCACAATGAGCTAGCTAATGCAAAGCGTGTATGAAATGGGACGTGCAAGATGGAACCGCGATTGCGCATGCAAGATTAGATTAGGTCACAGAGGGAGCAATTGGTTAGGACCAACTGCATGGATGTGGCCCATGCACAAATGCAAAGAGGTGGGTGGCTAGGCATGCAGTGGTGGTTGACGGAAGCAGCTCTGTACTAGTCCCATCTCTATAGATTGTGGAGCCTCCCAATTGAAGAAGGTGATTGGTGTGATGGCCATAGGCAACAAGCTACTAGACCATACGCTGTGAGAACTAGGAAGCTTGGGCGGGTGAGCAGAAGACTAGCGAGGCGGCCTCATTTTAATGAGCGTGCTAATGCGCTCATGAGGGAGGACTTGCCCCAGTCACACCCATAGATTCCTTCCTTCCTAAGTTGTATTAACAGGCCTCCTCTGCATGGATGGGTAAATTTGTTGACATGCTCAAAAAATTTAGACGCACCTGATTACATGCGGAGCAAAAGAAGTTATTATATCTGATTTGATTTGATTGATTGCCATTTTATCAAAATAAGTTATTATATCTGCCATGACCCTTCTCAATCTTTCAATGGGGTGTTATTAATTGATACATGTGATTTGTTTAGTCTCTTATAAATTTACAATTATAGCTTCTATGTTTTCTACATTCCTTCTTTGCTTCCAGTAAGTTTACATTTTGATTTTTGTAACGATTTATTGGCAAGGCCTTAATAGAGTGGTACCTGGATGCATTTTTTGTTTTGTTTTGTTTTGTTTATGTGGGATGAAATTGCCATCTTCTCTTCTTGGTTGTAAATGGTACACCTATCAAAGAGTATGTCTGCTATTGAGATCCTTTCCTAAAACTAATCTCATGACATTGCAATTTAAGACTATCTATAATATTTTCGTTTTTTATGATCATGGTTTTTATGGGCAATTATGTCGTGTGTGTACATATTTCTATCTATTTTCATTTTTTATGATCATGGTTTTTATGGGCAATTATGTCTTGTGTGTACATATTTCTATCTAGTTCATGGAACTGGATCCATGTTCTTATTTTATTTTATATTGAATTATGAGAGTACAAGTTTGTAGTGGAAATAAGCATCATCTCTTTAGCCTTGTAATTTAACATTGTAATTAATTAACACACCCTTTTAAAAGCCTTCTGTTTTTTTTATTTAAAGTTTTAAATAAAAAACATGCTCAGTTTTAGGCCTTGCGTGGTTTTTTTCCTCAATTTTTTTATTGCCTCTTGTGGTGAGAGTATTCTCCTATAAGGATTTTTTTTTTGAAAACATTGTAGTCAAAGAGAACTCAACATTTTCCAGAAAAGTCTTTGAAAGCCACGAAAATAGCTTTCTTTCTTTATAATGCTATTGTTAAACATTTTATTTTATATCAAGAATGGACAAACTATTAGGAAGTGTTAGTTTATTATGAATCACAACCGCCACTTTGGTGGATATTATTAATGTTTTACTTACTATGCAATAAAGACACTTGGATCTAAGTATCTCGTATACGGTTTTTTACATTATATTTACTATATTCAATAAAGACACTTGGATCTAAGGAGCTTGCATATGGTTTCAAACTTTAGTTTGTCTTTTTAAAGCATATAAGTTTGAAAGAGAGAGGGGTTAATAGGTAAATAGATAAATAGATTTTAACATTTGTGAAAGACCAAGAAAAGGCTTTTTTGGCACATGTCGTATTCATTAGAAGCTCAAAACATTAATTAAGGATCAAGGTGGTCCATTGAGCTAAATAAGGTAAACAAACAAAAGAAAAAGAGAGTCTACTAATTGGGTAGTGTGGCCTCAAGGGTTGGAGGAAGAAGGCTTGATGTTATTTTATTTGGTGGAGAATTCATGGATGAGGGCTCTTCTTGAAGAAAAAGGAAGATCTTCAACATTACTTAAAGATCAAGGGTACATTAAGCTAACAAGGTAAACAAACAAACAAAATACATAGTCTACAAATAGGCTAGTGTGGTGGCCTGAATGGTCGTAAGATGCATCACATGAAGGCTCGTCGGTGCCATTTTGTTTACTGAATTTGTGGATGAGGGCTCTCCTTGACAAAGGATGTTCCTTAACATTACTTAAACATCAAGGGTACATTGAGTTGACAAAGCAAACAAACAAAAGAAAAAGAGAGCCTAGTAATTAGCTAGTGAGCTTCAATGATTAGAGGATGTGTCACCAAGAAGACAAACAAAAGAAAAAGAGAGCCTATGATAAGCTAGTGCATCGGATGTGTCACAAGAAGGCTCAATGCAATTTTTTGTGTGAAGATTTCACGAGTGCGAGCTCTCCTTGAAGACAAAGGATGCCCACTTGATTGTTGCATGTGCTACCCTCACCTTTCTAACCCTTCTCACTTTTGCTTGAGTTGCTTTTGGTGTGAGTTTTCTGTTGGATATCCAAGGCTTGGTGCCTTTTAGGAGCTTGGGTTTCTGTTATGAAAAATCACAACCTCAAAACGCGTGTCAAAGAGAACTAGATTTATTCTGCCAAAAATAGATACAATGCTAATTTTTTCCAAGCTTGCTCTGTACGCAATATTTATAAAAAATATTTAAATAATTTTATATGATAGTCCTCAGTTGCGTAGAATAGCAACATTATAATTGTGAAGTCATTCCAGAAGGTTGAATCTTTGGAATCACTCACAAAGAATTTGTTTCGTGTACATAGTCATTCCAGAAGGTTGAATCTTTGGAATCGCTCACAAAGAATTTGTTTCGTGTACATATTAGATTCACTCAAAACCAGCTCGTACAATCTGTAGAGCATGTATACAGAATTGGGTTGGACTCGCTCACTCACAACCGATTCATACACCGAAGTGGATTGGACTCATTTGTCAAAGCAAAAATGGTTGGGATTGCTCTCAACAACTAAAATTGATTGCAATCATTGGTCAAGGAGGTGAGGCACAACCATCCATTCACATAGGACTAGTTGGATTCACTCACAATGATCCAACATATTTGTAATTCATAAATAGAAATGGAAAGGAAAAGGAAATTTTGGTAGATTGAAGTAGAACACTTCGAAATCAGCAAAAATACTAAACAATAGAATACATACCTCCATCGTTGGTGTCATTGAAATTATCTGTCAAAAGAATTTTGACACTCAAGGATACGTGAGATTATAAACCATAAGTAGATGAAATTAATTACGTAAACAAGTCTAGATGATGAAAGGTTAATTTACTTTTGAAGTTGACATAAACTTAAATAATAAACACAAAACTCAAGTGTAGAGAGTCGTACCTTTATATATATATATATATTCAACTGAAATGATACTTTACATTGAGAAAAATGTGAAAGAATGCGAACGGATTATAATTCCATACATAACTACGGACTATGACTTTATAAGAAATAAAATCCTTAAGCATGATCACTATTGTAGGGTTAGAAACAAAAAAGCTTACTTGGAAGGTGTTTGAGTCACCATCTATAATTCGTAAAAGTTGGAAGCTTGTATGTCGAAGAGAAGTTGTTGTCCTCCAAGGTTGACTTGTGATAATTAACAACCCCTGATGAAATTTGTAAAAACCAAACGTTGACAAAACTTTTGAAAATCTAATGTTGGTTGTAGTCCTTGAAATCCTGAATGTAACCTCCAAAAGGCAATGGTAGAAGAATCTTGAAAGTATTTGTTTATCTTGGTTGATTACAAAAGTCCTTAATTATAGCAATCAATATATAAAGCTTATAAGCTTTGCTATATAGGCTTATATTATAAGTTTTATAATATAAGGCTTTATTACATGGCTTTAATAATCAAAGCTTAAACCTTTGTGGAAAATGATGGTGGCCAGTACAGAACAGTGAAGAGATGGGCGATGGCCAATTTGAAACTGAAGGGAGGAAAAGGGGCGCTTAGAGATAGCAATATATATTTATATATATTGATGATGATGATGTTATTTTATTTCCTTTGTTTAATGATATGTTACGTTATTTGATTTTAATTTAATTTCAAGTTTGTTTTAATAATTGATGTATTTTGTGAGTATTTAACTATTTCTTCAAGAAGTATAAAAAGGTTCCCGTGAAAGTGGTATCAGAGCTTGGGTGTAAATTCTTGAAGAAGATTAAATCATCACAAACCAAAGGGTAAAGGGGGGAAAGCTTACAAGAAACCAAAGGGTAAAAGAGAGAGCGAACATAGAAGACCTTTGGCCAAAGATTGAATGGTTATGGGATTTGTATAGACCCTTGGATGGAGATTAGAATCAATGGCTAGGAATTAATGTCACCCTTCTTCAAATACCACTACTGTGTAAGAAAAATCACTTATGGTTTGGCAAAAGTAGTTTTAAGAATCTGATTTTGGTTTTGAGATCTTTCTTTATAGTAGATGTGAAGACCAAGGCATGAGTAGCACTCTCCTATTCTCAGAATTCTGGGTAGGAGAAAAATTCTATATTGGATGATCTCGAAAAATTTCAGCTCTTGAATATTAGTTATTCTTTGCTAAATTGTCCATTTAATTTTTTTTTAAATTTAACCTTCTCTACCTACATGGCCACGTGGCGGCGCTACATGATTGAGGGGGAAGAAAAGAAGAAAGCATGGTCTTACGTGCATGGTAATTCTCTCCAGCAGCGCAGACTGGATGAAAGGAAGGGGGGGGGGGACAAGCAAATTTTTATTTTATTTTAATTGTTTTCCTCCTTGCGTGCTGCGCGTTTTTCAGCTTGGAGGGGAAACATCTATGGTTAAAGCTTATTTTATATATATAACTATATATAACTATATATAACTATATATATATAGTTATATATAGTTATATATATATATATAGTTGGCTGCGTCTCCCTACTATCCACTCCAAGTTTGGAGACGGGCGCACCTTAATGTGTGCTAGCTGCTGGATGAACTATGGTAAAATAAAATCAGACTTTCAAAACTGTGCAAGGACCGATGAGGCACCAATTACAAAGTTATAGACATGGAATGGAGCTTACTAGATAAAGCTTCAAAAGCCTTATTAAACCCATTTCTTAGAAAATTTTGTAAAAAAAACAGTGTGTGCTTTGTTAAAGCTGCACTATTATTAGGCTTTAAATAACGAAGCTCTAAAATAACAAAGCTTTATTTAGATTTATCAAGCTTAAACAATAAAGCTTTAGTGAGCCTCATATAAAAGGACTTAAAAAAATTTTATTAGTATAATCCTTATTCCAACTACCCCTTTTACTTTCTGCCCATACAACAGATTTTGGGGGCTTAACCATTAAGTTATAAAATTTTTGATTGAGATCCGACAATCGAGCTTTTTATATGTACAACAACTTTATATCTTTAATATATTAGTTACTATAACTTTTAGATAGGGGTTACCAAAAATGCCCAAAAATTACAGCTTTTAATATCTTTAATCATCCCTCTAAAGACTGGAGACCTTAGTCACTCATCAATCAAGGGAATTTTAGAAGAAAACTTTTGTTAAATGACTTTGTGCACATTTACACCTATACATTAATATTGTGCCAACTTGCACATTCCATTAAACTGAATCCTGCACAAATTAAATTAAACATATTTTTGTAATTCATAAAAAATATGAATAAATATATACCTGTAAATAACAACTAAAGCCCAAGTTGATGTTCCAAGTGCTAATGCAGATCACTCCCTTGATCCAACACGAAGAATTATGCCCGAGGCTTACTCCAGCATATAGTTGAGGGCGATAGCACAATGTCCCTTATCCTCTCAAAGCCCCAATGCTAGATCTGGAAGCCAATACGAGGAGAAGGTACATTGTGGGACAATGTACCTTATCCTCTCAAAGCCCCAATGCTAGATCTGGAAGCCAATACGAGGAGAAGGTACATTGTGGGACAATGTGGCAAAGCATACAAAGCTGTCAAACCCGCATCTCGCAGATCTGCTAGAGATCAAGGTAGTTGCTTTTATGATCAATTATTATTTCTATAGATGGCGACACAAGCATCCAGTGCACACACGGGGTAGCAATCGAAATAGATGGAGACAACCCCCGCCTGGAGGATTTTAGCATTCAACCGGAATGCCGTAAGGAATACCTGATCATTCTAGAGTACTATTGGGAATATAAAGGCTCAGCCCCCAACAAACGAGTCGATCCAGTCTTCATGCCTATCAAACGGAGACTCACGAGACTACAGTTTAAGGGAGAAAAGGAATGGGATGCCCATGTTTGCTACAATTTTCCAAAGTTCTTACCATCGGAGTTTTCGAATGTAGCAAGTCAAAAGAACCAAATGCTCACCTAGATCCACTCGTGGTAGAGAATACCTGATCCAAACATAGTGGTGGCTGTGGTCAGGTTCCTGAAATTGATTGTAGTACTCATTGACCAGCCAATAGAAACACATGATGGATACAATGCAAAATGCCTTTGCTTCGACATAAATAGGGGCCCATATGAGCTAGGAATAATTCTTTATTACCATTAACTGCGGTGTCTTCTAGGCTATATGCACATTACATTCGAAGACATGATCGACACTGAGTTCTAGACATCACACTCTGCATTCCGAAGAACCCTAAAAAAGTTTCAATCACGCCGCAATTTCTACCGACATGAATTCGGCGATCAGGTCTTTTCGACCTCAGTGAAAGGTTCTGAGGACATAACCTACTTCAAATTAGGGGGGGATGTTAATCCCACTATGGATTAACAAAAATGCTCCTCCATTTGAGAACATTAATAAGTGTTACGTAATGGCACTATAAACATTATACATTATGAGATACTGCCCAACCAAGGCTTTAGATTAGTAAGTTTTGGGCACCCAAGTGTGACTAAGGGCTAGATGTGTAAAAGGAAATTTCTCATAATAATGAAAGAACATAATCCCCCTTTGTGCTATGAGAACTCTCCCTTTGTCTTGTGTATGTGAGAGAGAGAGAGAGAGAGAGAGAGAGAGAGAGAGAGAGAGTGTACTCTAGTGCATGTGACTGTTTCATGCTTGTGTGTGAGAGAGTGAGAGGAAGAGATTACCTTGCATGTGGTGTGAGCGACTCCATGCGGTGACAGCGTGGAGGTGGAGATTAGAGGTTGGAGCTTCCCAAAACGAGCTTGGAGAGCCTCAAGGGGGGACGTGAGCTCGAAGCATTGGTAAGTACCGTACGACGGTTGTAGTCTAGTGCTTGTCCATTTGGTGAATGTGTGGAGTTCCCTTGGGAGGTGCAGTATGCCATAACACCATGGTCTCAAATACAATTCTCCAAAATGAACTCATGAATTTGACATCTCTATCTTTAATAATTTGTTACGGCATACCATGTAATTTGAAATACTCCACAATTGCTTTATGACCATACATGCCATGTACTTAAACTTTGTCAATGTATCCATAACTACATATAAGATGTCACATCCCTTCTTTGTGTGCTTTGATGAAATCCATAGCAATATGTATCCCACAACTACATATAAGATGCCACATCCCTTCTTTGTGTGAGGAAGTCCTCTGATGAAATCCATAGCTTCAAGAATAGGCAAGGACTGAAGCAAACCCCCAGGCTTATGTGTTTTTGTTGAGTTGACAAGACGCGCACTTTGACACATATACATGTATGTCCTTTCGCATCCCTTTCCAATAAAATCTCTTTCTTATCTTGTCATTGGTCTTGAAAAGATAAAAATTTTCCAAAATAGGAGACGAATGCATTTCCTTCATCACACTGCTTGCTTGTATTTCTAACATGGGCATAAGATAGACCCTTTTCTTGTAGTATAAGAGACCATTTTGAAACTTTAAATGGGGCAATTCTTCATGAGAACCATGCTATTATTTATGCACCATTTGTGACACTTCCTCATCCAAGAGATACTCCTCTTGAATATCCATGATCAAATCCTTATGAACTTTAAAGATGGCCGATAAAGAGCATGCCCACATTCTAGATAGAGCATCAGCAACCACATTATATTTTCCCCTTTATATGTGAACTCAAAATCACAATTTTGCAATGTAGCCACTACCACCTTCGCTTAAGATATAAATTTAGTTGAGAAAGGAAATATAACAACACCCTATAATCACTTCTTACATAAAAGTGATTCCCATGAAGATAATGATTCCACTTCTTGATAATATGTAAGATACCGAAAATATCTTAATTATCCACATGCATTTTCATTTCCTTCTCATTCAATTTATGACTCTCATAAGCAATCACACCATGGTCTTGGTATAAAATTGCCCCAATTTCTTTCCCACATGCGTCGGTCTTCACGGTGTGAATAGCTTAGAGAAGTATTCCAAAAAAAGGCTTCCTTCTTAATCTTATCGGTAAGAGGAGCTGTAATTATTGCATACCTCTCAATGAACCTTCTATAAAAAGAAGATAAACTTCTTAGTTGGGTCACATTAGTAAGTATAGGCCACTTCTTCATACATTCAACCTTCTTAGGAGATCCACTTTAATTCCCTATTTGCTGTTACCATATTATAGTAGTGATGTGTGTGAACACACTTAGGACCACCGGGGCACTTTTTCCCTCACTAGGAGGTTTTTTCCCCCGTGCATTGTATATACGCCCATTATCTTCTAGGGCTTGTTATCTTTCATTTTTGGCACTCATAATACACTACTGTGTTGTGCTCAAGCTTCCTCATCTTCTTGAAGTTGTGTGTGCATTCCTGCAACCCTAATTCCAACAATTGGTATCAGAGCAGGCTTCCTCCTCCCGGGCAGCATCACCGGCACCTGCCGCTTCATCTCCTCCGATTGCGACGAGGTTTCACGAGCGTCTGCAGGTTAGTATATGCCGTGGGAAAGCCCGTAGGGCTTGTTCGTTTCAGAATTTTGATCTGAAGTCATTTCGCCCTCCGTTTTTGCATTCCAAGTACTGCGCAGGCAAAATCGTCCCACTGTGCAGATTTTCTGTCAAGATTAAAATCTGCAGGACAGGTGCCCATTCGTCTGTTTTGGGCTGTGCTACATAGCACAGGTCGATTTTATACAGGTTTACCTCTTACAGACAGCATTTACATCTAGTAGTACAGTCATTGGCCATGGCTGACAACAATGATGTATTCCGCATGTTGGCTGCTGAGGATAAGTTGGATGGCACCAACTATCCATTGTGGGCATATATGATGCGACATGTATTGGTAGCAAAGGGGTTATGGAACATTGTGCAGGGTATTGATGCACGTCCTATTGTGGCTGGGAATGCTGCAAACACATCAGAAACAGGTACTGTTGATGATGGTGCAGGCACAAGTGCTGTAGCAGCTGTTCGAGAACCACCACTTTCAGCAGAGCAGATTCGTTGGGATGGTAGAGATGCGCAGGCTCATGCCTTGATTGCGCTATCTGTCAAACGTACCATTATCCCACATATTCGCTCCTGCAGGACTTCTAAGGATGCTTGGGATGTACTTGCCACATTGTATCAGGCAAGAAATGAGGCTCGTGTTGCTTACCTCCGAAAACAGTTGGAGAGTGAGCATATGAACGAAGGTGATTCTATGGATAGCTTTTTGACAAAGATCAAGGATTTCAAAGAGCAGCTCATTTCTGCAGATGAAATCCTGTCAGACAGTTCACTTGTGCAGACTGTTTTGAATGGTCTACCAGATTCTTATCAGGGTTTTGCTTCCACTCTTCGCTTGATGATGAAAGGCAATCCCAATGCCTTATCATTTGAGGAGTTAGTTTCTGTTTTGCTGCAAGAAGACCAGTCAAGGCAAAACAGGAATATTATGCGTGTCGCAGATCAAGCTTTCGTTGCTAGTCAGAGAAGCGGGAAAGGTAAAGCTGGCTTTTCTTCTAGTAAGCAGAAATCTGCAAATGCTGCGCAACCAAAGAAGGAAGACAAAGATGAGAAGAAGGGTGACAAACAGAAGACATTTTGCAAGTACTGTAAGGGAAATGATCATGTCATCAAAGCGTGTCCTAAGCTGGCTGCGAAAGAGGCTAAAAAGAAAGAGGCTGGTATGGCTGTTGTTGCAGATGCCTCTCCTTCTAACAATGAATCTGCTAATGTTGTTCAAGATACAGAATGGGCATTCAATGCGCAGTGCAGTTATGACCCATCTTTGCATGACACATGTATGTCTGCAGTAGATTCAGATGTATGGTACTTTGACAGTGGTGCCACTAAGCATATCACCTCGCAGCGCAGTTTATTCACTTTCCTTGAGTCTGCTCCCACAGGGAATACTGTCACTTGTGCCAATAACTCCTCTTATCCCGTTAAAGGAGTTGGACAGATTGTGCTGAATGTTGCAAATTGCAACACCTTTACACTTTTTGATGCATTGTATGTGCCAGGGATCAAAAAGAATCTGCTGTCAGTCTCCGCATTTGCCAAAACAGGTTTGGTTGTAAAATTTGTGGATGACAGATGTACTGTTCATGATCTCTCTTGTGGTGACATCATTGTAGCATCTGGTTCACTATGTCGAGGGCTGTATAAGCTCAATATGGATGGCAAATGTGTAGAGGATTCAGCATGTGCTATTATGGATACGCAGGCTATTTCAAATGCAAAACTGTGGCATGCACGTTTTGGTCATCTGAATTTTGCAAGTTTGCTGCGCCTGCAGAAATCTGAAATGGTGTCTTCTTTGCCTAAGCTTGAGGCACCTGTCAAGCATGTTTGTGAGGGCTGCATATTGGGTAAAATGCAGCGTGCTTCCTTTCCCAAAGATGGATCAGTGAGAGCTGAACGCAGATTGCAGCTTGTTCACAGTGATGTTTGTGGTCCCATGCAAACTCCATCATTTGGAAACTACCTTTACTTCGTGACTTTCATTGATGATTTTACCAGGCATGCATGGGTATATCCTTTGAAGGCAAAGTCCGAAGTGTTTTTGTGCTTCAAACAGTTTTTGGTTATGGCTGAAAATGTGTCAGAAAGTAAGATGGGCACCCTCCGTTCAGATCGAGGGGGGGAGTATATGTCTTCAGAATTTAATGCATTTCTGGCTGAGCGTGGGATAAAACACCAATGTACAGTGCCGTATACACCACAGCAAAATGGTGTGGCTGAGAGAAAAAACAGGTCTCTCATGGAAATGGCAAGATGTATGGTTAAGAGTCAAAGTCTACCACATGGTTTTTGGCTTGAGGCTGTCATGTGTGCCACTTATGTACTAAACAGGTGTCCCACCAAAGCATTACAGGTTGTCACTCCATATGAGGCTTGGCATAGCCGCAAGCCATCTGTTGGCCATTTACGTGTTTTTGGTTGCCTGGCATATGCATTAGTGCCTGTGCAACATCGCAGAAAATTGGATGACAAAGCTGTCAAATGTATTTTTGTTGGATATAGTGCTGAGAGCAAAGGCTATCGTTTGTATCATCCACAGACAAAGCGCATTTTGGTTAGCCGTGATGTTGTATTTGTGGAAGATGCAGTTCAGCCCTTGGTTTCATGTACTAAGGAGACAGATATCAGCTCACGTGATGTCTATGATACATTGTTGCCTCTTTTCAGTGGTGCACAGTCAAGTGCAATACCTCATGAGGCAGTTTTTCAGCCTATGCAGGTTTTAAATGATGGCACAGATCAGCCTATATCTGATGCAGATGTGCATGATGCACTTGAGGATGAGAGACAAGAGATTGAGGGCTCTAGGAACATGCCTAGATGGCTGGTGCAGACTTTGCGTGACAGCAAGTTGGATGCCCCTTTGTCTAGTCGCACTCGTTCTGGCTCTCATGGTGCCTCTTATGCGTCAGATTGTTATGCATTGGCTGTTTCTAGTATGTGCGATGAAAGTGAGCCTGTTTCATTTGATGAGGCACAAAGTTCAGAAAATTGGATGGCTGCTATGCAAGCAGAATACGATGCTATTATGAAGAATAGTACATGGTCTTTATGTGACTTGCCCCCTGGCAAGAAGGCCATTGGCACTAAGTGGGTATACAAATTGAAGCGTAAGCCTGATGGCACAGTGGATCGCCATAAGGCTAGGCTTGTTGCAAAAGGTTATGCTCAAGAGAAGGGCATTGATTTTGATGAGACTTTTGCTCCCACATGTCGTATGACCACTGTTCGTAGCATCTGTGCATTAGCAGCTCATAATGGTTGGAATGTACATCAGCTGGACATAAAGACTGCGTTCTTAAATGGAGATTTGCATGAGGAGGTGTATGTATCGCAGCCTCGTGGTTTTGTTCAAAGAGGGCAGGAAAACAAAGTGTGCAGGTTAAAAAAGGCTTTATATGGTTTAAAGCAAGCTCCACGAGCTTGGTATGAAAAAATACATGCATATTTGACTGCACATGGGTTTCAGAATAGTCCAACAGAAAGCACTTTGTATGTTAAACGTGTGGATGGTGTACATCTAATCATTGCTCTCTATGTCGATGACATGCTGCTCACAGGACCAAATGAGAGTCATATTGCTGATTTTAAGGTTGATTTGAATGCCTCTTTTGAGATGTCAGATTTGGGGCATTTGCATCATTATTTGGGGATACAATTTAAGCAGTGTGATGGAGGTATTGCTTTGTGTCAGACAAAGTATATTGAAACATTGTTGCAGAGATTTGGCCTTGAAGACTCCAAGCCTATTGCTACTCCAATGGAGACAGGTTTGAAGTTGAGTCTTCATGATGCTGGAGATCACTTTGATGTCACACTCTATCAGACAGCTGTTGGTTGCCTCATTTATGTATGCATTACGAGGCCAGACATTCAGTTTGCAGTCTCACAGGTGAGCAGATTTATGCATAGCCCAGGCATTAAGCATTGGCAGGCAGTGAAGCGTATCTTTCGCTATTTGAGTGGTACTCGGCATCTTGGGTTGTTTTATCCCAAGGGGGGATCATTGCCGCCAGATTTACATGTTTTTTCAGATTCTGACTGGGCTGGTTGTTATGACACACGCGTGTCCACGAGTGGTTTTTGCTTCATGCTTGGAAGCTCATGCATATCATGGTTGAGCAAGAAGCAGCCTACTGTGGCCACTTCTAGTTGTGAAGCTGAGTACAGGGCAGCTTTCACAGCTACGGTTGAGTGTGTGTGGCTCAGACGCCTTATGGCTGATTTGGGTGTTGGGCAGCCATCTGCCACCACCATCTTCACTGACAGTCAGAGCGCATTGGCAGTTGCGCGGAACCCAGTGTTCCATGCTCGTACGAAGCACATTGAGGTGCACTACCATTATGTCAGGGAGAGACTCTCTGCAGGAGAGATCAGTTTGGCTTATGTGCCAACACAGGATAACCTTGCAGACCTTTTCACAAAGGCTCTGCCTCGTGAGAAGTTCGAAGCTTTTCGCAAAGCTTTGGGCTTACTCCCTTTTGTGGATTCGTCCACATAGCTAGACACTTCCCTATACATGAGTGCTAGCTCTTGTTCACCGCATCACTCCAGGGGGGATTTGTTACCATATTATAGTAGTGATGTGTGTGAACACACTTAGGACCGCCGGGGCACTTTTTCCCTCACTAGGAGGTTTTTTCCCCCGTGCATTGTATATACGCCCATTATCTTCTAGGGCTTGTTATCTTTCATTTTTGGCACTCATAATACACTACTGTGTTGTGCTCAAGCTTCCTCATCTTCTTGAAGTTGTGTGTGCATTCCTGCAACCCTAATTCCAACATTTGCTCACAATGTGCTACTCCACTTCTTGATCCACAAAAGTACAATTTCTCTCCTTTTCATACAAGTGGTTGTTCCTCAACACCTTAATCACTTCTCTAACATGCATCAAATGCTCACAATGTGATACTCCACTTCTTGAGCCCCAAAAGTACATTTTCTCTCCTTAGATTGGCTAAGACAAAGTCTAGGGCAAAGGCAAATAAAGTGGGAGTACAGAGAAGTGTTGTGTTTAAGAAGGAGATGGCTTGGTCAAAGAAGAAAAGGGTGGCGATTACTGCACAATGTTGATACGGGATAAGATGGTATGGAAGATGGGGGTTGAGATAGGGTCTGATAAAAAGATATTCAATTGAACCAAGTATAGGGCCATGCACTTACAAGACATGGAAAACATAAACCCATAAAGTGTAGAGGTAAGGTTATGAATATCTCTAAGCTAAATTAGAAGTTTCAATAGTGCAATAAAAGGAAACAAAGCACAACAAACAACATCCTCAAGAAAGTTGCTCCAATTCTAGAAGTTTAGTTCAGAAACACTTTTGTGTCAAACATATAACTTTTTTCATTAGATGCGTTTTGATACCATCTCAGATAGAAATAAAAACAACAAAAACTTCTTATAAAGTGTCTTACCCATGTGTCAATTATTGGTTTTTTAAATTTCTTAACTGCCTCATCATTCTCCTTTTTTATGTTAAGAGTGCTCAAGCAGTTTGTCTACCGGCTTTTTAAGCCCGATCTTTCACCACACCATGTACATTTTTCCATAGCCCATATTTGATAATTTATTTACGTATTTTTTCCAGGTTATCCATGAAGTTGAAGAAATCTTGCTTTCACTACTCCCATAGAAGAGGGACCCCATCACCGTAGCTTGAAGTGTGCAGCTTCATAGCCAAGATTTAATACGTTAATTAAGCTTATGATGAGTGGAAATTAGCAGACGGCTCCAATTATTCCTTGGCAAAAACAATGCCCCATTCTCTACATTGTGCCTCTCTACCATGTCATGTTAGCTTCCAGCAGGATAGTTGCTCTCAATAACCCTACCACAGCAGTGTTGTAGAGCATTACTCCATATGGCACCTTTAGAGTAGCTCTTAGAGATGCACTTGTATCAACAAAGAATCTCGTGTCACTCACGGAAAAGACTTTCCTACTTTGTGGGAATTTAATCAAGAAAATATCATGAGGACTCCTCTTAAGGTTTTTCACTTGGATAGCTTGTTTATAACCATCACTTTACCAGCCAAACATTGCCCATGTTTGCATGCTGAGGTGGCCATTCTTACAAGGCTCCAGAGAGACCTCTCAAATCAAGAATCGGGAGATATCAGATATGGTCTTACCCTTGAGCAAAAGGGAAACTCTTGGCTGATCGAGAAACATATCATCCCATGAAATGTGGGATCAACAAAGTAGTTAGTCTTGCTTGCACTTACCATGCAATCCTAGTTTGAAGAGCATGATTTTTATTTACCATTTGAATGGGTTTTCATTTGATACTATAAAAACTGGCATGCAATGAAAGGGCTAATCATCCACTTCTGTTCGCACGTCTACCAATTCAATTACAAAAAAGGAACGTGAACTATATCTTCTTAGAAAGCTTTGATAAATGTGCACACCTACTCAAAATCATTCATAATTCTTTATATTGATTCATTTTATCTAGTTGTGTTAAGAAGCTAACAAATGGTTTTTAAAAGAAATTCACCTCATTGTGTTCAAGAGACCTCCACCAAAACTTCATAGACTTCACTGACAACACCATAATAAGACTTTTTGTATAAAGAGGAGGTTGGCTATCCAAGTCCTATTATATCTACGAAGGAAGTGACATGGCCAATCCCAAAGTACATGACTATACTCGGGTCTTACTTAAGCTCGTCTGCATTGAAACTTCATCACTTTGTACTCCAAGATACCTGAAAATATCACTGATATACGTCAAAATGCTGTAATTTGCATACAACAAGAGTTGTAGAGGATGCCACAGTGGTAGCGACTCTACAAACCTTTGTGGCCACAAGTGGCCATGTCGTAGTAAGATAGGAGACCCGTAGCTTTTAAATACAAGAAGCTCAGTAATTCAAAACAAAATACTCTCCCCATGAACTAGAGTTTTACAATGTGATTTACTCTTTGACAGATTGGAGGCATCATTGTATAGTCCAGAGTTTGCAACATTCGAAAGTACTTCTATACTCAACCACGTCTTTAAGGTCACATAGCTAATAATATTAGTGAAGAATCGCATGTCTTAACTTTTCACGAGGGACTCTCTACTTTGAGAAAGGTGTGTTCACAAATAATGGCATAGTATGTCTACCTAACAAGCACCAAGTAAAAAAGGGTTTAACATAATCCTTGTCATTTTATTAAAAAAGAGCACATCATTTTCAAAGCCACATTTCAACATATAAATAGTTCACTCACTACTTGCTCCCTATGTGGAGAAAGCACACTTGCATGGCTTGGTTGAGACCCATAAATCAAGTGTGGGCAATTTTCTCGCATAAACAATGGTGAATAGACGGATGGTTAGACTAATCCTTGAAGCTATGCTTGTATGTTTGTGAGAAGCTAAGTGAACTAGAAAAGAAGAAGAAGACTCAGGACAACGGGCTTTTCTTCACTTCAAGTCAGCCATAGCATGAATCTTATTTTCTTACCCTACCAACGAATTGCCTAGTAAGAATCCTAGCAGGTATTGAATTCTTATCAAAGATGCAATAGATGTTGCAAAGATAATAATTGTAAAACAATTGATCAGTATACAAAAAACTAAGGCATGGACAGCTCGTTCCTTTCGAGAAGGCTAGTTCCACTCGAATTAATTGTGCTTTGCTCTAGAAAGTCTACAAAATACACTGTGTACCACGTAGTCACTAATTGTCAAGAAAGTCAACAATGTGTAATTTCCCCTTCCAACTATGTGCATGAAAAACAACCCCTCTTTAGGACACTTGAATTGCTGTATTTTAATGTTTATTTTGCCAAAATTCTAGCATTTGCAGAAGGTTAAAACCCCTATAAAACCCTTTTTCTGCATCAAGAAAACAAGGTATCAAAGTTTGAATCTAAGAACATTAAAAAAGGTCTTTAAACTACACATTGTTTTTACATGCACACTCAAATTCCTAATTGTTCATTTGGATGTAGAAGCTAGGAGCTTGAAATTGAACACTTATCAACAATCAGAGAAGCCATGAATCCCACATACCATGTATTCGTTGAAATCCAAGAGTATATAGGCCAAAGGAGGGCTAATCTTTCTTCAAAGGCCAAATTTGAATTTAGGTTGATTTTGGAGCTTCGGGAATGATGTTGCAGTCACCTAGGTCTCAACAAATGTCCATGTCTTAGATGTTGAAGAGCTTTGGACAACCCAACATTCAAGATTTATAGCCTTCTTGGTAACTGTGCTTTGTGGAATAAGCCAATCGATGATCTCAAGCATAAAAATACCTTTTTGTGCCTAGAAATGTGAATTTCCATTCTCCGAACAGCGATGTACCAAGCACCAAACCCAAGTAGTGAAAGAGTAAATAAGGCTGGTCTCTACGTTAGTAAGAATTTGGTATAACCTAAAGATGACTCCATGTTTCAAATTAGTAGCAATGTGTGAATCATGACGGTGATAACGTGGTGTACAATTTAATTTCTTTGACAGTTAAAGTTGAATACCACCGAGAAAGTCTTGAAGCAAAGAGATGCAATTGATATATTTAACTCTTTAGAATTCCTATAAGCCTAGACAAGGCTTCAATTAACATGTTTACCTTGGAAAGCAGAATCTCAAATCCTGTCAGCAAGACGATGAAAGCTACAAGAAGCGAGAGAATTATGCTTGGGGAGGATTCAAGCCAAGAAGAAAGCCTCTAGCTAAGGACAACCGGTCTGAAGCAAAACTGACAACTCTAGCTACTGAATTAGAAGCAGATCACGCACAATTTGAGCTGCTGACTTCGCAGCATATCGCTCACAAGCTCGTGAGTGAGCAGGCCAAAGTAAGGTGCACTTCTTGGGCTACAGCCAGTGTCTAAGGGCTTGGTGAAGTGTATGAAACAAGGGAGTTAAAAAGTGCCAAGCAAGATGCAAATCCGAGAGAGGCGCACGCCTTGTGTGCTACAGAGCTACGGCTTCAATGACATGTAAGGGTGTAAGGCCAGATGCACAGGGACGAGGGGTCCATCACCGACACCCTACCCCAAGGGCATAAATAGATGGGCCCATAGCCCAAAAATATAAATGGAGAGGAGGAGATCAGTTAACCCTTATGCCATGCTATTTTTTGAACTTCATTGTTCGTGGCCTAAAGTTATGCTATTTTTTGAGCTTCATAGTTTGTCTTTACGCTTGGAGACACCTTAGTTTCTGTATTTCACCAGTCATCTCTCCCAAACACCTGTGAGCGATTCAAGCAAGAAGTCATAGCCATTGGAGCTGATCAGCATGCATTACATGAATATCCATCCAAACTTTGTAAAAAAATCAGACCTAAACTAGGTATCCAAGGCATAGGCAGGTATCAAAAGCCGGACCTTTAACTTTTGCCTCAACCATGTGTGCAAAACACAAGCTATCATGTATGCCAGAGGTGACCTTTACCTAGCTTTATATTCTTAACCTTTCTATGATATGCTATCTATACACTTCATGTTTGGTGGAGCTTTTCCTTTGTGACATAGTATATCGTCCATAAAATTCCTTACAATTAAGAAAGAGCTGACGAGTGTTTCAAAATCGGACCCATGTAGCCCAACAATATATTCCTTGGTATACAATACCATGTGCAAAAAGACAGCTGCAACAGGTTCCACCAATTGCCTTCTCCTAAATGAAGGGCATCCTACCCATTCTTCTGGTTTGCTTGGTGTCATAAGTTGTGTTGAACTTCTCCACAAATTCATTGATGGTGCTGCAATAAAAAAAGTAAAAAATGCTAAAGCAGACATGTATGAGGCATCTTACATAGATCTTGTGTTTTTCTAAGATCTTAAGCACTTGATTAAAAATTACCTTGAGCACTTTGTTATCATTGCAAGGTACGTCATCAAGAGTGTATCATTATACTCCTGCAACATCAAACCAGAGTTACCCTCTTGTTTCAAACCAATGCTCAAAGCCACTATATTCAGAGCCAGCATCGGAGACCTAAAATATAACACAGTACTCATCACTCCCTCTTGGCATGATATAAGCCTGACAACAAAGGCTCTTTACTTTTTGGAGAAAATAATCACCATTAAGAAATCATCTTGAAATTTTGCAGAGTCTATGGCAGGCAATCTGCGGAGAAGACTGGAAACCTGCCGCAAAAGAGAATGTTCATATGGAATCTCCCCTGCAAACAAAAAAATAAGTAAAAATGTCGCATAAGTACAAGAACTCCCACTAATTAAGGTTGATAATAAGGATCCTAGTATATTCTTCTGAACAGATTCTTATATGGCACACAACTACACCCTACAGTACTCCCACAAATTTAGGGTAGAGTATGAAAAAGACTCCCAGCATATCTTCATGAACGGATTCTCATATGGCACACAACTCTGCTCTACAAAGGAGTTGGTTAGGTGTCGTGATATCAAGAAGAAATAATAAACTAAACAGTGAAGCATGATGATACCTAAAGAAAGGGCCAACCTTTGCAAACCATTGTGCACAGCCTTAAAATTGTGTAAAAGAACTGCTGTTTTTGCTTGTGTCCTGCCCTTGCTCCTATGAAAGGTCATGGCATTGCATCCTCTACCTTAACATGCAGCTACCTCAACTCCTTGTTCATTCTATGGAGATCTTTCTCCCTTACAAGATTTGCACTGGGGCCTTTGATCTGGCCCATAGCTTATAACCATGTCCACATGTGTCTGTCAGACACATCCAAGAAGCGAGGAGTGATGCATGACGTAAAGGCCCAGAAGGTGCTTGGGCTGTCCATAAAGCACTACAGGTTTCTGGAAAACAAGAGGATGATACACAGGTAGAGAAACAGGATGGTTGTGCAAGTGACTTCACTTCAGTAAGTTGGACATGCCTGTGAGTTCATGTGCGCAGGACAGAACAGCCTGCGAGTCCATGTTAGCGAGCAGAACGTACCTGTTGAGAACTTTCAACAGGGCAGAAGTATTTGTGACATGGCGCATGCAGGGCACATGACACGGGATGAAGATATCTGTGTCAAATCTTTGTACTCGTTTGGATGTACTCGGAGCAATCAGATGCAGACCAGTGTTAAATCCCCCAGCACCTGTGATCTTATACTTGGATTCCTTTTGGAACATAATCCTTAAGGCAGGGGATTGGCCCATCTTCCAGCCCCTAGTTTGGTGTACTGTGCAAATTGGTCATTTGTTAGGGTTGTTGCTTATGGTAATATGGTTCCAAAACACATGCCCGCCCATTACAACACCAGCCTGTGTGATGGTTGTACTCGTATTACTACCAGCCGTACCCTAAGTTGTACCAGTCGTACTCTATGGTGTACCACCTGTACTCTATGATGTACCGCCTGTAACCTATGATGTACTATCACTACCCTCAAACTGAAAATCCCTTGTGTTGGCAACAACGAGCGAGCAATTAGGTATTTTGATATTCTGTGTTTGAGGTTGACTCACTTTTTCAACTGAGTATTTCTAGCATTATGAGCTCTTGTAAACAAGGGGTTTTCATACATGGTTAGAATGGTGGGCATTTATGGGCATTGTGTAAGCGCCCCGTAAAACGTGGTATGCTTAACAATTACTAGAGTTAGTTAGAGTACAACTAACTCCAAATAACTCAATGCTGAAATTAGTTACAACATGTGCATAAGATAGCAATACATATTGGAAGTAAAGTTGAGAGACATATGATGGAGCCAGATTGAGGGTTGAAGATGGGCAACCCCCCCAAGATGGGAATTTATTTCTACTCAATCCAAGTACTTTAGGATTGAGTTCAGTTACAATCAACCTGAGAGCGAAGAAGTAATCTTTTTTTTTTTTTCCATGAAAAGATCCTTTCATTAGTTATAAAAAAGCCCAATGGACTACATACCCTCTCCTGCTCATAAGAAGGCAGAGGAGAGACCAATCAAGGCAGCTAGGGAGACTCTCCCTAGGTGCAGAAAAGTACAAATAAACTGAGAGGCTATATCATACAATAGAAGGGAGGGAAATCCAAACAGGTGGCCTGTAGTGCCAGCGGGGGATACCTGCGTGTAGAGTATAGAAAGGGCCGCTGCGCCAAGTGGTGTGGAAAGCCTGGCATCGCAAGATCGCTCGATCCGAGTCGCCCCGGATGCGGTCATACTGTCCTCGTAGGGTGTGAATCAACTCCTGCCAGATAGCCCGAACAGTCTCTGCTGGGGGCTCCAGTCTCCCCTCATAAGCCCTGAAACAACGGGCTCTCTAGGTGAACCATATGGTGAGGCTGCTGAGGAGCTCCCATCGTAAATCCCTCTCCTGTGTCCAGCCGGCTGTCGAGAAATCCGGTGAAGGAACAAGGCGAGGCTGGCCCCCAATGAATCTGATGGTGTGGCTGGTCTGCTCCGTCTCGTATCCCATAGCTAGCCCTGACGAAGTCGACCAAGCAGCGGCTCCCCACGTATACATTCCCTCTGGAGACAGGGGGGCCAAAATGCGCAGAATCCTCAGCCAAATCTGCTGCGCTTGTGGACAGTCCCATAGGCAATGTCTCTATGTCTCCAATGGGTGGCCGCATCGGACGCAGGCCGGCGGAAGGCCACTGTAGACAAG
Source organism: Cibotium barometz (assembly GCF_041138505.1). NCBI lineage: Eukaryota > Viridiplantae > Streptophyta > Polypodiopsida > Cyatheales > Cibotiaceae > Cibotium > Cibotium barometz. Next base: position 10,213,826 of record NC_141072.1, on the reverse strand, counting down.
CCAGGTGCCAACTGCAGAGCCCCTGTGGGCAACCAGCCACTGGAAAGCCGAGATCCTGGGTGCCTGTCTGCTAGCCCAAAGCCTGGTCCAAAAATCCTCTAGGAACTCCTGTGAGAGTCCCTGTAGCCGCCAATGCTCCGATGCAGCTGGAGAGACCATCCTCCTCGCAGTCAAAATATGTCTCCCCAACCAAACAGTGTACTGGAAAAAGGTTATCTCTGTGGCCTCGGGGGACGCATAAGGATCATGCCACTCGTACTCGCCAGGGTCCCACTGGAGCCGGGCCAAGGGGCGTGTAGCATATGCCCATATGCGCCAATCAGAGTCCACATCTGCAGGGTCTGGATCAATATGCCACTTCCGAGAAGCGGCGGCCACTACCCGTATCCTCTGAAAGATGCACTCTGCAACCAAAGGCGACTCCGCCTCCACTCTCTGAAGTCTGCCCTCATCCTGTATCTCATAGTAGAGGCATCTACCATCCTCAGTGCAAGCTCTGACAGCAATCAGGATCTCCAACTGTGTAAAGGCTCCCATCCATCGTGGGGCCGCTGGCTCGAAAGGCGTGAACCACTCCTCAGTGAGTGCCTCCTGAATGTCATCCCTCATAATCAACCCCCCTCTGAAGTGACTCAACCTCTCTGCCTGGATCTCCTCCGGAAGACTGCAAAAGGCCTGCCAATCTCCAAAACTGCGTGCTGGGCCTGCTGCCAATTGTCCCCAGGCTCGACGAGGCCGAGAACCCAGCATATGACCCTGCTCTGTGCGTACCGCGGGGATCCAGATGAGCGGCTGTCTAGCCCGCTCCTCATCACAAGTGCGAGAGAAAGCCCCGGTCTCAACAACTCCCAAGCTCACAGGATGCTCAAGGCAAATCTGTCCTCCCATCCTCTATTGAGGCCTGTCCTCCTCATCTCTATGAAGATCCACCGTATCTCTGGTGCCCAAGTGCCCCCCGCTGGGGGAGCTCTAGCCTGCAGCCGCTGAAAAAGAAGCTCCTTCCAAGGCTCAGCGCGGACGCAGCCCCAGAACAATAAGCTTCCCCAACAAGGCTCTACTCTGATCAGCTGGATCTATAATGCCCAAGCCCCCCTGGGCCCGCGGAAGAGTAATAACTGCCTAAGTAACCTTTGCTCGGGCCAGCTGACCATCCCGCCCTGACCAAAGAAAGTTCCTGATCATCCTCTGTACCTGGCTGATGCAAGAGCTCGAGAAAATCCAGCAGGACGTGATATACCACATAGTCGCTAAAAGCACGTGATTTGTCACCACCACCCCCAGCCAAGGAAAGCCGAGCTGTACTCCAATATAGAAGCTTCTTTCGAATGCTCAGAGAAGCGGGGCAATCTGTTGCTCAGGTGACAAATCAAGTCCAATCTGGCATCCCAGATACCGCACTGCTGTGCCAGGAGGAATCCATCTAAAACCTGGGTCGGGGCTCCATGCCGGAGCGGGAGCACTACTGATCCAAAAAGCCACTGTCTTGCGCCAATTGATCAATGCTCCCGAAGCCACACCAAAAACCTGTAGAGACTACTCTGCCCTCTGTAGATTGGCCTCCTTGCCATGCAAAAACAATCCCGTGTCATCAGCAAACTCAGAATCAAGCAAGTCCTCACCCCGGACTGGAAGCTGGAGTCCTCTCAAGCCAACCTCCTCTGCTGTCACATACATGCTCATAGCCTCTGCAAAGAAAAGAAAAAGGAACCGAGCGAGAGGGCATCCTTGACGGACTGATCTGGTCAGCTCAAAACTCGACCCCCGTCCTCCTGCCATCAACACCTGGCTACGAGCTGTGGAATATAGAGCCGCCACTCCTCGAATCCAGTCTGGCTCAAAACCCAGGTGAAGCATAGTGCCCTCCAGAAAACCCCAATCGACTCTATCGTATGCCTTCTCAAAATCGAGAAGCATAACGACCAAGTCCTCGCCGAGAAACCTAGCTCGGGCCGTCGCCTCCCAAAAGGTGAAGATGTTGTCAAGGATACTGCGCTCCTTGACAAAGCCTGTCTGGGTAGCATGAATCAAATCCCCAAGGAAGGGTTGGATCCTCAAACTCAAGGCCTTGGCTAGGACCTTGTAAACAGTATTGAGGATCATAATAGGCCTCCACTGCCGAATATCATCTGACACTCCCTCCCCCTTGGGGATAAGAAAGATCAAGCCTCTGAAAAACTCTGTGGCATCACCCCAGTGTCCAAAACATGCTGAAAACCCCTGCGGAGGCCTGGCTCCAAAAGGTCCCAATAGCGCATAAAAAGGGCAGGCGTCAAACCGTCCTCCCCAAGGCAACTATGACGCGGGAGGGCCCTCAAAGCCTCAACAAGCTGATCTTTCAAAAGAGGCGCACCCAAAGCTGTGCGCATACGATCTGTGACCCTCCTCTGCACATGGGTCCACACAGTCTGTCTGCAAGCATCACGTGCCTCCGTGGTTGGCTCCGTTGAAAGCAAGTCTTTGTAGAACTCAGTGGCAATAGCTCTAATCTCCTCGGGCTCAGTGGCTAACGATCCGTCCTGCCTCCTAAGCTGGCGTACTCCTGCTCGAGCATGGCGGGTCCGGTGATCTCAAAAAACTCAGTCCACTGAGAGGCCTGGCGATGATAGTAAAACTCGTGTCTCTGCTCCTCTGCCTCTCAAGCCTCCTGACGTGCCTGGCTCAACTGGGACGCCACCCACTCACATGTGGGCTGCTGCTCCTGAAGGCGCTAGAGCGAAGCAAGGCTACGTCTCAAGCGATGCTCCCGCTCTCCTGTCTCTCCCGTGTCAAGGCTGTAGCGTGCAAAAAAGAGCTGAGCTCGATGAGCCCCTGGGCACACTAGCCTGCTGCATCCAGGTCAGAGCTCTGGCTATCCTGCCATATCCTCTCAATGTCCTCAAAAAGACTGGGGTCTGTAAGTATCCTCTCTGGGATCCTCAATTGCAAGCTGGTCTCCCGTGTCCTCTCCTCAAGAGTCAAAATAACTGGCGCATGGTCTGAGAAAGAGGTGCCAGCGAAACTGCCAACGGAGCCACCACGCTCCCCGACACTGTCGCCCACATAGAAGCGATCAATCCGTGATAAATTAGTCCCTCCCTGCTAGCGATCCGACCCAGAAAAACTAACTGTCCTGAGAACGGGAGAAAGCCTCATGCTGCCATGCATTAGTGATCCGCAGTGTCGTACAAAATCGCTCCCAAGCTGCAAGCTCCATGCCGTGCACTGTAACATGACTGCCTCCCACCCTATCGGCCGGGTCCTCAAGCATGTTGAAGTCTCCCCCAACACACCAATGTGCGGCCTCGGGCAATGCATCTGTAACAAGGGTCCACAACTCTGCTCTGGCACTAGCATGATTAGGCGCATAGACATTGAGCACACCAATGTGCTCATCGTGCATCCTCAGAATAGCATACTGCGCTCTACCAGGCACAATGACCCCGCGATCCACAATGGCCTGCCGCCATGCATCCGCAATGACCATACATACTCCTCCCTGCCCTCCCAAGGGGCCAAAACGTGCAGACCAAAAATTATCCCATCTACCAGGCATCACCGAACCATATCTCCGAACCCTGCTCTCACTCAAATGGTGCTCCTGCATCATCAAAATATCAATACTGCCCCCAACCAGGCATCTCTGAAGCTCCTGCCTCAAGCAACCACAATAACGTACATAGTGTGCGCCGCCAAGGCCCTGTGCATTCCATGAGATGATCCTCATGGATGACCTGCTCAGGTGGAGGCTGTGTCAGCCATACGGCGGGCCTTCGCAAGCGGCTTGGATGGAGAGTAATCCCCATCCGAGCGACTACGAATCTGCCCACCCGGTGTGCTGCAAGAGTCTCGGACCAGGCGCCAGTGGCTGTGTCCCATAGCGACTGCCTCCCGCTCGGAGAAAGAATCCTCATGTATGCATACATAGCCAGGGTCTCGCGCTAGGTCTGCCACTATGCGAACCACCAAGTGTCGATTCCTGGAGACATCTGCACCCCCGGTATCAAAGAATTTTGCCAACTCCCAGAGTCGGCCTACCATGTCTGTAATCTCCAAATCGCTCACATGGTGAGAAAACTCAACTGCCTGTGTCTGCAAAATACTAATAGCAAGATCCAGAGTCCACTCCCAGTCACTAGTGCCGCAAGGAGGGAAGGAGACGGCCACCGCTGAATCAAGTGCCTCCTCCCCTCGGGCTGGAAGTATCACCACATGAACTCTGATAGGTGCTGGCTCATGGGGGGCCTCCGCTCCAAATAGCCGTGTAAAAGAGTAGTGAAAGCCTCCGAGCGCTGTCTAGTATCGAGACTACTCAGCCGACTGCGGGATAGAGGATATCCGTGAAGCACGAATCGGCATGGTAGGTCTCCTCTACGGTACTCGAGCAAGGTCGGTGCTCAGTGCCCGCCGGACTGCAGGTGAGCGCCAGGGCACTGCCAGTGCCTCCCAGGGAGCTGAGGCGAGCGGAGGGGGAGGAGGGGGTGGGAGAAGGGGGTGGGGAAGGAGACGCTGAAAATGCGGGAGCCGAAACGGGAGGAGGCGAGGGTGGAAGCGAGGCGGGAGGGGGGGGACGGGGGAGGGGGAGGGGGGAGTGGAGGTGAAGGTGAAGGTGAAGGTGAAGGTGAAGGGGGGGGGCGCTGGCATCTCCTGATCCTCAGTCTTGCGCTGGGATCTCCTCCTGGAGGGGAGCAAAGCTGTTCCTCACTGGAACCCAATGATGTTGAGGCTGTGTCTGCTGCTGCGTCAGTCTCGGGGAATGCTGCTGTGGCTGTCTCCCTCTACGGCGCCCCTATTCAGGCTGCCAATCAGGGGTCTCTGTGGGCTGAGCAGGTGTCCCAGAGGCTGCCTGCCGAGCCGCCTCTGTGGACGGGCCATCGGAGGTCTGCTGCTGCGGTGGAGGTCGGGGTCTCCTGCGAGGGCAGGCTTTGGCCAGGTGGCCGACCTGCCTGCATATAAAACACTGGTTCGGGAGCCCCGAAGACTCCACTCTCTGATCGATCCATCCCCCCCATCCTAGGTAACTGAATGACCTTCGGAAGGGAGGAGATGTCAGGAACCAAAACTCTGACCAAGGACAGGCCCGCTGCTCTAGCCACCACTGAAGGTGTTGTGGGGCCAGTCTCAAGCACCGAGCCCACCAATGATCCTATCCTGGAGAGGAGCGGAAGGTACTCGCGGCGAAGTCCAGGAAAGCAAACTGTGACATGGAATAGGCGCTCTCCCTGTTCGCCCGCTGCTGCTGGGTCGAAACCATGCTGCCAATGTCTGAAGAAGGCCGGAGCGTCCCTCATGTCAAGGGGACTCATGGCTAGGACCTGGGCCCCGCTCTGGGCTGTCTCAAACTCAATCTGGTAATGGCCGCGGCCCAGTAACTGAACGTCAGGATCTTGCCCACATCTGCAAGAAGGCGGGCGTGGAGAAGATCCCGGATCTCCCCTTTGCTGGGGCGGGTGCCAACTATACGGCAGATGGTGAAATGTGCCTGGAGGCATTCCACCTCTGCGGCGAGGTTCGCTTCCTCTTCTGGCGAAAGAGAAAGCCTAATGGGGGTATCCACAGGGGCGGGCGAGGGGGCTGCGAAAGAGTCTCTCTAAGGTGGGACGAGAAGGGCCTCCATCACAGTCTGAAGCTGAGTCGAGGGCGAAGCGAGAAGGGAGGGGGGGGGCGCGGTGCGGGGAGGGAAAGACCGAAAGCGAGGGGGGTGTTGAAATATACAAGTGAATAGGGTGTGTGCGGGAACAAGCCCTTGGTTAGAGGCTGTAAAAGAGGATGTGTAAATGTGAAAGAACCTATGAAAAGGTGAGAAGAATCTACTGGGAGAGAATAAAGGGTAGCATGAGAAGATTTAGGAAGTGTGGAGATATTCTGGGAGATATTCTGGGAAAAGTGAAGAGGTAGAGAGAATCAAGCAAAAGAGGTGGAGTGAATCAAGGAGAAATCAGTGGGATTAGATGCTTTGATGTAAACTCTATAAATTGAGACATTGGCCTAATGAGAATTTGCTGGTTTTTTATTATCCATGCCTACATTAAGCTATTTGCTAATTACTCACTAATTACGTCTTAATTACTCACTAATTACGTCTTAATTATTTACTAATCACTTGTTAATGATGTTGATTCTAGTATTTGATCCACCATAGCTCATCACATTGCTCTAATTTCAACATGGTATCAGAGCCATGCCTAGAATCCATCATTTTGTGAGCTCATTATCTTGCTAATTATTTTGCTAATTAGGATTAGTAAATCATCTCTAGACACCCTTGCTCTGGAAAGTTCTGATAAGTCTAAGAACTCGGTTTTAAGAAAATTATAATTTTTCCTCTTTTTTAACTCACCTCTGTACCCCCAGCTGGTGGAGGAGCTCTAGCTCCTTGCACACATCACATTAGGCCAAACCCTTCTAGTCGTAGGTAACTAACATCCTTGTGCTCCAGCCAGTTGAATCCACGCAGCAAACCGCCGCCTACAGCTCCCGATTTTCGCACATTTACAGGCGCCGTTTTTTTTAAAGGAAAATTGACATCTTGTCTTGCTCATCAGCTACAGTGGGTCTAATTCCTCTTAGTCCCGGGGGTTTTCAAGCATGCTCTACAAGCTGGTGAAGACAGAATTCAATTTGATCAAGTCTACAGTGAGATCCAAGCTCTTCATCAAATCTGCAGGTGACTTTGGTAAAACAGAAATTAAGCTTTCAATATTTGGTCAAATCTTGTGTTTCTTGGCTTAATCCTCTACTAGACTCATTGCTATTGATGGCTTTAAAAGCATTTGAGCTCATTTGAAGTCTAAGGCACCAGATCTGGACTCCCCGCATACTCTGTTTTCTGCACACAAAACAGTGGATTAATTTGCTAATCAGTGATTAATCAATGCTAATCACTATATTTTGGTGCAATTGAGGGTTCAAATTAACCATTAGGTATCTGATACAAATCCCTATAACTTCAGATTGCAATTCGGAGTAGGTTTGATACTCCAACCATTCCGTAGAAATTGGTTACCCTTGATTTAATGTAATTTATGGTGATTTTATGCTGATAAATTTATTGTAATCATCTCTTAAACACTAGATTGAGTTGTAAAAGGGTAGACACTGCCCTTGAATCTTGAAATTAGATCAAGAGGTAAGATCTCCTTCACATCATCATGAGTACAGCACAAGAAATAGCAAAATTTAATGGGGAGCAGTTTTACACATGGCACACAAAAACCATGTATTTGCTCATGAGGGAGGCACTAGCTGTACTTCTGAAGAGTGTGGACAAAAGAGAATATGAAAACATTGTAGCAACACTAAAGAATGTACCTGAATTGAAGCTACACGAGATAGAAGCAGCTCTACTAGAGCAAGAGAGCAGAGGCAAAGAGAAGAAATGCTTCGACTCAACAGCAGGAGAAGAAAAAGCAATCTTCACCCGAGGAGGATTCTCTCGAGGACGAGAACGAGGACGAGGAAGAGGCAGAGTAGGAGAAAGGACCTTCACTTGCAACAACTGTGGAAAGCCAGGTCACATGGCAAGAGACTGCTACAGCAAACCCAGTGGAGAAGGAACGACATCGGCAAACTTCATGGAGGCTCCAAAGAAAGTGGAGGCGAATCATCTTTTCTAAGAGAGAGAGAGAGAGAGACCCCACAACCCAATGTAACCTGCCCCAACAAAGTAAAACCACCTCTGAGCCACCGATGATGTAGGCCACGTGGTAGATAGATGTATGTGTGAGCACTTTAGTCAACGTTGCACGCAACTATAGTAAGCCTTGGACACATAGAGAAAGAGAGTGTCAAGGACTATGAGTTTAGGGACTTGAGGCACTGGTCGCAGGCTATCAAGTAAGAGAGAAACTTGGTATAGGGTCCAGGTGTGCTAAGATAACTTGAGGGGAGGTGTGCTAGACACTAGTCGCAGACTATCAAGTAAGAGGGAAACTTGATATAGGGTCTAGGTGTGCTAGAGAGTATTCACTTGAGGGGAGGTGTTGAAATATACAAGTGAATAGGGTGTGTGCGGGAACAAGCCCTTGGTTAGAGGCTGTAAAAAAGGATGTGTAAATGTGAAAGAACCTGTGAAAAGGTGAAAAGAATCTACTGGGAGAGAATAAAGGGTAGCATGAGAAGATTTAGGAAGTGTGGAGATATTCTGGGAAAAGTGAAGAGGTGAGAATCAAGCAAAAGAGGTGAGAATCAAGCAAAAGAGGTGGAGTGAATCAAGGAGAAATCAGTGGGATTAGATGCTTTGATGTAAACTCTATAAATTGAGGCATTGGCCTAATGAGAATTTGCTGGTTTTTTATTATCCATGCCTACATTAAGCTATTTGCTAATTACTCACTAATTACATCTTAATTATTTACTAATCACTTGTTAATGATGTTGATTCTAGTATTTGATCCACCATAGCTCATCACATTGCTCTAATTTCAATAGGGGGAAGGGGCGGATGACAGAGGGAGGGGAGGCGAGGGGGAGCGGGGAGGGAGCGGGAGCGGAAGGACGCTAGAGGGGGGCGGGGCGGGCACGAAGGGGGGGGGGGAGGGGAGGGGGGCGGGGAAAGAGCGGGGGCAGGTGGGCAGGCGGGCAGACGGGCGCGAAGGGGCAAGCGGGCACAAAAGGGACAGGCGGGCGCGAAGGGGCAAGCGGGCACAAAAGGGGAGGCGGGCGGGCAGGGGACGGGACGCGGACGGGGGCGAAAGGGGGGGGGGCAGACGGATGCGGAAGGGGACGGGGGGGCAGACGGGTGCGAAAGGGGGGCGGGCACGGCAAGGGGAGGGGGATGACGGCGCGAGCAAGCGGGACGAAGGAGCGGGCGGGGGGGGAGGCGAGAGCTTCAGCGAACGCGCGAGAGGTACATCCGTCAGAAGAAGTAATCTTCACTCTCACAGACCATGCAAAAGTCTATGCTAATGAACATACAAAAACAAGCAATATATGCAAATGCATTTTCTTACAATACATAGATCGTGAGAAGCTCCAATGGAAGAGAGAGTAATCAGCCTTCTTGTTGATATAGAGCTGGACAATGGCTGCAACTTTGTACTTGATCCTAAGATGAAGGGAAAAGAGACTTTATAAAGCTTAAATTGGAGTAATAAGAGAGGTGAAACCTCATTTACAAACTTGCTGCAATAATGGACAGCATGGGAAAAGGTGGAAGATGGAGTAGTTACATCATGTGGAAGCGTTGATGGAGAGGTAGGGGTTGTACCCAAGTGGTGTGGGGACTGATTTACAACAAGGGAGTTGTGTGTAGATTGAGAGGAAAAGAGTTGTATTTATAGGAAAAGAGAGCTTCAAGGCTTAAGAGGGAAAGTAAGGCTGAAAAGGACGTGTGTCCAGCCACATGTTAGAAGGTGGGACAAGAGTTGGGACACTTGTCCATTCTTCTAGAACTTTCTGTGGTGAGGTTGTGGTGAGGTGTCAATTGCCAAAAAATAGAAACCTCCAAATTTAACAAGCGCAATTAGGATGCAAAAATTACTAAATATAGTAAGTGATTCCTAAATTTTAGGAAATCTCTATTTTTTAGTGTTAGCCTTCTTAGGACAAACCGAGGTCCCTATTTTTTAGGACCCGGCCCTAGATTTCAGGGACACCCAATATGGGAGTCAAATGAAAGCTCTTTCTGTCCACATTCACAAAATAGCAATGGTTTTTCAATCTAATGCATCTAACTCATGTAAAATGAAAATCAAGCAATCACTCTAACATAGACTTTAATTGGTCATGCTGCCATCTTATCGATTGTAGCTGTCTGTTCTGGCGGATCTAGCCCACACTCCCAGGCATCAATCCTTTCTGTGTGCGAGCTTGACCTTGGTATGCTTGAGTTTCGGCCATAGGCGCCCAATCAGGTCATATAGGTGGAAGTGTGCACTATCCATATTCTAGCCACTGCGTGGACCCACCATGACCTATGGCCACTCACCAATAGCCAGCTCCTATGCACGAATCTATCCAAATGAATGGATTTTCTTGCCTATCTAAATTCAGAGGAAAACATGAAAAACAGAGAAGAAAGCATAATTATTACAAAGGATACAAAGAATTCTTTCTCTCATTTTGTGTTGAGAATTCTCTCATTTTGTGTTGAGTCATGACAGCCCTCTGGCTTTCATTCAGCTATCCTCAGCTGAAAAGCTTCTTCGTATGGTTGAAGAATCCTTGGATAAGATTGCATGAACTTTTCATCTACTCATTTTGCATCCGTTGAGGGTAGATCTTTGAATTTCAGTAAAAACTTCCGAGTCACAAGGCCACTTCTGGTGGTCTGGTCCTTGTGAAGCAATATCTGTTCTGGTTCTAGCACCTGTTCAGTTTCTTCCACCAAAGGTGAATCTTCAATGATGGGTTCTTTTGATTCTGGTCCAACATAAGGCTTCAGCGAACTTACATGAAAAGCATTATGTATCTTCCAATGAGGTGGAAGATCAAGCATGTAAGATACTTCATTGATCTTATCAATAACTTTGTTCTGAAAAACAATCTTTGTACTTTTCCAAAAGCTTTATTTGCTCTTGGTTTTGAACATTCATATTTTCTTTTCTATTATGAAAATCATTCACATAAATCAAACAACATTGTGCACAATCTTTAATGGCTCGAGAGACTTGCATATGGCTTACCATTGGTATGGTGTCTCTGCTTACTCCAGCTTGGATTTCGTACTTCTTGCCTCTATGCTTGAATTCCACCTTCTTTTTCTCGGAGTAGAGAGCTGAATCTACCCTGTGATTCCAAGGCATGTCGAGAATCACATCAAAACCATCAAGATCGGCGATGCAAAAGGTATCTTGATCACTATAGCCTTGTAGCTGGAATTTCAGCTTGCTGATGTAAGGTACAACTGTCTTCTCTGCATCTCCATCATCAAGATGAACAGCTTGGTGCAGTTCCAATGGAGTATCCATATCTACATTCCTTAGGCCAAGCTCTTTTGCTAATTGCCAAGAGATAAAGTTCTCATTGGCTGCAGGGTCTATCAAGAAAAGAGCTTGCTTTCCTTGCATTTGATCCCAAGCCTTCAATAGTTGGCGCATCTCTGGGGTGTGGGTTGTGTTCCCCACCACATCTCCTATCGCATTGATTGTGACTTGTGGTATGGAGTTGTTGGAGGGTTTGTTTTGTCCTTTGTTGGGACAGTGTTTGGAGATGGGGCTGTCCACGCTTGAAGCACTTCCCTTCTACTGAATCCAAGTACTTTAGGATTGAGTTCAGTTACAATCAACCTGAGAGTGAAGAAGAAGTAATCTTCACTCTCACAAACCATGCAAAAGTATATGCTAATGAACATACAAAAACAAGCAAGTATGCAAATGCATTTTCTTACAATACATAGATAGTGAGAAGCCCAAATGGGAGAGAGAGTAATCAGGCTTCTTGTTGATGTAGAGCTGTACAATGGCTGCAACTTTGTACTTGATCCTAAGATGAAGGGAAAAGAGACTTTATAAAGCTGAAATTGGAGTAATAAGAGAGATGAAACCTCATTTACAGACTTGCTACAATAATGGATAGCATGGGAAAAGGTGAAGATGGAGTAGTTACATCATGTGGAACAAGGGCGGTTTGATGACAGCAATTATGGGAGGATCTTGGGCCTAAGGCCAGTCGGAAAAAAATAACAAAAAAAGGGAACTGTATTTGAACCCTCAGGCACACTAAAGACCAGAATGGCATGCCGCCTTGATATCATTAGGGGTTTTGGGAGGTCTTTTAGGGGCCTTTCATGTGTATAGAGAGAAATGGTCTCCACCAATACAAATCAAGCCTCTGAACTATCCATAGATGCTACAGTTTGAACCTTGTATGTACATTAGGGGCTTTGGGAGGTCTTCCAGGGCCTTTTATGTGTATACAGAGAAATGGTCTCCATCAATAGAAACCCAGCCTCTGAACTATCCTTACATGCTACGGTTTGAACCTTGTATGTAAATGTCACCAAACCTGGGTGTTACCATTGGGGCTAGAGTCCATTAGCCCATTTTTTAGGGCAACTCTGACATATAGTCCCTTTTCCAAAGGAAAACAGGCTATGTAGACTTTGATCTGTCTGATGGAACTAGAGTCCACTAGCCCATTTTTTGGGCAACTCTAACAGAGTCATTTTTTTTCAATTGAAAATAGGCTATGTAGACTTTTAATCTGTCCAGTGGGGGCATGATGGGGAGACTATAACCCCATCCCAACCCCAACCTGCTGCCCACCCAAATTATCTTCAAACCCTCCATCAGAGCAGGATGCCTTATGCAGCCCTCTTCTCGCTTCAGCATGTCTGTCTTCCAGTAACAGACGGAATCAAGCACATGACGAGGATGTCGGGCAATAGTAGACATGACGGGGGGGTATTTTTAGCAGCGTGCCAACATAGTCACCAGAAACGAGAAACGGGAACAGAAACGGTCGATGAATGGAAATGGGAAACAAGTTTTTAGGGGTGGAAAAAACGGCCGTTTCCTGTGACAATATATCACTTGGGAAACGAGAAACAGCCATGGAAACAGATGGGGTCCTGAAACGGAGAAACACGTTTCTAGGGACTAAAACGGCCGTTTCCTGTGACTATGGTGCCCATGCTTGATGTGTGTACCAACATGAGCAACCAAATCCATATGGGCGCCTGAGGTGCAGCCAGCAAGACGGTTGTAAACAAGCATGAAAAGAACAATAGAAAAAGAAACTTGAGCATTTTCTTTTCGATCCTAACTTTCCATTTTTTACTGGGAAAATCTTTTTTGCTAATGTGAAATTAAGCTCAAAATGATGAAACATTACGACAATCTTTTCTCTTTGCTTTGAAAGCCTACCTTTTTGAATAGAGACCAAGAGATTGTGAAGAACTCTGATCCTGCAATTCAGCATTTTGACTGCACTATGGATGCCACTCAAATGAGCTGCCACTGTTTCAAAAGCCACTGCAAGATTTAAAACCTTTCTGTTTCTTCAAAGAAAGCATAATTCTCACTTAATTGAAGCAAGCTTACATTGAGTGGCAGCAGAGCTTCCATCAGAGGGCTTAATATGTGCAACATGATCAACGGTAATTCGCTCTGCCTCTACTGTCTGTCCAACAATTACCAATGTTAAAAAAACCTCATGTATTCATAAGCATAGAAACCTCAAAAAACCAGGTATGAAGCTAAGCTACATACCTCTATTGTATAGCTTGACTTGACAAATATCAGAGATGGCACCCCATCAATGACATGTAACTCTGCAAAAGTTAGCCAATTCTTTGATGTCAAAAACTCGAAAGGTTTTTTATAAAGGAAAAATAAGCTTTCCATCTTACCACTCTCGTATATGGTTATTGGCAAATCTTTTTGTGCATGGTTGATGGCTGGATTCAAAAGCATATACACCGGGCTTTCATTAATGTCCATCAGCTGTGACAAAGACAGTAAGTGCTAGTTAGTACACATCTGCAGTTATTCTGCACTCAGTACTCTCTTAAAACATGTCAAATATGCAACTGAATTCAGTAGTATACTACAGGTAAAATCGAGAGGGAACAGCCCCTCATCTTTTGTTTTGGAGAGCAAGCAGCCAGGACCGAATTCTTCAGAAAGATGGTTGCCCTTAGGGGCACCAAAATATATCTACAAGATGACCCCAAACCATTACAGGTGGAACATCGATGAAATGGCATGGCCAAGGTCATGGAAGCTACGAAAGCAGACAAGTGGACAATATATCGCGATGGCCGGGTGATCATCACAGATAGATGCCCCGCATGATGGCGCGGGGCCTATGAGACATAAGAAGCCTTGGAAAAAACAGTTTGAATGGAACTCTTTGATTAGAAATAGGGGGTTTAAAGAAACACACACAGATAGAGATGTATTCTTTTATACAAAAACTCACCAAAGCTCTGAAAGAGGGCTACTGGATGTTCCCAAGACATGTGTGGTCACCAGCTTGGTCCCTTCACCAGTCTTGACCAGTGTTTCACACACTGATTGGAGCCAAGGTGTGAACGAGGATTTTCCACATAAGAAAGCTGAATCATTTACTGGCAATTTTTTTCCCAGAAGATGGCTACAGAACATGAGCAGCATGTGATTTTAGTCATTAAAGTGGCTTATAAGGTTTACGAGTCACAAGTTCACACATCATTATAGTGTGGCCGGACTTATTAGCTATTTTGGGCCTGCATCCCTGGACAGAGGGAGGCGCCTAGCATAATCTTGACGACCAGCAAGCCGGGAAAAGCATGAAACTTGATATTTTTTGCTATTCAGCCACTTTTAGCAAAAAGGGGAAAAGCACACCTATTTAGGGCCTGGTCGACTTTATAAAAGTAGGGATGGGTTTCTCTTTTGCAGGGATGAGCAAGCACCCCCTTTCCTTGGCGGGCAGCAGCATGCTCCCTCTCCCTTAAGCGTTGACCGTAAGGCAGGGGATCTTCAAGTGTTTTCATCTCTTCTGGGCGGACAGCAGTGCTCTTTCCCTCTCTGGTGCACTGGCCGTACAACAGAAGCAGGCCAACCTGTTTTGATCCTGCTTTCTTTCCCTTGAGCGCTGGCCATACAACATCAGCATGCTCTCTCTTTCCGTGAGCGCAGCAGGGCACCAGAAAGTTCTTGTTTTCCTCTAAGCGCTGGTCGTACAGCAGCCGCCTGGCGTTTTCTCTGTTCTATAGTGTTGGTCGTCCAGCAGAACAGCAGATTTCTCTCTCCTGAATGCTGGTCGTACAGCAGGACAGCACCTTCTCTCTCTTTTCCCGGAGTGGCCACTGTGGTTGGGGCTGTTTCGAGGCTGATTTGTACTGGTTTATGGTGCTGATTGGTACCTATATCTTTGAGCAAGTGTTTGCTAAGCTTTGTGGAAAATCCGGTGTAGGATTGCACCCGCACCTCGGTCTATTGTAACAATTTATTCTTTGAATAAAGAAGTTCCTAAGGGGGGCCAGCCGTTCCGGCTCAATGTTGTGTTCTTTTGGTGATTTTTTATGGTTCTTCCATTGTGTTTTCATGCTCTGTCTGGTATATTTGAAGTGTTGGTCTACCGTTCCGGATCCCCAGTTAGTTACAGTGGTATTATAGCTTCGGCTTTCTCGGAAGCCGAGGCTTCCTTCCAATATTGAGAAAGAGAAAAGATCAGATGTGGGGACTACACTGACCAACAACTTTGCTATTGAGCTTATAAAAGCAATCATGTGTCCAGAGCATGAGCAGAAGACAACTTGGCATAAGGATTTATGGATTCACATAATTTATGGATTTATGGAGTTGGTTTTACATGCTCGTGTTCAGCACTCGTTCCATATGGACTATTCTGGATTATAAATCAATTTTCTTTTTGAGCGAGTTATACGGAGCTATATCTCAAGGAATCTTAGTGTATGCTCAGGAGATATTTCTTTTGGCTTCATGACGAACCTGGCAAAGAAAAGCTAAGTATACTTTGAGTTTTACCAAGTTGATGCTTTTTGCCGATATTTGGAATTTTGTACATGTTAAACTCCCTTGCATCAAATTTTTTTCAAGCGAGTTATACGGAGCTATATCTCAAGGAATCTTATGTGTATGCTGAGGAGATATTTCTTTTGGCTTCATGACAAACCTGGCAAAGAAAAGCTAAGTATACTTTGAGTTTTACCAAGTTGATGCTTTTTGCTGATATTTGGAATTTTGTACATGTTAAACTCCCTTGCTGTTGCAAGTGGAGAGTGTTTCTCATGTCTATCTTGAGATGTGTTTCAGGAAAGTTATTTTTCTGAAAGGCATTTTCTTTGCAAACCATTCTGGTTTTGGAAAAGGCTTCTCTATGGTTTTGATGAATAGTTTATGGTTTTGGTCTTGTGTACTAGAGGCTCCTTGTAGTATGGAATGCTAGAATTGTCACCTATATAAGGATCTCATATGCGAAGTATTCTAGTGGTATGGGACGCTAGAATGTGTCGCATATGCGGTTACAAAACTATGAATTATTTATCAATAACATACACTAGCTGCTTCTAGACTATGAGTTGTTTCGAAGCCAACATGGCAGGTATTCTACGTGTATATGATTGGTCAAAGATATGCAAGGCTGTCCTAGACAACATTGTGTCAATTGAGCTTCCCTGGTTTGTGTGAACATGTGCTTGTTTTGGCGGCTTTGAAGAGAAGGATTTCTAACATCGATCATGCCATGGCACATCCCTTTTGCATGTATGTGGATGGATCCCCAGGAAGGACTCCGGTGTGAGCCCACTGACATGTCAACAGGAGTTTATGTCTTTTGCGAATATGTGGATGGATCCCCAAGGACGCTGGTGTGAGCCTACTGACATGGCAAGATTACATGTGTGACTTATAAAGCCTAACATGACAGAACATGTGTAGCTTATGAAGCCTGACATGACAGAACATGCAGCAGAATTATGCGTAGATGAAGGATCCTGTCACACAAAGTCTCACACCGCCATCTTTATCCTAAGTTTCGTGAGTCTTTAGCAATCCACTTTATCACTTCACAATTTGAGAGAGAGAGAGAGAGAGAGAGAGAGAGATCTGTACACCTTATTGGGTCCCAAATTACCCACTGAAGGGCCCCCATCTATTGCTAGGGGTATTTGCTTTATTATCTTTGAAGAGAAGGAATGTATGACTGACTTGGGACTGTAGATAAGCTAAACACAAGACCTTTGAAATATAGGAATATGGCACAGTGGAAAGAGATAGCAAGACAAAGCATAATACACAATGCAATAGATACACAATGGAGAGAATTTAAAATTCTGATTATGCAAAAGAGGTACAAGTGATGGTGCTCCCCACCCGTGCGCTCTAAAGTAGAGCTTAGATGGCGATCTAGACAGACTCTCGATGGAGTATATACGAAGTGTAGAAGGAGATGGATACTCACAAGCATTGGATGCCTTAGCTCATGGCAACCATGTCCATATATAGTACTATAGGTAGTGTGGTAGACACATATACAACGGGCACTACATAGACACGGTCACCGCCCGTGTATCAAGAACGTGGCCCACCGACCACCTCCCACTAATGATGGACCTGGTATCCGAGAAAATATTCTAGGAAATATTCCTCATACCGTCGCATCTGGGGCTCCCGCCCCTGAACCCCCACCAGAGGGGCTGCTAACTCCCCTAGGACCCCCCAGCCGGGGTGATGCCCTGGACCCCAGCTAACACTCATATCCCTGACCATCTCCTAACCATCATCAATGGTCACAATAATGACCCCATCGGCATCTAAGCCGGGGTTCCCACTGAAGACATATGCACCATGGCTACTACTCATAATGGGGTCCTAACAAATGTACATTATACATCAAAGTGAGATACATACTGAGAGGCGGGCATTGAGTATATACTAACATGAAAGACCAAAAGTCGGCTGAACTGTACCCAGCTGTAGAAGCCGACCGATCTCAATGCCAATGCACTCTTCCAATGGAATGAAGGAAGGCTGCAAACTCAGGCTGAGAGAAGGGCTGCTTTGGGACTGTTCTAGACTGAGTCTATGCACTATGAATGAATGAACAATGATGTGTTTACCTTCACCAAGATAGCTGTAGCAAACGGGATGATGTGAAAAATGCACTCTGCAACCAAAGGCGACTCCACCTCCACTCTTTGAAGTCTGCCCTCATCCTCGATCTCATAGTAGAGGCATCTACCATCCTCAGTGCAAGCTCTGACAGCAATCAGGATCTCCAACTGTGTAAAGGCTCCCATCCACCGTGGGGCCACTGGCTCGAGAGGCGTGAACCACTCCTCTGTGAGTGCCTCCTGAATGTCATCCCTCATAATCAGCCCCCCTCTGAAGTGACTCAGCCTCTCCACCTGGATCTCCTCTGGGAGGCTGCAGAAGGCCTGCCAGTCTCCAAAACTACGTGCTGGGCTTGCCGCCAATGGTCCCCAGGCTAGACGAGGCCGAGAACCCAACATATGACCCTGCTCTGTGCGAACCGCTGGGCTCCAGATGAGCGGCTGTCTGGCCCGCTCCTCATCACAAGGAGGTCTCTAAGAGAGTCCCGGTCTCAGCAACTCCCAAGCTCGCAGGATGCTCAAGGGAAATCTGTCCTCCCATCCTCTACTGAGGCCTGTCCTCCTCATCTCTATGAAGATCCATCGTATCTCTGGTGCCCAAGTGCCCCCTGCTGGGGGAGCCCGAGCCTGCAGCCGTTGCAAAAGAAGCTCTTTCCAAGGCTCAGCGCCTGGAAGCAGCCCCCGAACAATAAGCTTCCCCAATAAGGCTCTACTCTGATCAACTGGATCTATAATGCCCAAGCCCCCCTGGGCCAGCGGAAGTGTAATAACTGTCCAAGCGACCTTAGCCCGGGCTGGCTGACCATCCCGCCCAGACCAAAGAAAGTTCCTGATCAGCCTCTGTACCTAACTGAGGTCTGTTTGGAAACTTGTGAATCCTCACAATCCTGTTCTAAGTAGCTCTTGATGTCTTGGTACAACTCACCAGCAAGACGTGATGTACCACATGGTCGCTAAAAGCACCTGATTTGCCACCACCACCCTCCCAGCCAAGGATAGCCGAGCTATACTCCAATACAAAAGCTTCTTCCGAATGCTCAGAAGAAGCGGGGCAATCTGCTGCTCAGGTGACAAATCTAGTCCAATCTGGCATCCCAAATACCGCACTGTTGTGCCAGGAGGAATCCATCTAAAACCCGGGTCTGGGCTCCATGCCGGAGTGGGAGCGCTACTGATCCAAAAGGCCACTGTCTTACGCCAATTGATCAATGCTCCCGAAGCTGCACTAAAAACCTAAAGCGACTGCTCTGCCCTCTGAAGATTGACCTCCTGGCCATGCAAAAATAAACCCGTGTCATCAGCAAACTCAGCATCGAGCAGGTCCCCCCCCCGGACTGGGAGCTGGAGTCCTCTCAAACCAACCTCCTCTGCCGTCAGATACATGCTCATAGCCTCAGCAAAGAAGAGAAAAAGAAACGGGGCGAGAGGACACCCCTGACAGACTGATCTGGTCAACTCAAAACTCGGCCCTCGTCCTCCTGCCATCAGCACCACCTGGCTACGAGCTGTGGAATATAGAGCCGCCACTCCCCGAATCCAAACTGGCTCAAAGCCCAAGCGAAGCATAGTGCCCTCTAAGAAACTCCAATCGACTCAATCGTATGCCTTCTCAAAATCGAGAAGCATCACGACGAGGTCCTCACCGAGAAATCTAGCTCGGGCCGTCGCCTCCCAGAAGGTGAAAATGTTGTCAAGGATACTACGCTCCTTGACGAATCCTGTCTGGGTAGCATGAATCAACTCCCCCAGGAAGGGCTAGATCCTCAAACTCAAGGCCTTTGCCAAGACCTTGTAGACAGTATTGAGGATCGTAATAGGTCTCCAATGCTGAATATCATCTGATACTCCCTCCCCCTTGGGGATAAGAAAGATCAAGCCCTCTGAAAAGCTCTATGGCATCGCCCCAGTGTCCAAAACATACTGAAAGCCCCTGCGGAGGCCTGGCCCCAAAAGGTCCCAATAGCGCATAAAAAAGGCAGGCGTCAATCCGTCCTCCCCAGCAACTATGGCGCGGAAGGACCCTCAAGGCCTCAGCAAGCTCAACCTCTGAAAGAGGCTCACCCAGAACTGTACGCATACGATCTGTGACCCTCCTCTGCACATGGGCCCACACAGTCTGTCTGCAAGCATCCCGAGCCTCAGTGGTGGCTCCGCTCAAAGCAGGTCTCTATAGAACTCAGTGGCAATGGCTCTGATCTCCTCGGGCTCAGTGGCTACCGATCCGTCCTGCCTCCTGAGCTGGCGAACTCCTGCTCGAGCATGGCGAGGTCCAGTGATCTCAAAAAACTCCCTAGTCACTCTATCACCAAGCTGCGTCCACTGAGAGGCCTGGGGACGATAGTAGAACTCATGTCTCTGCACCTCTGCCTCTCTAACCTCCTGGCGTGCCTGGCTCAGCTGGGACACCACCCTCTCACATGTAGGCTGCTGCTCCTGAAGGAGCTGAAGCGAAGCAAGGCTACGTCTCAACGGACGCTCCCGCTCACGTGTCTCTCCCAGCCGTGTCAAGGCTGCAACATGCAAAAAAGAGCTGAGCTTGATGAGTCCCTGGGCACACTGGCCTGCTGCATCCTGGTCAGAGCTCTGGCTATCATGCCATATCCTCTCAATGTCCTCAGCGAGACTAGGATCTGTAAGTACCCTCTCTGGGATCCTCAACTGCAAGCTGGTCTCCCGTGTCCTCTCCTCAAGTGTCAAAATAACTGGCGAATGGTCTGAAAAAGAGGTGCCAGCGAGAATGCCAACGGAGCCACCTCGCTCCCCTAACCTGTCGCCCACATAGAAGCGATCAATCCGTGATAGATTAGTCCCTCCCTGCCGGCGATCCGACCGAGAGAAACTAAGACTGTCCTGAGAGCGGGAGAAAGCCGCATGCTGCCATGCATCAATGATCCTCAGTGTCATGCAGAATCGCTCCCAAGCTGCAAGCTCCGTGCCGTGCACTGTAACATGACTGCCTCCCACCCTATCGGCCGGGTCCTCGAGCATGTTGAAGTCTCCCCCGACACACCAATGTGCAGCCTCTGGCAATGCATCCGTAACCTGGGTCACCAGGGACGGGGACGGACGGGGACGGACGGACGTCCCCCACGGCAAGTTTCTCACAGGGGACGGCGCAGGGACGGGGATGCCGGTCGGGGACGGCACTGTGCGGGGATGGCAGAGAGCCGTTGTTCGCCGTTTTTTACCGTTGCACCTGCCGTTTTTGGCCGTTGCGCTTCCCGTTTCTAGCCGTTTATGGCTGTTGCCTCTTTGAGGCTTGGCCCTCTCTCTCTCTCTTGCCCTTGAGACTTTCCTCTCTCTCTCTCTTGCCTATCTATATAAGAACAAGCCTCTACAAGGCTACAAGCACACACAAGTTTTCACCTCTCAAGGCTCAAGCTTTCAAGGCTCAAGCTTCTTCTCTCTTCCAACTTCCAAGTTCCAAGCCTCTAGGCTCTCACACAAGGCCCGCGGGCCGCCGCCCTACTATCTAGATTCTAGAATCTAGACTCTCTCTCTCTCTCTCTCTCTCTCTCTCACCTCTCCCTCAAGCCTCTTGAGTCTTGACTCTTCCAACTTCCAAGCCTCTAGGCTCTCTCTCTCATTCCTCAAGGCTCTCTCTCTCTCTCTCTCTCTCTCTCTCTCTCTCTCTCTCATTCCTCAAGGCTCAAGAGTCGAGCCATCTTCAACCATGGCATCCTCCTCACGTGCCAGGGCTTCTCGTAGAAGGACAACGGGATGGACATGGTGGGAGGAGGTTAACTACACCACATCCGTTCATGGAGGCGGTTCTCGGCCATGGGTATGCAAGCTTTGCCCGTACCGGCGAACGGATGGCGCCGACAAAGTGCGAGCCCACCTCTTGCATGAGAGTGGGCATGAGGTGAGGTTTTGCACGAATGTCACGCCCGAGAAGAGACGGGAGCTTCTTGACAAGCTTAGCGTCTACGAAGCGGTCGAAGCGACAAGAAGGACACCACGAGTGGCCGTGGATCCCACGACGATGGGGAGAGGAACTCAAGCCTCTACAATGGAGTCATGTGGTGGATCAGGATCATGCACACCATCACCTTCACCATCAAGTCGGAATGTTACTCCATCCACGACGCCGGCACCCTCCATCTCCACGGCCTCTCAATCATTACGTGGCCCACGGCGACAATCTACACTTGGGGAGAATTGGAACCCCAAGTTGAAGGAGGAGGTGGATATGGCGGTGGCCCGCTTCTTCTTCCACGACCACATTGCCTTTCAAGCGGCTAGGTAAGTGCAATCGATCATTGCCAATTCATCATTCATGTTTTCATCATCCTAGTCCCCTTCTCATTAGTAAATTACTTTCTTGAATAGGTCGGAATACTTCAAGGTCATGGTTAAGAAGATTGGGGAGTATGGCTCAACTTATACGCCCCCCTCATCCGAGAGCTTACGCACTACATTGCTCGAGAAGGAGAAGCGCATTGTAGAGCAAGCGGCCGACAACACAAAGCGGCAATGGGAGAGGAACGGAGTCTCCCTCATTGTGAATGGATGGAGTGACACCCGCAAGAGGAGTATTCACGGCATGGTTGCATATTCTCGCGGAGAGATGTACTTCATCTCATCTCATGATGCATCCGGCACTGGGAAGAGCATGGATGTGCTTGCGGCGGAGTGGGCTACCACCATGGAGATCGTTGGCCCCGAGCATGTAGTGGGCTTTGTTGCGGATGGGGAGCCTTCCAATAGGGCGGCGGGAGCTATTCTCCAAGGTATGTATGGACATGTCACGGTGTCCTTTCAACTTCTCTATCATGCGATCCATGGCCTCGTAGACCTTGCCTATGCATGGTTGCATAGCGTCTACGATCCTCAATAGGTGGACTATGGGCCTCACCATAGCATCTGTGGTCTTCACACGCTCCCACCAAGAGGCGTCATCCGCCCGTAGCCTACACTCTTGGCCAATGTTTGTATGGGACTCTTGCATGGCGACAAACTCGTCGCTAAGGAAAAGCCCCCTCAAAGCACCGCTACAATCCTTCAACCGGCCCAACATGAGAAAGTTGTAGGCAAACCGGGTGTCGGAATATTTGAGGAGAGAGAGACAGGACCTCGTGTTGAACTCATGCCGAAGTCTTTGGTGGTTGAGGACAAAGGAGACCATGGTGTTGGCCTCCTCAATGAGCGGGCTGATCCATGGTAATGCCCCGATGTCCTTGAGGAGGTTGTTTAGGCAATGAGCCATACATGAGCGGGATGGTCAGCCGGCCCGGGCTAAGGTTGCTTGGGCAGTTACTACTCTTCCGAGGGCCCAGGGGGGCTTGGGCATTGTAGATCCAACTGATCAGAGTAGAGCCTTGCTGGGGAAGCTTATTGTTCGGGGGCTGTTTCCAGGCGCTGAGCCTTGGAAGGAGCTTCTTTTTCAGCGGCTGCAGGCTAGAGCTCCCCCAGCAGGGGGCACTTGGGCACCAGACATACGGTGGATCTTCATAAAGATGAGGAGGACAGGCCTCAGTAGAGGATGGGAGGACAGATTTGCCTTGAGCAATCTGCGAGCATGGGAGCTTCTGAGACCGGGGCTTTCTCAGAGACCTCCTACTTGTGATGAGGAGCGGGCCAGACAGCCGCTCATCTGGAGCCCCGCAATACGCACAGAGCAGGGTCATATGCTGGGCTCTCGCCCTCGTCTAGCCTGGGGACCATTGGCGACAGGCCCAACACGCAGTTTTGGAGATTGGCAGGCCTTTTGCAGTCTCCCGGAGTAGATCCAGGCGGAGAGGCCGAGTCACTTCAGGGGGGCTGATTACGAGGGATGACATTCAGGGGGCACTCACTGAGGAGTGGTTCACGCCTTTCGAGCCAGCGGCCCCACGGTGGATGGGAGCCTTTACACAGTTGGAGGTCCTGATTGCTGTCAGAGCTTGCACTGAGGATGGCAAATGCCTCTACTATGAGATACAGGAGGAGGGCAGACTTCAGAGAGTGGAGGCGGAGTCGCCTTTGGTTGCAGAGTGCATCTTTCAGAGGATTCGGGTAGCGGCCGCCGCTTCTCGGAAGTGGCATAGTGATCCAGACCTTGCAGATGTGGACTCTGATTGGCGCATATGGCATATGTTGCGCGCTCCTTGGCCCGGCTCCAGTGGGAACCTGGCGAGTACGAGTGGCACGATCCTTATGCGTCCCCTGAGGCCACAGAGATCACCTTCTTCCAGTACACTGTTCGGTTGGGGAGGATTTTGACTGCAAGGAGGATGGTCTCTCCAGCTGCATCGGAGCATTGGCGGCTACAGGGCCTCTCACAAGAGTTCCTGGAGGATTTTTGGACCAGGCTCTGGGCTAGTCGACAGGCACGCAGGATCTCGACTTTCCAGTGGCTGGTTGCCCACAGGGGCTCTGCAGTTGGCACCTGGCTTGTCTACAGTGGCCTTCCGTCGGCCTGCGTCCGATGCGGCCACCCATTGGAGAGACAGAGACATTGCCTTCGGGACTGTCCACAGGCACAGCAAATTTGGCTGAGGATGCTGCGCATTTTGGCCCCCCTCTCTCCAGAGGGCATGTATACGTGGGGAGCCGCTGCATGGTCGACTTCGTCAAGGCCTGCTCTGGGATACGAGACAGCGCAGGACAGCCAGGCCATCAGATTCATTAGGGGCTAGCCTCGCCTTGTTCCTTCACCGCATTTCTCGTCCGCCAGCTGGACACAGGAGAGGGATCTACGATGGGAGCTCCTCAACAGCCTCACCATATGGTTCACCTGGAGAGCCCGTTGTTTTAGGGCTTTGAGGGGAGACTGGAGCCACCAGCAGAGACTGTTCGGGCTATCTGTCAGGAGTTGATTCACACCCTGCGAGGACAGTATGACCGCATCCGGGGCGACTTGGATCGAGCGATCTTGTGGCGCCAGGCCTTCCACACCACTTGGCGCAGCGGCCCGTTCTATATTCTACACGCGGGTACCCCCCGTTGGCACTACAGGCCACCTGTGTGGATCCCCCCTCCCCCCTAATTGTATGATATAGCCTCTCAGTTATTTGTACCTTTATTGTACTTTTTTGCACCTAGGGAGAGTCTCCCTAGCTGCCTTGATTAGATCTCTGTTCTGCCTTCTTATGAGCAGGAGAGGGTTTTTTTTTGTAGCCCAGTGGCGGTTTTTTTTATAACTAATGAAAGGATCTTTTCTCGGAAAAAAAAAAAGCAATCAAAGTCATAGCTTGGGCATCCCATCTCTTCTCCTCCTGTGTAGGAGAAGCACGTGTTGCAGCTCGCTAAGCAACACGGCCAAGTGTGTTGGGTGCTATGTCTATAGGAACCTTTCGCCACAAAAAGGTTTTGGACCATGAAACTCCATAGGGAGTAATTACTCCCATCCAGTTTGTCCTCTTGGGAGAAAACCCCAAATATATTAGTTGCAGTCCTCCCAGCCATAATGCTGAAATATCTTTGCTAAGAGATATGCAAACACTTGCAACCAAGTGTGCTGAAAAAACACTTAAAGGTAAAATCCCAACACATTGGATTGCTATGCCAGGCAATCACAAGTTCCTAAGCAAAATTTTTGCCCCAAATATAAAGCTGCAATAAGTGTTGGAGTGAGACGACATTTCAATGCAAATCCCTGCACATTCACCGCACAAATATCCAAACAAGGCTTGTAGAATGAAAAGCCCCAAATGTACATGCACCAATGGTGTCATGTAATTCACAAAAACTCCAAAACAGAAAATCTAAAAATACCTCTGAGATGCTGGAGAGGGGATGGAGCCCGACTGTCAGCGATGGCATGGGGAGATGCTGGAGAGGGGACGGGAGCCCGGCTATCACAGTAGAGAAGCAGCGACGGAAAGGGTGCAGGCCTAGAGCTAGACAGAGAGGCAACACCCACTCAAGAAGCTGGCCTAGTAGAGAAGCGACAAGAAGCTGGTCTGGCAGGAAGTGACGTTTTCACTCATTTTCTCTTGAGGAACAAGCTCTCTCTTAGTCTCTCCTCCTCAAGCCCTCCCTCAAGATTCCAATTAGTTTACAATCTCTCCGGTAAGTGCCCTAATCTCATTGTCTTCAGTTGTTTTGTGCATCTTCTTGCTTTTGATGTTGCCCCTGCATGTGGGCTTTGGGTAGGTAGTTCCTTCAAGACCATGCTCCTCTCCTTATTAGAGTCATGGCATAAGCATGGTCATGTTGATGCCCATGCTTATGACATGCAAACCTAACACCTAAACACTGGCACCCTTTCATAATCATGCACATAACCACCTTTAATTGTATGTGTGTAGACCATGGATTGCACACTAGACGACACACCCGCATATAGCCCAATGTCTCCATTTTGCATAAACCACATGAAATGTCCCCATTCAGTTTTATAATTTCATCTTGCAAATGAGCCACGAGTAAGGGCTATGGCTCAAGCCTACTTTGAGGGAGGTGCTGCCACTTCTGCACGACCAACACAGCCCACCACCACACAAGCCACACCGAGACGGACACTCCATGGCAAGTCACACAAACCCTGCCCACGACAACTCGCTCAACTAATCATAGACATAGACAAGACACGATCGCTCATTGGGTTGTTGCTATGGTGGTGGCTCCACCGATGCTTCTACCCCTCGGCGTGAGCGCCAACCCATTGCTAGTTGTGAGGAGACACCACACTCACACTCATCTTGCCGTGTCAACACAAACCCCTATACCCCAATTGGGCTTGTTCCCAATACCAAGTAGTGGAGGAAAATGTGGTCCTCAACGATGCTGGCAACAAGATGAAGACTCGAATCCGTGAGTTATGACCCCATTACTGCAATTGACGCTTCAAGTCTGACGGAGAAGGCGCCCTGGAAGGGAAGCGACGAGAGACCCAGTAATACAGCGAACGGACGACAAAGATGCTGGCGGGTAAACGGGCAACACCAAACACCCCGCCCCCACCCCCCCCCCCCAAGGGCAGGCGGGGGGGGGGGGCTAAGTGGAGTAGCCGCGGGCGTTAGCCAGCAGCACGAGTGCGGGGCTTTCCAATCCGTGAGTTATGACCCCATTACTGCAATTGACGCTTCAAGCCTGACAGAGAAGGCGCCCTGGAAGGGAAGAGACGAGAGACCCCAGTACTACAGCGAACGGACGACAAAGATGCTGGCGGGTATACAGGCAACCACGCCCGCCCCCCCCCCCCCCCCCCCCCCCCCCAAGCCAGGCAGGCGGGGGTGGCTAAGTGGAATAGCAGCAGGCGTTAGCCCGGCAGCACGAGTGCGGGCTTTCCACCACCGCCAGTGGCTCTGCCCGTGTGACCAACAAACTTCGGGCAAGAGGGTTCCCGCACTCTAGTTAGGTCCGTCGCTGTCGCTTCACACGATACCCCTGCCACCTTAGCACATGTCTGGTCGGGTCTTGATCAGCACTGGCTGGCGATGGCGAACCCGAGCTCAGACAAGAAACTGCATGGACAAACGTGACAGGCAGCTGACAAGCATGACAGGAGATTAGGGCTTAGGGTAGGACTCTGATACCACTATTGACCCAAGGGAGCTAGAGCTACACACAGAAGCAAGCATGTACACAAAGATCACAGAGATGGTGATGGAAAGAGATGCAAAGCTGTAGAGTACATTGGAATGGTGCAGAGCTGAGAAGTCAACCCACATCTAATAGCAAAATACAACAAGAAAGAAAAGGTGGTTGTCTTAAACACCATGTGTGCTAGAGGGAAAAACCCTAAGGGAAAAAGTGCCCATAGTTATGCCCTGTTCACATGTGGCACTACAACCATGTAATATATGCCAATAGACATGGTGAACCAAATTATGGAGTCGATTGTCAGATGTAGTTTGAGTTTCCCTTGTTTATTTTCAAGACTAAAAAGTCTTCGACTTGGGAGGGTTGCCAACATGGGTTTCCCAATTTTCTTTCTTAGACATTTTTTGTTCCAAGAGTGGAAACGTTTGAGGAGAAGTATGTTACGTACCTAGTTGACTGTTTGGTTCCAACCACACAAATGCAAGCTTCAGGGAGATTTTGTCCAATAGGCGAGAAGGCCAGCTGCTCAGGATGGCCAAATGGGAGCAGCCAGGAGCAGGACAGCAGGGCATAGTAGACCTACTGGTATCATGAATGTGTTAACATAGAAAGAATCACAGTGGAAGACTTACGCACACGCACACATAAGAATCTTACTCCAATCTTGTGTAAATCCAAACTCACTTATACAGAGAATGTACAGTGACCGTCTGGAAGTACAAAATGATCAACAAACAGAGAGAAGTGCCCAAGTGGATGGAGATCGCTGATGCAACACAATCGTTGGCTGTCCCCCTGCAGATCCTTACCTTCAGTTGCACACTTGACACTGCTCTTCACTGCTGGACTGCTGATGAAAACTGAATGCTTGATAATGGAGGGGCCTGCTCTATTTATAGGGCACTTTATGGTCCTTCATGCAGGTCAGCTGCTCGACCTGCTACCCAACTGCTGCCTGACCTGCACATGTGCTGCCCAACCAGCTCTTATGCTGTGCACCGCCTGCCACATGGCTGCCCGGCTTGTCCTGCATGTCTGGCTGGGGTGGACTGGTCAGCATCCTATCTGACCACACAGAAATGCATCACACGAGGACCGGTGCTGGGCAGACAACCTGGCCATTATGGGCACCCCCTGTCTAAGACATCCAGAAAGAGAGATGCTGCTTACCTCAACAAACAGAAGCTGAAACACAATATCAGAATGTACATTCTCTAGCTTTAGCATGTTGAGAAAAATCAAGTGCACACCTGTCAAAGACCACTCATTAAAAGAAGGGTGGATCAAAATTTAACATTCAAAATGAAAGTGTAGACTACCCTTCAAATTTAAGGCCAAGACTGAGGTATTTGCAAAGGCATGTCACATGCTATAAGATTACAATTGGTCGTATTAGAGTCTGCCCACATCCTTTGAGATTAGAGGTACTGTAAGTTGTACTTGACCTCAAATATACAAAAAATGCTCTCAAAAATCAGTAGACCCAATCAATATTGCAACACACAAGTGCTTTGTTGAAAAAGCATGAGAACAATCTATGAGATGCCTGTAAAAAGCTAAATCATACTCACAGCTTTATGCATTTGCATGTCCGTCTCCTGAATATCACTTCCAGTAGAGTACCAGCCCAAGATGTCATATTTTGGAAAGACCTTCTTGTCTGCAGACAAACAAATCAAAGCCGTTAAGACCTGTAAATTCAAAGAAAGATCCTTCATTACAAAAGCTCATTCAGGGAACCACAGATTCCTTGTCCTTGCTGTTACATGTGTGAAATCAATCATATGCACACTCAAACTTTTAAACTGCATAAAACAGATAATATATTAAAAAAACAAGTGGGGGGCTGATGGTTTAGGCAGCAAATCCCTTTTTAGCTGGCCAACCCCCACTTGAAACCCACATCAGTAACCCTTAAATGTATGCAGATCCACAAGTGTGAAATGGCCCTTGGTCACACTATGCACTCTAACTGGCAGGCGCCATTGGTGCACACAACCAACCAGCATGTTGTCTGCATCTCTGTTGGGTCCTTTGAAAACCCCTATGCTGAAAATGGTGAACCAGGCGGAGTTCCTTGAGTGCAACATTTCAACAGGCCTTCACCCTAAAACACTTCAAACTGCTGGCCATGTACTCAAGCTTCTAGTTATCACCATCCAGTGTGAATGGAATTGTCAGCTCTGTGCCCTCTCCATCTACCATTATTCATGTATATAAGTTTCTGTCATAGGTGGAGATGAGCATACCATTAGGTCTGGGACTTTGGGCTCCATGATGGGAGTGTTGGCATGCCTCCAAGTCCAAAGGTGCTCCAACATTTGTGTGGAAGCCCCGAATATTTTCTCTCGTTCTACTTAGCAGATTTTTCTAATACTCAAAAAGCTGCTTGAAAATACATTTAAGTGCTCTCCTGCCCATGGAAACAAACAATAGGTGTTTTTTGGGTTAGAAACTTGTGAAACGTTTCTACCCCAAAGCGTTTCTGAAACCTCATGAACCCCCCCCCCCCCCCCACCCCCCCCCCCAAAAAAAGGCCAAATTTTTCAGGCCACGTGTTCTTGCCTTTTTCCCCCTTTTCCCTTCGCACGTTTCATGCATCTTGTGTTGCCCAAATGTAGTCATTTCAAGCATGTTTTGGCCCGTTTGCAGCCCATAGCCCATCTCCTCTCCTGCCTTCTTCTTCCTCTTTTCCCTTGTTCCTCTTTTACTACTCCTAGCTCTCTCTTCTTACCCTCTCTCTCTCTCTCTCTCTCTCTCTCTCTCTCTCTCTCTCTCAGCGGAGCTCAGTTCATTTGCAGAGAGCCAGGGATGCAGAGCCTCAGGACAGGCTGGCTTCCGGAGGAGCTGCTCTACCCTTGACCACATCTTCACCCTCCGTGCCATCATCGAGGAGGGTAGAGCATGACACCAGAGGATTTACTGCTGCTTTGTGGATTTCCACAAAGCTTTTGATACTGTACCCCAAGCCCGCCTCTTACACCGTCTACATGAAATTGGAGTCCCATCTGACGTGGTTTGGAGCATCATCGCCCTCCATGAGTCCGTCACTGGATGAGTGAGAGCCCCAGGAGGTACATCACAGGAGATTTCCAGCACTATTGGGGTGAAAGAGGGCTGCCCTTCACCCACTCTTTTCGGCCTCTACATTGATGAGATCTCAAGCTTCATTGATGGATTAGGCGGGGCTGGTCCTACACTGGCAGGCATATTGATCCCCATACTACTTTATGCAGATGACATCGTCCTCCTCTCAGACTCAGCCGAAGGGCTTCAGAGACAGTTGGATGCCTTACATGACTTTTGCACTCAGCGGGACCTCTCTGTTAACCTTGGTAAAACCAAGGTAATGGTCTTCAATACCTCTCGCCCCGTCACATCCAGATCGAGCTTCACATATAGAGGGCATCCTGTGGAGATTGTCTCGTCCTATGTCTACCTTGGTGTCACTTTCAGTGGCCCACGCTTTACCATGCTTCCCGCAACACATGCCAGAGTGACGCAGGGATATGCAGCTTTGAGCTTACTTGAGCGGCAATGCTTCCAGGCACATTTCCAGAAGCCCAGGACGAAGGGTTGGCTTTTTGACACCCTCGTCACACCAGCCTTGATGTATGGAGCAGCTTTCTGGGGGCCAGATTTATCCGATGAGGATTGGCAGCGAGTTGAGAGGCCCCAGGTCATGATGTTCTCCCATATGATCCACAACAAACCATCAGTCCCACACCAGATTATCCGGGCAAAGTTTGGTGCAGCCCCAATGGTAGTGGAGGCCCTCTTCCAGACAGTCGCATACCTCCATCACATCAATCACATGGATCCCCACAGGTACTCGAGGCTTGCCCTGGAGTCCTCCAGACAGCTAGCACTTGAGGGGCACTTTGGAGTATGGTATGCACTAGTTTCCACTTGGTTCTCAGTATATGGGCTCTGCATGGACCGGCTACCCCCCCCTTCAGCACAGTTTGGACTCCCCTTTTTTCCGGCTGTCTCACGAGGACACCAAAAGGGTTATCTGGTCAGATCTTCTTAGCCTCTACACACATTGCACATGGATCACACCCCCGGAGCTCCCCACGAAGATGCACTTTTACAGAGATCACTTCCTCACACTCACTGAGGATGGATTCAACCAGCAACCGGGCTACTTGAGTGTTCACATGTCCCATGCCATGCGGATTGCGATTGGCCAGATACGGGTTTCTTCCCACCGCCTCAGAGTGGAGATAGGTAGAGCTGAGCGCATCTTCAGAGCCGGGAAGCTCGTACAAACACCCAGAGAGGAGAGGATTTGCCGACTATGCCACATAGAGGTTGAGACGAAGGAGCATTACATATGCCCCTGCCCAGTATAATATAAGATCTGCGGGAGGTTTCATTGTCTATTTCGTGAGGGATTCGGTCCACTCTCCAAGATCATTGACTTCCACGACCAGCGTTGCCTGGGCCTCTTCCTGCTTGAGCTCCGCAAACACAGGGACACCTTGAGACACAGGCCCCAGCCACCCCGCCCCCTCCCTTGGTAGCCAACCATCACCAGTTTCTTCCGGACCTAGGAGGTGGAGGATACCGACATAGTGGATCTTGTGGACCCTCCACGAGCTGCTCTGGACCTACCTCGCCCAAGAGGAGTTACCTCGGACCGAGCATCTGCACTCCAGCGTGCCCGACGCCCTCGACCCCCCCATCGGCCACGATCACCTCATCAGCTCCAGATTCAGGACATGCTTCGCCGCCATCGAGCTACCTTTCCACGTGGCATAGCTAAGGGAGACCTTTCAGCCATACTCGTCAGCCCCATGCTTGACATTTTGGAGAGTGGTATACCATCTACTTGGAGCTGATGTTGCTCCAATATTTTTACGTTCTTAGTATTCCATGACGAGTTTCCATGGACAGTTTTGTATCACCCCAGTGAGATAGCTATATTTATGTTTTCTTTCTGTTTTATTTTCCATTCCATGATGAGATATGCCATGGACATCATTGTATCACTTTGGTCTCATAGGCCCATTGGGTCTTTAGTAGACGCTTAATCTCTCTCTCTCTCTCTCTCTCTCTCTCTCTCTCTCTCTCTCTCCATGTGCATGAAACCACTCAACTACCTCAGAGTACCATGCATGTGAGTAGAGCCCACTCATCGGAATCCTCTAATACGACATCAGAGCCCACCCGTACCTACCCTACAGCTCCACGTCCCAGAGGAGTTCTTAGTGAGAGAGCTTGATCCATTCTGCGAGCCAAACGTCCCCGACCCAAAGCATCATAACCCTCCACCACATAGAGACGGATTCATGAGGTTCTCCGCTGACATGACACTACGCTCCCATCACAGAGGCCGGACATTCACTCCACCATCAAATCGGTTATGGCTGAGGCGGGTATCATCATTAGCTGATCACAGCATATCTCACACTACACAGGATCATCTGTTGATCACGTGTATTGTCATATGTTTTCATTTTACTTTTTCTTTCAGTTTTCCATGGCTCAGTATATCCATGGTACCATTGTATTACTTTTGGTCTCATAGGCCCTTGGGGTCTTCCGTAGACGTTAATATAACTTTTGGTCTCATAGTCATTTTGGCCTTTTGAAGACATTACTACAACTTTCTTTCTTCTTTCTCTCTCTGTCTTTTTTTTCCATTCTATGATGAGATATGCCATGGACATCATTGTATCACTTTGGTCTCATAGGCCTACTGGGTCTTTAGTAGACGCTTAATATATCTTTCTTTCTACAAGAGTCATGGACTAGCCATCTCATGGAGGCATTGTTTCTAAGTGAAGAAATCAGAACTGAGTACATGGATATGAATACTGTTAGTCTACCATAGTCAGACACTGACATGGGTAGTTGGACTGCAGTAGGAACTGGTGTAAAAACCAAGAAATTGGTGTCAAAACCAAGGAACTGTTTGTGCAGTCATTTGCTCATTTGATTTATGCTTGTGAGCATATCTATGTATGTGAACCAAGGGTCGGGGATGCCCGATTGAGAACCCAAGGACGACCATGTGTGCACGTGTTACGACCCTGTGTTTTTCCCTTTGGACAACAAGCAAGTGGGCACGGGCACGGGCACGGGATGGATAGTGTGGTCAGGCATCAGTTTAATATAAAAAGGAAACCCATATTTGGTGGCCAGCCCAAGTGTGAAAGGAGACAAAAGGGATTTTTAAAGTTATAAGGTTTAATAACCTTGGATGACTTAAAAATAATATTATTATTGGAGGCATGCGTTTTGTTATTTTGCTTTTGGCGTTTTTGAGAAAGCAAATCGGATCTTTATAAAAAGGTGAAGGTGGCGCATGGAGAAGCATGCATCTCCTTGAGCGAGAACTGGCACGTGGTATGTACGGGCGCTGCTGCGCGTACCACAGGCGGCTGTGCTACCAGGCTGCTGCTGCGTACGTGTGCTACCAGGCAGCGGTTCGGGTGACCAGGCGGCTACCAGGCTGAGACGCAAGGGCTCCAGGCGGTGGTGTTACTGCTGCTGCTGCTGCGTATGGACTACAACCGGGCAACCAGACAGGCAACCAGCAACGGGCAGCTAGGCAGGCGTCACGCAGGAGTTTATCTGCTGCAGCTAGGCAGGCGTCAGGCGGCAGGAGTTTATCTACTGCTAGTCGGGCAGCCGGGTGGGTTTCAAAGGGGAGCCATATCCACAGCAACAAAGTACACCGCAACAAAAAACAAATCTCAGCACTCCAAGACTTCTCTCGAGCACTTTCCAATGGTGCAAGGCACGAGGACCAAACAGCCCCCTCTCAAATCTGCTAGAGAAAGGAGCTGACCGGCAACAAAACAGTCCCACCAAAACTCACCGGAAACACCCAACCGGAGGGAGGGGAAGCCGGGAAGAAGAGGAACTGTCAAGGCCACTTGTCAGACTGCACCACACATGAATAGACCACCTCCAGAAGCTGTCCTGACTGTAAATACAGCCCCTACACCACCAGCCACTGCAGAAAAGGCTTAGAAAAAGCAAACACAGCCACCTTGGACTTGCACCTTGTCGCCTTGCAGGGATTGCACGGGGCAAGAGCACCACCAAGAGAAAAATGCTAATGTGAAGAGGCAATCAGAGAAGAAAACGCAGGCTAAGCAAAAAACTATAAGCCACCTACTATTTCCAGAAAGCAGGAGAGAGGAGGGGATCAAAACGCAGATGATGGCAGCTGGGACCTAGACGTCTAATACCATGTTGGAGTATGCACAGGGCGGAAGCAAAGACAAAAGAAAGAGAGAGAGAAAAGGGGAGAGAGCAATTGTTGACAAGATCACCTTATCAATTAGCAAGAGGCTTACAACGGCAATAGCCAGCAAATGAGTGTTACAATGTGCTTGGGATTGGATTGTACAAGAGTGTTGAGAGGAGGCCTTTATATAAGGAGGCCAAGAGCTGGCTGACTGCACATGAACTAGCCGACAGCAGCCCACGACTCACAAACACAATAAAAATACATATGCACCCAATAAAAGGCCATGTTCCCACACTAAAGAGATGCACATATTTCTAACATGGGGGCTACTGCCAAAGGTAGGTGAGGAAGCCAACAGAAGGCCAAGTGAAGGAGATTATTTCAAGCTTGTTGAGCTAAGGCCGAAATCGGTGGCAACAGAGGCAGATAGATTCATCCACGGAAAGGAAACAGTCGGCCAGTGCAAAAGCATTGAAATGCCTTCATGTAGTGGGTGGAGACGAAAGGTAGTGGCGATGTGGGGATTTCTCAGAGCAAGAGATAGTAATGAAATAAGATGTAGAGATGTACAGTACAGGGGCTAGGTAGGGAGGGGGTGGAAGCCAGCACGGCAATGGTGGTGGCAAAGAGCTCGACGGGTGGAATGCTAGTGATGCAAGTGTCGGAACGGCGATGGAGAACCGAACTTTCCGGTGGACCAATGAGGTGAGCGATGAAAGCTGAAGTCAATAGCATCGTCAGAAAGTTGGGGTGATGAGGGCGGCACAAAGGGAGGCATCCATTAGCACGCAAAGCCAGGATGGAGGTGACACCTGTCAAGCCCAAGGTGACGAGTTCGGCTTGACTCAATAAAGTGGGAAGGTCGGGAAGGTGGAACTGAAACAGGGTTGGAAGCTGATCGTGTCCGGTGCAGTGGATGAAAGAAAGTGAAGCAAATAGAAAACACAGATGTAGGCCGAGGTACTAGACCTGTAAATGCTGGAAACTAATGTTTATTGCTGAAAACTGAGCATGAGGGAAGCCCGTAGGTGCAGTACAATGGTAAGAAGCAATAGCACCTGCTAATGACCTCAACCAAATGCTAAAAAATGAGATGGAATTGGGGAAAATGGATTCAGCCCTTATATATTCCCCCAGGATGCTAGTCGGCCAGCTGTAGTAGCAGGTTGACAACAAGACAATAGCATAAAATGCTACAAAAATGTAAAAATACCCAAAAAAAAATGGTAGAAAAATGTTGAATAATCTTTGCTAAGATATGTCAATGTAGGGCCTCATAAATGGCCAATACAAGCATGAAAAAGATGATGTAGACCCTCTGGAGATGATATAATCCAACACGGTCCGATACGAACACGCTGAAGTAACACCTTCATAGTAGCTCTCGGAAGTGGTTTGGTGAAGAGATCAGCCACATTGTCCGTGGTAGAACAGTAGGCCAGTCGAAGAAGGCCCAACTCGATCCAGTCGTGTACAAAATGATAATGCACTTCAATATGCTTGAATCGTCCCCGTATCACAAGATTCTGTGCTAGAGCAATAGCACTCTGAGAATCCAAGAAAATAGTAACTAGGGAAGTGTCGGCATAGCACAAATGCTCCAGAATCTGATGAATCCAAAGTGCCTCAGTGGAGGAGAGAAGGTAGGATTTATACTCAGCCTCGATGGAAGAAGCAAGAACAGTCCTCTGCTTTTGAGACTTCCAAGAAACCAATCCAGTACCAAGCATGAAGCAATATCCAGATGTAGACCTCCGAGTATCAATGCAGCCTGCCCAATCAGAATCTGTGAAGCCAACCAAATCAGCACCACTCGAGTAGGTGATGCCATAATCTGAAGTACCTCGAAGATAACGAAGAACTCTCAAAGATGCCTGCCAATGAGACCTTCGAGTGGCTGATGAGAACTGGCTGAGAACACTCATAGCATAGGAGATGTCTGGACGGGTGTTGGCAAGGTAAAGCAATGAGCCAACAATCTGCCGGTACTCTGTGGAATCCACCAAGGGTGTATCATCCTCCTTGGATAACTTGGCATTGGGATCCATGGGACAAGAGAGAGGTGTACAATCTGACAACCCATAAAGTGTCAACAGCTTCCTCACATACTTCTGCTAAGAAATGAAGATACAGTCATCTTTCTGCCAAACCTCCAGCCCTAGAAAATAATGTAGAAGGCCAAGATCAATCATCTCAAATGTCTCTAAAAGCTTGGATTGAACCTGTGTGACCAACCCAATATCTGAGCCAGAAAGAATGAGGTCATCAACATACAAAACAATGACACAAATATCTCCATCAGAAAGAAGTACATAGAGATTGCTGTTAGCATATGCTCTCTCAAAGCCAAGAGATAACAAGAAGGCATCAATCTTCTGATACCAGGCACGAGGTGCTTGTTTGAGACCATAAAGAGCCTTCTACAGAAGATAAACATGGGTGTCCTGTCCCTGAATCACAAAACCAAGGGGCTGCTCAACATAAACGTCCTCCTCTAAATCTCCATTCAGAAAAGCGGATTTGACATCCATCTGGAACACGGGCCATCGGAAGTGTGTAGCCAGAGCCAAAACAATCCTGATGGTGGTATACCTGGCTGTAGGAGCAAATGTCTCATCAAAGTCTTCACCTGCCTTCTGAGCATATCCTCGTGCAACAAGGCGGGCTTTGTACTTGTCCAAAGTACCATCTGCATGAAACTTGACTTTGAAAATCCATTTCACACCAATAACACGACGATGTAAAGGTCGTGGTACCAAAGACCAAGTGTTATTCCTCTCAATAGAGGCCATCTCTGCTTCCATGGCTTGCCGCCATTGTGGCTATGAGAGAGCCTCCTCTGGACTCTCAGGCTCATCAATCTCTTGGAGAGAACTCATAAGAGCATAATTCACTGTGTGATGAGATGTGGAAGCCCGAGATGAACGGCGAGGTCCAGGGGTGGTGGTAGAGATCTGGCTATGGAGCTGTGCATCAATGAGACCAGAATCTCTAGAGAGTTGCTGAACCCACCGAGGTGTGAGGGCAAGGACCAGATATACGAGAGATCAGAGTAAAACCTATAAAAAGGTGAGTGCAGATATGTACAAGAGCCCTCATATGAGAGGTGACTCTGAGCAAAAAGAAGACCAGTGCAGAAGCAGAGAAGGACGTTGGAGCTAAAGCACGGTCGATGACGAAGGCTCGCGTCAATATGAGGCAAAGCACTCCGAGGTGATAGTGGCAGCGGAAAAAAGGTAACGTCGATGACGAGGATGGTGGTGCAGTCTCTAATGACACGGGTGCTACGTACCTGAAGCAGAGAGGGCTGCCATCCCGAGTGGTGCAAGCTCTGGTGACACGGTGCTGCGTACCTGAAGGAGAGAGGGCTCCGTCCCGAAGTAGCAGAGAGGGCTGCTGTCCCGATGTGGCAGAGAGGGCTGCTGTCCCGATGTAGCAGAGAGGGATGCGTCCCGAAGTAGGGCTGATGTTAGCCTAGATGTAAGTGCTGAAGATAGGCTGAAGTGAGGCTGATGTCAGCCCAGATATAAAGGTTGAGGTGGTGCCTGATGTAAACGCAGATGTAAGCCTGAGGACAAGCTAATGTAAGCGATGTAAGGCTCAGATGATAAGCGCTGATGTACACCTGATGTAAACGCAGATGTAAAACGAAGGACACTTTGATGACAAGTGCTGATATGAGCTGCAGCAAAACGCAGGTGTCTGCTGGAGCAAAACGCAGGTGTGAGCTGATGTATAAACGTTGAGCCATGAGTAGAGCGTGTCACAAACTTCTTCATAGGTTTTCTATTGATCATGTGTGGCATATGAAGCCTGACATGACATACATGTATGGCTGGTGGAGCCTGACATGGTGTGTCTGTATGGCATATGGAGCCTAACATGATAGTACATGTGCGGCTTGTGGGGCCTAAAATGGTGTACATGTATGGCTCATGGAGCCTAACATGATGTGATTCCCTAGGACTAGCTATCCGGGAGATCGTTCTGGAAGGTTCCGGAAGGATCATGAGCCCTGGACATTTTAACTGATACAACTCCGCAGATGGGTGTTTCTTCCGGTCTGGTTGCACTCATGTGTGTGCATGACTTTGATTTTATATTTGGATAACTTGTTTTGTTTGCTTGGACAATGCCTGAGATTATTGCCTACGTTGTCCATGGGTCGAGGACGCCTGGGCAATCTGTGGACATGTATGTGCACACCTATTTGGGGCTGACAAGTGGTCTACATGTGTTTTGCAAGTGGTAAGTGTCCCCAAAAACCCAATTCACAGCTTTATGATTTCACATACTAATAATTATGGATGCAGGTCCACACTCCCTTATAAGTGACCGGACAAATTATAAGTTATTCACATTGGGCAACAAATTATAAGTTATTCACATTGGGCAGGACCAATTTAATACACGTGGCGGCCAATAGATGGGCACTGGACAAGATTTGGACCAATCTATTGTAGGCGCCCCTTCTGGACCAAAAAAGCACACGATGTAATGCACATGCACCATGTGAATTGGACAATCAGCCCATCTTTGGCTAATTCAAAAACAGGCCCCAAGTGGAAATGTCCATCCGGTGACATGGACCTTCAAAATTAACCCCAAGACTTCACCACAGATCATATATGAAGACAATAGGTGCATCCCTTCAAGGTTGAGCAGAAGTTGGGCAAAAACAAAAAGGAAGAACCCACTTACATACAAAACTAAACAATCCTTCGAGATTAACCCTTATTAAACCCTAAAATTCCAAAACACTTATCCACTCTTTCACTCCAAAACCCTAAATCATCAACAAAAGTTATGCATTTCTTCAAGCTGAATACACCTAGAACCCTGAGATTCCACCACATTCCCTCATGACAAAACCCTAAAGTGCAACAAGCTTTGCATTACTTCGAGATGAAACCCTGAGATTTAAACACGTTCCTTCAAAAATGAAACCTGGATATTACACACAAGCTTCCAACAAACCTTGGCATTCCAACCCATACTTTGCACGAAACCCTTTAGAATCGAAAAAAAGAATTTAAAAAAACTTACAAAGATTGAGCAGAGAAAGACACTTACATTGCTCTTGTTTCTTGAACAAGAATTCGCGGTCAATGCAGTCTGCGGAGCCATCAGAAAGCTTGGTTTCGAAGCTGGTGAAGATTTCGACGGTGCGACCCGTCTGCACGCCGAGGAGGCAGCCGAACACTCTAGGAGGGAGCTTGTTGGATGCGTCCTCTTGCGCCTTGATACGCGTATGGTGATCGGAGACGTTGACGATCACCAGCGGATGGAGCTTGAACGTGAGCCCGCTGCTGGAGGCCATGGCGAAGTCTCAGAATTAGGCTTGGTCTAGGCTGAGGGTTGCTAAATTTCTGCACAGTCAAGCTAGATCGTTTTCATGGAAGCATTAAATCATTAATGTCGGCCTTAAATAGCAGTTTTTTTAGTAGCAAATCGTCGTTTTGCATGATTCTCTGCCCCTTTTTAACGTACACGTGCTCCCTCTCTCTCTCTCTCTACTTAGCAGTAACTAACTCTCATGATGATGATGTTTTGTTGTTCAGCCATGGGCACTTCGAAGTTCAAATAGACCTAAACTCTCTTTTTTGGTTTTTGGGTGCCATTTTGTTTTACCCTATCGTTCTTTTTTTTGGACCAATAATATTTATTTATGTTCTTTTTTTGGACCAATAATATTTATTTATATTAACTGTTCAAACCAGACTTTACCCTATCGTTCTTATTTCACCTTGTTAGAGGATGCCCTTTAGTGGTTTCACACTAGGTGCCAAAATAGCCAACAATGGTTTTGTGTGACTAGCCATACATGTGAAATTTGAAAACCGTCAATTGTCGGATCAGTCTCAAGAGAGGGAGCAACTAGGGTTGCTACAGTTAGGGTTTGGTCTTCTTCTCTTCCAATTAGCTCGCCGTGTTGGTTCCTCCAAGGGAGGAGGATGTGACCCTTAAGGGGGAGGTACCCCATGGTCGTGCGGAAGCCTTTGGTCGCACGCCCCACAGATTGAATATGGACCAGAACGCAGTACAAGCCTTGAACATCAACACAGAGCATGGCATGTCACTCAAGGACCTGGTGGGTCACCTCGGCACATGGGGGCAGGGGGGACAAGGGTGCTATGACTTCCTCCCTGAAGGCCTATAGCCTTTTTTAAGTGGTGGATAGCAACCCAAGGCCATTAACTCTCAACATGGACCCTCTCAAGAAAGGGGAGAAAAAGAAACACAATTTTTGGAGGCAGACCAAAAAAGAGCACTTAGAGATCTGCTCTACCAGAGACAAAGACTTGGAGAAAACGAGGCTGTCAAAGTGAGTGGAGGTGGACAAGGCTAAGAGTCTCCTACAAAACAGCTCGAGGGAAACGACTTCAAGGTAACTCCCTCATAGTTAATCTTCTCGAAAATGTCATAAGGGACATAGTGTTGGATTACCATAGTAGGGCAGTTATAGGACAAGTGTTTGTCCCTAGACCCCCTGCAGAAATCCTTAAAGCATAGTTTCGAAGAGAGTGAACCCCAAGGGGTCTTAAGCTGGCTACCACACAATACTTACCTAAACAATTTCTTCATCTTCCTCTTTAAGGAAGCGAAGATGGCTTTAGAGGCCCTCACTGTTGGAGTGGATGATAAAAAAACTCCCCCCTCATTCTGTTCAAGTGGTTTCCAAAGTTTTCTCGAATGGATTCAAAACCTAGCAAAATGCTTGTGTCCCTAATCTGCCCTTCCACTTATACCCCCTAACGCAAAGATTAATTTCCCCTCTTGGCAAAGTGCTAGGGCAAAGGCCCTCCCTATAGCTCAACCCTCGATGGCACCCTCAGATTCTGGCTGAAATTGACCTCAAGATGGAATTCCCGGAGTCCCTAATCATCAATGTAGGAGAAGGTGTCTCCATCACTCAAGTGGTTTTATACAAAAACCTTCCCAACTCATGTTTTCACCGTGGCACTCATGGCCACTGCATCAAGAATTGCCCCATTGAATTTTCCTCCACCCCTAACTCCCTACCTAAAGAAACCCCTAGGACCTCAAAGGCACAGGAGGATGGTTTTACTACTGTAGACAAGAGAGGTAAACCCCAACCTAAGCCAAAGCCTAAACCTTCAGTCCAATCTCTAAACAAATTTGCAGCATGCCACAAACCCTCTTCAGGATGTGATCCTTAGCTCATCAGAGGAGGACTCAAGTGATTCTGATGATGAAGAAACTGTAAACGACTCTCAAGCCAAGCCTTCTCTAGATGAAGAAGTAGCCCGAATGGATGTTATGGAAGATATCGAAAAGGGAAAATCTCCCCATGGAATCCACTTTTCCTCTACTAACTTGACCTTTAACCCTTCCCCCTCCCTCCCTCCAGAGGGAAGCCATTCTAAACAATCACAAAGAGAAAGTCTGAAGAAAAAGGCTAGACTCCAAGGCACCCATGACTCCTGGTAACTAGGGAAAAAAGAAAATAAAAGGTTTTATATGAAGCTCATGACCTTAAATGTCAAAGGGCGTACTGACGCCTCTAGGTCAGATATCATCAAAAGCTGGATGTATGACTCTTAGTCATCTCCTGACTTCATCTTTTTGCAAGAACTCAAAGTGGCTGGGGAAGAGCTCTGTACTAGGCTTTCCAAAATTTCAAGCAAGTACAAGTGGCACTTCACTAACCACCAGGCTAGTAATGGGGGGTTCTGTTGAAATATACAAGTGAATAGGCTGTATGCGGGAACAAGCCCTTTGCAAGAGGCTGTAAAAGAGAATCTATAAATGTGAGAGAACCTGTGAAAAGGTGAGAAGAATCTACTGGGAGAGAATAAAGGGTTGAGGAGATTTAGGAGGTGTGGAGATATTATGGGAGAGGTGGAGAGAATCAAGCAAAAGAGGTGGAGTGAATCAAGGAGAAATGAGTGGGATTAAATGCTTGGATGTAAACTCTATAAATTGAGGCATTGGCCTAATGAGAATTTGCTGGTTTTTTATTATCCATGCCTACATAAATCTATCAGTTAATTGCTCACTAATCACATGTTAATTATCATCTAATCTCTTTGTTAATGATGTTGATTCTAGCATTTGATCCACCATAGCTCATCACATTGCTGTAATTTTAACATGGTATCAGAGCCTAGCCTAGAATGCATCAATTTGTGAGCCCATTATCTTGCTAATCACCTGGCTAATTAGGATTAGTAGATAATTAGTATTTTTACCCTCTTTTCAACTAGCCCACTGTACCCGTAGCCAATGGAGGGGTTTGATCTCCCTCTAGGAGCAACATTAGCTCAAGCCCTTGTAGCCATACATAGCTATCTCACTTGTGCTACAGCCAAGCGAATCAGCGCAGCAAACCGCCAAGAAAAGCTCACGTTTTTTGCTAATCTGCAGGCGCCATTTTTTCTGAGGAAAAATGATATCTGTTCTTCTCTAGTTGCAATGGTTCCAATTCCTCTTGGCACTAGGGGTTTTCAAGGGTGCTCTACAAGCTGGTGAAGATAGAATTTGATTTGATCAAGTCTACAGTGAGATCCAAGCTCTTTATCAAATCTACAGGGTGACTTTGGTAAAACAAAGATTAAGCATTCAATGTTTTGTCAAATCTTGTGTTTCTTAGCTTAATCCTCTACTAGACTAATTGCTATTGATGGCCTTGAAAGGATTTGAGCTCATTTGAACTCTACGGCCTCAGATCTGGGCTCCCCGCATACTTTGTTTTTTGCACACAAAATAGAGGATTAATTTGCTAATCAGTGAGATTAATCAGTGCTAATCATTGTATTTTGGTGCAATTGAGGGTTCAAATTAACCATTAGGTATCTGATATAGATCCCTATAACTTCAGATTGTAATTCAGAGATGGTTTGATACTCCAACCATTCCGTACAAATTGGTTACCCTTGATTTAATGTAATTTTTGGTAAAATTATGTTGATAAATTTGTGGTAATCATCATTTTGCATTTAACCCTTGGTTAATGCCTGCAAATCACACTCAAATTCAAGTTATTCACAGCCAGAGTTGCATTTGGG
This sequence comes from Cibotium barometz, assembly GCF_041138505.1. Taxonomy (NCBI): domain Eukaryota; kingdom Viridiplantae; phylum Streptophyta; class Polypodiopsida; order Cyatheales; family Cibotiaceae; genus Cibotium; species Cibotium barometz. Next base: position 10,170,640 of record NC_141072.1, on the reverse strand, counting down.
AATGTGCATAAGAATGAATGCTATATGCATTATGCACATTACATCATTGTAAAAATGGGATCAGACACTACCCTTGTCCGAATAAGGCAAGAGGCAAGGCCTCCCGCATAGATTTGGGTTTGCATTGCATAATGACACAAGATAAACATCAAAAGCCCAAAAGAACTGTCAACAATACATTAAAACATGTTGCTCACATGGAGCAAGAACTGACGGACAAGCTCATGGCCCCAGCCACCATGAAAGAAGAAGAAGATCTCTTTCTAAGAGGAGGATCCACACCGAGAAGACGAGCTAGACGAAGCATTGAAGGAAGACATGGACGTGTGAAGAGAAGCTGCCACAACAAGAAGACTGAAAGAAGAGGAAGACATGGACGCGTGAAGAGAAGCTGCCACGACAAGAAGACTGAAGACAAGAGAAGATGTGAGGCTCCAAGAAGTGAGGAGCCATGTGAAAATCTCTATGAGAGAGAGAGAGAGAGAGAGAGAGAGAGAGAGAGAAACCCCACAACCCAATGTAACCTACCCCAACAAAGTAAAACCACCTCTGAGCCATCGATGATATAGGCCATGTGGTAGATGTATGTGTGAGCACTTTAGTCAAGGTCACGGGCACTTGTAGTAGCCTTGGACACATAGAGAGAGAGAGTCTCAAGGACTATGAGTTTAGGGACTTGAGGAACTAGTCGCGGGCTATCAAGTAAGAGGGAAACTTGGTATAGGGTCCAGGTATGCTAGGAGTATTCACTTGAGGGGAGGTGTTGAAATATACAAGTGAATAGGGTGTGTGCGGGAACAAGCCCTTGGCAAGAGGCTGTAAAAGAGAATTTGTAAATGTGAGAGAACCTGTGAAAAGGTGAGAAGAATCTACTGGGAGAGAATAAAGGGTAGCATGAGGAGATTTAGGAGGTGTGGAGATATTCTGGGAGAGGTGGAGAGAATCAAGCAAAAGAGGTGGAGTGAATCAAGGAGAAATCAATGGGATTAGATGCTTGGATGTAAACTGTATAAATTGAGGCATTGGCCTAATGAGAATTTGCTGGTTTTTGATTATCCATGCCTACATTAAGCTATCAATTAATTGCTCACTAATCACATGTTAATTATCATCTAATCTCTTTGTTAACGATGTTGATTCTAGCATTTGATCCACCATAGCTCATCACATTGTTGTAATTTTAACAGGTTCTCCTTGGGTATCCATGAAAAATGGCTTCCCCTAGTTCAGGATATATAATTAAGCACGTGTCATAGATGGGTGGCCATCACAGTAGGTGGGGATTCCCCTATGACAATAATGTCTCTATATGCTTCTGATTGTGCTGCTTCCAGACCAGCTCTATGGAAGTCTCTAACAGGGTTACAAGACAAGGTTACAAGGTGTCCTCTTAATTGTAGGAGATTTCAATATGGTGGAAAATATATCAGATAGGTTTAAAGGACTAGGGCACTGCTTTCAAGGCAGGGAAAGAAGAAGGTGGGAGTCTCTAATGTTGGCCCAAGACTTGTTTGACCCATAGGTAAGTAAGGATTATACCTAGTCTAATGGTAGAACATGTGAAGATCTCAAGAAAGCGAGACTGGAAAGGGTCTATGTCTATACTCACACATGTAATTCCTTCCTCAACATCATATACAGAGTCATCAGGTCCCTAGTCCTGTCAAACCACTACCCGGTTATCATTAGCTTTAACAAAGAGAGCTCAAAGGTAACCCCCAACTCTTTGAGCTGCCATCTATTCAAGATGGTATTACAAAGATTTGGGAGTCCAACTTTAGAGAGGTTGACTTTCCAACTAGAAAATGGTCAGCAGTAGTTAAAGAGTCCCAAACCTACTTGGTCTCTATCAGGAAAAAAGTTTCAAAGATTAGACAGAATAGGAGAGAACTCAAGTACCAAGTCTTGTCTCACTTTTAGAGAAGGAGGTAAATGAAGGAATTTTGAGGCTCAGCCTCTTCTTGCTCTCAAACCTCAGGAGGGAAGAACAAATCAGTTAATCCCATCTCAAATTGTTTATGAGAGACTGGTGGGTTGGTAAGATGGATAGGGCCACTACAGAGATGTGTCAGATCCTTAAAAAGAAAGCTGCAAAGGAAGTCATCCCTATGCTAAAGAATTCACAGGGTACCCATGCTTAGGAGGAAATTTTACAAATTGCTTAGGAGCATTTTGCTTGAATCTTCTCTCCAAACCTAGTTTTTTCTAATTACAAAAAGGAATGTATACAAAAGGTTGCAGATGCTATGCATAAGGTGGTCCCCCACTCCCTCTATATGCAAAAGGTTGCAGATGCTAGGCATAAGGTGGTCCCCCACTCCCTCTGTATGCAACTAGAAAAAGAGCTAGTTGAATATGAGCTTAAGGATGCTATAGACATTCTCAAGCCCAAGAAGAGCCGAGGTCTTGATGGTCTCCCCTTATAATTTTTTCAAAAATTCAAAGATCTTCTCATAGTCTCTTTGATGAAAGTTTGGAATGAGGCCTTCCTCTATAAAGGGGTGATTAAGCTAATCCATAAGAGGGGGGATAAGGATGAGCTCTCCAACTTGAGCCCTATCACTATGCTCAGCACTGCCTAAAAGATTTATGCCAAGGCTCTGGCAAATAGGCCAGCCAACAATCTTACTTCTTGGATTAGAAGTGAACAGAAAGGTTTTGTTAAGGGCAGGTACATCCTAGATGCTATAATAGCTGCAAAACAGAGCCACCGGGACTTCCTCTTCTTCAAGATAGACTTTGATAAAGCCTATGAGGCTTGAGTGGGATTTTACTGTGGACTCTCTGAATAGTATGGGATTAGGCCCACATTTATTCAAGCTATTTCATCTCTATTTGGGATTGCAAAATCTAGGGTAAGCATTAATCGGGATCTCTCTCCTTCATTTCCTCTGAATAGGTATGTTAGACAAGGGTGCTTTTTGGCCCCCTTTCTCTTTACTATTGTAGCAGATGGCTTACTGTACTGCTTCAGGCTCTATGATAAACCATGCCAAGATAGGATTAGAACTCTTATAGCCCCCCCTCCCAATTGGCTCCTACAAGAAGGTTGTCGAAAAATTCCTAATGGGAGAGTGTCCAGGTTACTAGGTATCCTGATGGGCTTTGGGGTTACCATCCATCAGAGATGGCAATGGATTAAAGAAAGGCTAAAGAGAAATTTTAATAAGTGGAGAAACTATCAGTTGTCTCTGGCAGGTAGGATCATGCTGCTCAACACATTTCTAATTCCAACTTGTTTATTCTCTCTCTTGTTGGAGACCCTCACAAAAAGCCATAAATGAAATAAACTCCCTATGTAGGAATTTTTTGTGGTGGGTAGGGGAGGATCCTATGCAGTATAGGATTCCTAAAGTCAAGTGGGAAATTCATATCCTACCAAAAAAAAGGGAGGGCTTGGAATCATCAACTTTAATGATATGGTTGATAGACTAACCTCAAAATGGATAGTCAGAAGCTTGTTCTATCCTGAAGAGGACTAGTCTTAGTTATCACTCAAAAATCTAAAGGATTTTGCATTACAAAGCCTCCCTAGATGGAAAAAACTTCCAGCCACAACTCTCTTCTTCAGCAAACATTAGATCAAGCATGTTGGCTCTCCCTTGGTAAAAAGCATGTGGAAAGCATGGAATCGAATTAAAGGTAAGCTCTCTCCAAACCCTAACTTCAGGGATTCTACAAGTATCAGCAAAGAAGATTCAATATGGTGGCCATTCCTTCATCAAGAAATAGAACCAGAATAGTACAGGGGTTGGCTTTATCCCTGGCCAAGAAACTTATCAACATCTGTGTGTTGAAATTTACAAAAACTTTTGAATAAAATGTATTGTAAAAATAATCAAATGAAATGAGTATGTTACCTTAGGTGTTGGAATGCTTGTTGTAGTAGGGGTATTCTTCTTCTTCATCATCATCGATCATATTTATTCCAAGTGAAATAGTCTTTGACTTCCGTGGACAATTCAATGCAATATGTCTAATCTCTTTGCACCTGAACCACTTCTTTGAATCATTGCTATTATCGTGTTGAAAATCATCAACCTTGGTATCAATATCTGTGTTATTGCCATTGAGGGATTTATCCAATGATTTTGGAAAGGTCTAGGCTTCAAAAACTTTGATGTCTAGGTTTGGGGTGTCATTGCTACCTTGGGAATGTCATTTTTCTTTTCACAATTAACGGCGAAGGAAATAGTCGAGCTAAGAGAGTGCAGTCGAAATATGTTCACTTCTGATTAGGTGGAGAGGAAAGATAAAAAAGTAATTCTTGAGTGTGCTTTTAAACTTGGGGTTCTCTCTTGGTTAAGCTTCTTTATCCATGATTAATCTACTATAAAAGCCAATAAGTGATTTCGCTCAAATTGATTTATGGGCTAAATCTACTATAAAAGCCAATAAGTGATTTCACTCAAATTGATTTATGGGCAGTTCCACCTCCATTATAGATTACTGTCATGAGCCAATTCCTCCCTTGTATGATGCCGATTTCATCCATACAAACAGATCAACAAGAATTGAGGAAAACTATTTTTTATTAAGAAGGGTGGTTCTTAGCTTCTCAGAAATGGTTTTGGGAGACAAGGTGACATAAATTGGTAGTTCATTCTCTGGCTCAAAAAATTCTCATAAACCCAACCTTCGTCCAAGAGTCCTTAAGCTTTTGTCTTCTTTAACCTCTAGATTTTTGTGAGTTTTGCCTTAAAGTATCCATAGCTCTAATACCACTATAAAGGGACATCATGTACTTCTTGAAGAATTCACTTATACATACATCAAAAGGAGCAAAGCATAGAATTACATCAAAATGAAATTATATGCGTACTAACAGGAAATGTTCGGCGTGCTAATAGAAAAAGTTCAACGAACAAAATGAAATTATGTGTGCGCTGACAAGAAATGTTCGGGGCGAGCCGATACGTATAACTAGAAAATGTCTGGATGATTAGCATGTGGTTGGTTGCAGGCAATTATGAAGGACAACAACTGGTGCATGTACATTACAACTCAGAGGGCTCAGAGGGAGGCTCGGGTGCGCAGATCCAACAAAGGTTAAATCACTTGGAAGAACTAGGAGATTTGATCGATGTGACTTGCTTGCTTGCACCCAAATGACTAAGGTCTTGATTAGCACCTAAATAGAGTACCAATTTGCTCTAATTTGGGTTCCAAATAACCCTAAAATTCTACTCTCTTCTAAGATCTCCTTGATTAGTCAAATTCTCCTTGTTTTTGAGCTTTGTTTTCAGATTAATCCCAATTAAGTACATTTTCTATTATTATATCCTATTCCTTGATTAAAGGCCCCAATTAAGTACATTTTCTATTACTATATTTTATTACTGTATATCCTATTCCAAGCCTATTTTCTACTTTGTCGGAACAAAATGCTACTCTAATCTAACTAGATTATGAGATTTTGAGCCTAATCTAGGAAGTAAAAATCAATGATGATTGAAGAAAACCCAAGTCAAATAATGTGCGCATCAACCCACTCAAGTTGGTCAGCTTTTTTCTACTCTAAAACAGCGCTAAGCACAAAATTAAAAGCAAAGATACCAAAACCAACACAAAAATCAACATGAAAAATAAGCAAACACAACCTCCAAATTTGAACATCTTTCGTACTGTGCCATACTATACTCAAGCAATGGTAGACTTCACTGGGAAACACGTGAATATGTAAAATTTTGAATTTATAGATATTTCTTTGTTTAATTAAAATTAATAAATTTGCACTACTAGGGATGCGTTGTTAATACCAATTTTACCATCACCAGAATTGATATAAAGGGGGTATCTCTCATTAGGGACAGGATTCATGACTTGTATAAATAGATTTACATAATACTTTTACTTGAATTAATAGACTTGCATAAATAGGGGTACGTTATATAGTTGGTATTTGGGAGAATATGTGCTTTTGATTTTATGGGTAAACAGACTGATTAATTAATCTTTTACAAAAGGGCCACAAAAAATGTAAAGAAGCACACTTTTTATTTCAATAAATTTTTTAAAAGCACCGCACCTTTTCTAGAGGTGTGACACAATTAGTCTCAAAAATGCAAGGGTACAATACAAGTGTAGCTTTGCCCTGTTGATGATCCAAATTTACCACTCTCTCATGGATGCCTTCAGTCCGTCCATTGAGAGTTAGTTTGCCAGTAGCAGTGCCTGGTCCTTTTTTGTCCGTTGCTTCAGCTGCCAATATGAAACGTTCGTACATCATCATGACCTCCTTTTCATGTATACTACAAAAAAGCAGAGAGAGCAAAGCAAAAGCAAAAGCAAAAGCAAAAGCAAGCAAGCAAGCAAATTCACACGATACTGCCCCCCATTTTCTCCACTCGCTTCTACATACACATCACAAAACACTGCCCCCACCCCACCACTGGGGGGGCAGGGACAAGTTGGGGGGCGCTCCGGTTCTGGGCGGGCAATGCCAGCCATTCCCAAGGCTGATTGCCAAGAACCAGAGTTCCATCTCCCATTGCCTCCTGTCTTCAGCAATGCCAGCCGGAGGCAATGTTCCCATGGCACTCCCTTCTCCATCTCTGCACAGAGAAAGACTCATTCCTCCACTCACTTCTACACATCACAAAACAATGCCCTCCAGTTCTCGGCAATGCCAGCCATCCCCAAGGCATTCATTCCCTACCTCCTATTCACTCCATCTCTACAAGGGAGAAAGACATTGAAAAACAATGCCCACCACTGTGACCCCTTTCTCTCACATCATTATCGCCCAAAGAAAGCCATACACAGCAGGATCCCTGTCACCCATTTCCTACTCTTCAATTATCCCATTCTTTGGAACACCCACAAAGAAAAAGAAAGCCTGACATGATGGAAGACACCCATTGCCACCAGTTTTTGCTGCTCATGATTAAAAAACTGCTAATGCCACATATCTGAGTGTGTGTTTACCTTTCTAAAGATGACATTCTCCTTCAACTGACTCGGCGGGAGTATGCGGTTCTTGATTAACTGGCCCTCCACTTTCAGTGGACCTTTTGGTTGTAAACTTGTCTGCGCTGCCTTGGAAATTTCCCTGCTGAACATAGTGATTGAAATGCTTTAGTATGCTTTACCATAGTGTTCAAGAGCAGTTTTACCATCCTGATTAAGATGTTGCTTATCCATAGAGAATAAAGAACAGTTTAGGATTAGCACAAACAATAAAAGTGGTTGGTGAGCATACTAGAGTTCACAATAAAGAACACTTTAGGATTGGCATACAGAGTTATCATTTACACCTGCATTTGCCGGCAAAGACACATGTACTCACGAGTTTCTTGAATGATTGACATCTAGGTTTTCTTTAGATTTTGCTTTCTTTGTGCTTGTAAGGAAGGCAGACTTGTTTATGCCATCTTGGATCTTCGCATCCATTCTCCTGAGCTCTACCACCTGTGAGAAAAAAGAAGCCTAGCGTCAAAACCAAACCCTAACAACATTGACTTGAAACCCTAATACTCTGGAGGGAAACCCTAATCAATGTATGAAAACCCTTATTCACAAAAAACCTTGATACAGCAAGGAGAGAGACCTCCAAATTCATAAAATTGACTTGAAACTCTAATTAGCAAGAACCTAATTGCATAGAAATCCTTATCCGATGTATAGAAACCCTAATTCACAAAAACCCTAATACGGCAATCGGTTGAAGAGAAACCCTAATCCAATGTAAGCAATAAGCAGATGCTGGGAGACAAGCTTACATTGGTGCTGGCCCCCAAAACCCTCGAGGTTCTATTGATGGCGTTGGCCCCTTCGATCCTCTTCTGCCTGAGATGCTGCATCTCTTCGGGGGCTTCTTTCCCAAATGGGAAAGAAGGCATGAACTGTTTCCTGACGAGCTGCTTGAACCCTCTCCAAGATGAGTTGCTGCAGCTTCTCCCCTTAACGAAAGAGGAAGAGGCCACAACAGCAAGCTCCTTCTCCCTGCTACTGCTGAGGTATTCGTATTCATCGACTTCTGCACAGGAAAACCATGGCTCCGGATTACGGCCGTCACGGGCCTCGTCACGCTTCCATAGCGATGGCGAAGTGGCATCTTCCTGGCCATGTCTGGTGGAGGCAAGAATGAGGAAATCAACAGAATCGCTAGGGTTAGGGTTAGGGTTAGGATGCAGGATAGAGTACAGACTAGAAATAGGATTAGGACGAAAAATCGATTCAGAGATGGGGTTTCCTGCTGAGAGAAGACGAGTTCTGTCTGTGATGTTTTCTTCTTCCTCCTCTCGTCGCCTCTTCTCGCATCCGACGTCCATCACTCTCTGCCATCTCCGATTGCCAGGAAGCAAGTTGAGCATGGTTGTTCTGGATTGTTAGAACACAAGGCTGCCCTCTCCCTCTCTCCCACCTCCTTCTAAGGAGGGCAGGACGAGTTGTCTGTTGGAGAGTGAGCTCGGCATGAGGACACTCTGTTTGACTGAAGTGTTTCATGCCGGCGTGAAACAGCAAGATGACCGTTAGCTCAACGGTCACTTTGGGTCATGGGATTCTATGTACACTCTTCATAGAAAGAGAAAAATGTTTTCTCGTGAACACTACTCTAGCATCTAGAGTCTACATGTAGACTCGTAACTAAGAGGTCGTTCACATAGTGGCCGATTTGCGTGGGCAACTTGAGGTATGTAAGTGGCTAGCTTGGAGCTGCCACTCTTTTTTGTTTTCAACCTTCATTAAGAGCTACTAGTTCTGCACTTGCGCACTGTTTGTAGCACTGCCCTCACCCATGCACAGTTTGCCCCTTTGAACACTATTGCCACGTGGCTAGAGGAAAGGCAGAGGAGATAGTTTTAAAGGAGATTAGAGGAGACGCTAGAGAGAGTGACACATGGCAGGGGAAAACCTGTGCGTAATAGTATAGAGTTGCTCACTATCCATTTAAATGAATTGTATGATTTGCACAAGTGCGTAATAGAATAGAGTTGCTCACTATCCATTTAAAGGAGATTAGAGGAGATGCTACAGAGAGTGACACATGGCAGGGGAAAACATGTGCGTAATAGAATAGAGTTGCTCACTATCCATTTAAATGAATTGTATGATTTGCACAAGTGTAAGCGCAGTGAATGAATTGTATGATTTGCACAAGTGTAAGCGCAGTGGTTGGCAACTAAAGATAATGAACCAATTTTCAATGTACACAGCTCAACACTCCAATGGCCACGGGGAGTTGCTCAAACTATTGTCTCCTTCTACCACTAGTTGCCAGCATTGGTTGTCCTTTTGAAGTTTGCACATATGATTAGAATGGCCAACTGTCACTGCCCTAGAGTGCATGATTGGCATTTTTCGAATGGTCTCTAAGGCTCATTACACATCACCATCTCCCTTCTCAGCTCATTTTTGTGTTGCCTACCTTGTAAAAGTGCTTTTGAAAGCCTTCGTTCAGCATTGTCCATCCCAACACGTCATGGTCTCTCCGGTTATCCAATTAGGACATTTAATTATAGGAGGCATTCTTTTACCGAATGCACAGCAAATCAAGACAAGTCAGCACCTCAAAATGCATGCCTTAGTTGGCAAAAAAGGAACTTTCCTTCCATCATTTGTTAGATTCCATCTGAGAAGGCATTCAAAATGGTAAGTTGGCAAAAAACAAAGCTCCCTCGCCTATCTAATCCCTTTTTTGATGGATGTCATTTTCTACCATCGCTATTTGATCCCCTCCTAGAGTCCATGATGATCAGGAAAGGTTGAGGTTTGGCCTTTCTCTGGAGGAAAGGGGGAGACCAGCAGCCCCCTCTCTTCCAAGGAAAGGCCTTGGGGAAGCCTTTTCCTACACCTCAAAGGACAAGCTTGACGGCAATGATGCCATTTTTTTTTGGGCCTTCTTGCCATCAAATGGCTTGCAAATTTATTACATCCTCATTAAAAAGTACATAAAAAAGGTTGTTTTTGTATTCCTTCCTATCATTTTTGAAGGGCAAGGGTGCTTGTCAAAAGGCAACCTCGCTAATATCCAGGGGAGAGTCATTAATGGTGGAGATCATATGGCCCCTATTTGAGCTTAGCATCCCTTTCTTTTTTCTTTGGTTTTCTTTGGGCCATGTACTTAGAGATATGGCACATGCCATGAGAATGTAGAGTTGGACATGTTAGAGAGATGAGAGGAAGGGAGATAGAAATATTGAGATTTTAGGTAAACCTATGTTATTTTATTTTATTTTTTTCAAAGAAAATATGTAATCCTAAATGCTAGTAGAATTAATGAGAGTGTTCTTTTGTTTTGAATGGTACTTTTGTCCAAGAATAAAAACTCCTTTGATGGGTAACAAAAGTTTGAGGGCTTATGTTTAGGGAAGAGGAAGAATACGTGCGTGTGTGCATATGTGCGTATGTGTTTGCACGTGCATGCAAAATTACCCATCATGTAACATCATCACAAATTTGGAAAGTTCTTGAATATGCAAAATCGCCCATCATGCTATATATCATTGGAAAGATCTCAAAGAGTAGATTCCCAATCTACAATCTACGACAAATTTTGATTTGATTTGCAAAAAAAAAAAAGCCATCAACCCTTTTTGAGTCCAAAAGCTGACATGGCATTTTTTAGAGAGCCCCTTTTTTGAGTCCAAATTTTGCCTAATGATTCCTTCCTCTTATCCTTTCTTTTTGTTTTTCTTCCTTCGTCTTCATCATTCATCCCTCCTATCTATTCCTCTTCTCTTTCTTTCTCTTCTTTCTTGTTGTCCTTTTACCTCTTCTCTTTATTTTCTTTCTACCTTCTTTTCTCTTCCTTCTGTTCTTCTTTTCTTCTCCTTATTTTTCTTCTTCCACTTCCTCTTATTATCTTCTTTCTTCTTTCTTTCTCCTTTTTCCTCTTTCTTTTTTCTTTCTTGCTCCTTTCTCCTCTTTCTTCTTCCTTTCTCCTCTTTCTTCTTTCTTCCTCATTTCTCTTCTTTCTTCCTCCTTTCTCCTCTTTCTTTTTCTTTTTTTTCTCCTTTTTCTTCTTTCTTTTATTTCTCCTTTTTCTTCTTTTCTTCTTTCTTATTTCTCCTTTCTCCTCTTTCTTCTTCTTCTTTCTTTTCTTTCCCTTATACTTTTTCTTCTTCATTTTTTTGTTCTTCTATTATATTTCTTCTTTGCTTCTCTTTTCTTCTTCTTCCCTTCTCATATCTAGCTGAGTGTTACTAACTCTAGATGGAACTAAAATCTCTAACATAGACTCTTCCTTTTAGTGGCCACAGAGGTTTTTACATGCTACCATCATGATAATAGCTTGGTAGAGAGTGCCCACCAATGGCCACACAATGCTCACATTAACCCCTTCCATCTATTTCATTTTGAACTCTCTCTTGTGTTCAATCTTTTGCAATCTCTAGATAAGCTTAATGATCTCTTTCGTGGTCCATCCTTCTTTTCTCATAATGGTCTTCCATTCTTTAAAAAAAGTTGCGTGAATCCTCCATGGATCAATGATCCTTATCACCACACTTCTTGCTCTTCCTATAGAGTTGAATCTCCTTTTATTTATTGCATTCTCCCTCTTTGCAATCTTTAGATTCTTCCCTCAATAATAGGCTCAATCTCCTTTTATTTATTGCATCCTCTTCTCTTTGTAATCTTTGGATTATTCTCTTAATAAATAGGCTCTTATTTTTTCAATACTTGTAATCTTGCTTATATAATCATGTTATTGCAATTACTAAAAGCATGCCCATCTATTTTGTAAATGTAACAATCACTCTCTCCTTGATGGGGTTGGGAATGGTCTACATATATACCATTGAAGGGATTTTTCAATGAAATTAAGCAAGTTATAAGGTAATTCTTTGATCTTTTCTACTTCTTCCTCATATCATATGATCTGATATATACACGTGTAGCTAAGATGTTCCTTCTTCCACAAAAAAATACAAGTGGAATTCTCATTTCTCCACACCTTTAATGTTGGTAGCATATGAACATGGGCTTATGATAAATATGCTAGCTCTATGCTTTGATGCTGGTAGACTATGAATAGGGGCTTATGAGAAATATGCTAACTCTTTACTTACTACATAAAAACAAGAGTTGGACATGGCTGCACTCTAAACAAGCATAAATGTGTGAATATGGCAAGTGGAGTAAGAGAAAAGAAATGTGAATAGGGAATTTGAGGATATATGATTAGGTATGGGCGTGAATGTATTCATAAAACCCTAAGATTCCTTCAACTAATAATTATCTTTTGCATAATGGTCGTCTTCCCTCTCCACAATGAGTGCCTCCATAAGATACACCTCCTTGGGCCTTTTCATACATAGCTTGGAGTTTCAATTGGCTAGGAATCAATTCCCCTTTTTCACTTCACACTTATTTATTCCAACAGTGTCTTCCAAGAAATAACTAGTGTAGGCTATAGACAAAGGCTAGGACTAATTACACAGTTTCAAATTTGGCAACTAGTTTTTGAAATGGGAAACGCTCTAGCTTGTTATGCTCGCTTGGATTCTAGGTTACTAGGATGGTATATCCAGATGTGATTAGATAAGAACCACTAATGTGCAAACAATCCCCTTGCTCTCCTCTAGGTTGTTTTGCTCTCCTCTAGGTTGTCTATTTCTTAGTAAAGAGAGAGAGTGAGCTAGGGTCACATAGTTTCTTCAAAGCAAATGCTTACATTAACCCCTTCCATCTATTTCATTTCAACTCTCTCTTGTGTTGAATCTTTTACAATCTCTAGATAAGTTAATGGTCTCTTTCTCAGTCCATCCTTCTTTTCTCACAATGGTCTTCCACTCTTAGAAAAAAATTGGGTGAATCCTACATGGATCAATGGTCCTTCTCACCATACTCCTTACACTTCCCATAGATTTCAATCTCCTTTTATTTATTGCAATCTCCCTCTTTGCATTCTTTGGATTCTTCCCTCAATAATAGGCCCAATCTCCTTTTATTTATTGCATCCTCCCTCTTTGTAATCTTTGGATTCTTCTCTCAATAATAGGTTCTTATTTTTTTCAATACTTGTAATCTTGCCGATATAATCATCTTATTGTAATTATAAAAGCATGCCTATCTCTTATGTAAATGTAACAATCACTTTCTCCTCCGTGGGTTTGGGAATAGTCTACATATATACCATTGAAGGGATTTTTCAATGAAATGAGGCAAGTTATGTGGCAATTCTTTGCAAGTTACTAAAAGCGTGCCCATCTCTTTTGTAAATGTAACAATCACTCTCTCCTCCGTGGGATTGGGAATGGTCTACATCTATACCATTGAAGGGATTTTTCAATGAAATCAAGCAAGTTATGTGGCAATTCCTTGATCTTCCCTCCTTCTTCCTCGCATTATATGATCTGATATATACACATGTGGGCTAAGATGTCCTATCTCTTCCACAAAAAAATACAAGTGCAATTCTCATTTCTCCACACCTTTGATATTGGTAGCATATGAATAGGGGCTTATGAGAAAGATGCTAACTCTGTGCTTTGATGCTAGTAGAATGTAAATAGGGGCTTATGAGAAATACGGTAACTCTTTGCTTACTACATAGAAATAAGAGTTGGACATGTGTTAATCCAATTCTGGGATTAACAAGAGCTACCGCCATTATCTTACATCAAGGAGTCATGGTAGATACGCCAAAGGGTCATACATTCAAGATACCAAGCAATAGTGTTCAAGCTACCTGTAATGGTGTGACGGAGTATTTATGGTGATTCCCGCTTTAAGAGCGTGTGGTAGTAAGTTAGGATGAAGTCCTAAGTGATGTACTTCATGGATATATTATGAGAGTAGTCATTGTAATAGCATTAGGCCTCTTATGAGCCTAAAGTGCTCGGTCGGCCATAGTTTAAGTGAGTGTGAACACTTATGGCCATGTATATAAGTGCATTTCTCTCATAATACAACATACTCTCCCAATTGAGTCTTGCTCTTGCTAATCTCTCTTCCTAATGTATGCTAGTGAGTGTGTGAGTGAAGTGAAGTGAGAGGAAAGACGAGGACCCATAGTGCAACACGACAGTGTGACAACGCTCATGGGAGAGATGGTGGAATTGCTTCATAAGGAGTTGTAGAGCTTGGAGACCTCAAGGGTTATGAGCTCGGTCAATGGAAAGATCCTCATGACATTGCGGCTCACCAGGTAATCTCTTTTTAGATGTGTTTCAAGGAGGGTTAGGGTGAGCCATAACAACATGGCTACACTATAAATGTGTGAATATGACAAGAGGAGCTATGCAATGTGAAATGGAGTAAGAGAAATGAAATGTGAATAGAAAATTTGAGGGATAAATTATTAGGGATGGGTGTGAATGTATTCATCAAACCCTAAGACTCCTTCAACTAATAATTATCGTTTACACAATGATCGCCTTCCCTCTCCACGTTGAGTGCCTTCATAAGATACACCTCCTTGGGCCTTTCACACATAGCTTGGAGTTTCAACTCATTAGGAATCACTTACCCTTTTTCACTTCACATTATTTATTCCAAAAGCATCTTCCAAGAAATAACAAGTGTAGGCTATAGACAAAGGCTAGGGACCAATTGCACGGTTTCAAGTTTGGTAACTAGTTTTTGAAATGGAAAATGCTCTAGCTTGTTGTTCTCGCTTGGATTCCAAGTTACTAGGATGGTATCCAGATGCAAATAGATAGGAACCACCTACTATGTGCAAACAATCCCCTTGATCTCCTCCAAGTTATCTATTTCTTAGTAAAGAGAGAGAGTAAGCTAGGGTCTCATAGTTTCTTCAAAGCAAGTTGCTATTGTGCCCACCTAAATGCCTCTTAGATCTATGCAACTCAAGTGTTATTTGTCACTTTGATGAGGTTAAAGCTCTCCTCCTTGGTAGTAGGCCTCTTCACACGTTTTCCCTCTTGCTAGTATGCTTGCTAGTTGACCTCTGCTCATTGTTTTTCCCTTCACACTACTTCCCTCGTGCTAGTGTGCTTGCATATCTTACTTGTGTTTAGTAGAAGTGGAGCTATTGTAAAAATCATGAGTGTCCCTTCTATTCTTTTTCCATGATTTATTATGCCACATTTTGTTGTGCTTGCCTAAATTTGTGGTGAGAGAGGAGTAACGTGTAGTAGGCAATTGCTTAGGTGTTGAGATGGACTCATTTGTTGCTCCAACTTGAATCAAATTCTCCAACGACTGTGTGAGGGATTGTTGAGATTACATAGTGCTTCAAAGAGAGAGAGAGAGAGAGAGAGAGAGAGAGAGAGAGAGAGAGATTGCATAACATGATAATGAACGAATTATATGCATGCTAAGCCTTCCACCATGTACAATGCTTTTATAGGCGCTAGGGCCCTATCTTTTGTCCCTTAATAAGAGGTGGTTCACACCAAAAGACCTAAATAACCTTTCATACCACTGAGACTCTGACTATCCCAACTACCCCCCCCCTCGGACTGAAGATGGTGAGACCCAAACACAAAAGAAGTAACCAACCTCCAACTCCATCACATCACTGCAGAGAGGCGACTTAACTATGCGCACCTCACGTGCCATGCTATTCCCTCAATAAACCTATGACCAAAGCTAAGATTATTGCTTAGTCACCCCCTTGAATCCTAACCGACATAAGAATACATCTTTGCCTTTTATAGGATCAAGGCTTTACATCGAAGCTGAGATTATTGCTTCGTCACCCTCTCGACTCCTAACTAGGATAAGAATACATCTTTGCCTTCTATATCATCAAGGCTTTACAACATATCCAAAAGACATAAAAATAATCAAATCCAGGGTGACCCTAGGCAAAGAACCCTACTAATAAAACTAGAAAATGATTTTTGGAAGTTTTAGTAACTCCCCATGGCAGAGAACGTCAATGATGATCTGATGTCGTTTTCTTGCTTTGATGTTTCCATACCAGTGTGACTTGAGGTCCATGCATGGTTTTTGAGGTAGATGTGTTTGATGAAGACCATATGAACAACTCCATGAAGGAAGCATAGGATATAGCCCATGTGGTTATCCCAACAACAAAGACCAAACAATTTTCTTGGTCTTTTTGAATGTCATGATTAAGTAGCAAACTTTTTTATCACATCAAACATACTCATGGCTAAGTCAAACATAGCGGTTAATGCATAGAATTTAATATCTTATATGACCAAGCCATCATATAGCTGAGAGATATCATTGAAGATTTCAGCAACATTGAGTGAAGCACCTCTTTGTGCAACTTGTGTCTCCTCCTTGAAGGAAGGAAGACATAGATAAAACTTATGATCCATTAGCCTGCATACCAGAGAACCATGTTACGATGACAAAGCTGCTAGGTGAGGATAAAAGGCGGCTATTTATCGAGGTAGAGCACCAGACCGGAGGTGCCACAGAGGAGTAGGTACACAGAATCACAGTGGTCATAGAACTTGTCTAGCCGACGATAATCACAGAGCTGCCCGGAAGAGATGCCCCGAGAACAGATGGGTGGAGGCGACGAATATAGAGTTCAGAGGTGAAAACATTGTTGTCGCTGGTGGTGTTCAAAGATGAAAATGCAAACTCTTTAGAAGGCTAGAGCATTGGTGCTGCTCACAGAGTGGTCACTGATTGGGCAAAAACGCAGCGAACTGGTGACACAGAAGGCGATTCATGATGCTTTTGCTAGGGAAACACATAAAATGTGGCAGTGATGAAAAAGAGAAAAACATTGACTATAGGGCTGAAAAAATGAAACTCTAAAAACGTAGAAACCTTTAAAAATGTAAAAACCTTAAAAATGTAGAAACCCTAAAATATAAAAACCTAAAAATTTGATGAAGAGAAGGGATAGATAGAGCTGAAAACATTGTTATGTCATGATCATTTAAAGAAGTAGATAGCATGATGGCATGGAGAAAAGGATTAGCAATGAAGAGAAGGGCTAGATAGAGTTGAAAACATTGTTATGTCATGATCAACAGATAAGATGCAAATAAGTAGATAGCGTGATGGCATGGAAAAAAGGATTAGCCAAGCATGATCATGGTGGGATGGAAAACATGGGTGAGAGGTGGATAGGCTAGCTTTGATACCATGTTGAGATTACATATTGCTTCAAAGAGCGAGAGAGAGAGAGAGAGAGAGTGGGCGCACAATGGAGAGAAGTATTTCCCCTTGATGAGGTTGTTCCTTGAACACGACATCATGGCTGACAATTTTCTTTTCCCCTAGGTCATATAGTTGGTAAGTCTTTGACTCCATAATGTACCCCTGATGAGGGTGTTCCTTGGACACCACATTATGGCTGACAAGTATCTTCTTTGCCCCCAGGTTGCATAGTCGGCAACTCTTTGACTCCATACTATTCCCCAAGGAGATACACATTTGTTCAAATCAAGAGTTAGCCTTGCTGAAGCATGTATCATTGGATGCAACTTTCCATTATGGGCATGCTAATTTCTTGATCGCGTCCTCACTCCATTGTCACACCGGAATTCTCCTTGCCCAAAGGGGTCAAGGGAGAGCTCTCAATGCCTAGATGGAGGTCAGAAGAGATGGTCCTTCACGATGGTTCTCTCTCACAAAAATAGTGGAAGAAGAAGCTAATGGAAGAGAGAAACCTACAATCAGACCTATTCAAGTAAGCATCCATCTAACAAGCATGAATTCAAAAGCATACAAGCGAGCAAGAAGAGGGAAGAAGAAGAGCTCACAAGTAAACTATTGCAAGGGAATGATATAGTATTAAGTTATTGTCAAAAAATGACTTAGATATAAATGACTAGTTTTTACACTAGGCCGGCTAAACTTAAAAATGCTCTAGCCTCTATTACTAGTCTTAAGCAACTATGTACACGAAGTCCTTAGACTTTCCCTATTTGACATTAAGTACATGGTAAGACTGCTTTATATGTTCTAGCATCATCTTACAATAGCATCATCTTACAATAGATAAATGCCCAAGATGACAAAGCACCTTACGATCGGTCGAGCGGCGGGTAAAATCATGTTAACCTATGGAGTGGTTAACATACCCCAATTCTCCTAATGGTGATCCCATCCTCACCGTCGTGCCCAAGTTAGTGATGAAGTTGATCCCAGAGCAGAAAGGTGTGCATGGTTGGATACACCAATCGGATGCAAAGCAAAGTGATGAGAAGCATTGGGTAGCCCAATGGTAGCATGTCGAGGCGGCACAAAAAGTGATAGAGAGGTACTTCATGTGCTAGGCCTCCCTTGGTTGTGGAACCGGCATGGAATATTCAACATTAGGTAGTTGGCAGAAGTGGTCCACACCTTGTGATTGGTGGAATGAGTACCACCATGGAATGATTGGCATGGGTAGACGGCGGTCCGAGATGTCTTGGCAGCACGATGCCATGATATTATGCCCGAATCTCAGCATGATGCTTAGAGATGGGGCTTGCTCTAGCAAATACGTCGGTAAGAGCGAGGTTTTGTTGGTGTTTAATTAGAGTCAAAGCAGAGGATACATGCATAAGGGTGGTACCTGCAAGGTCGGGAGGTTCTCTAGGCAATGGGTCATACCATGGGCCAGGCTTGCGCCCACCGCCGCCATGGTTTCCCCCATCCAGACATGTACTTGGAGGGTTGGCAATGATGACGAGTCTAGTTGCAAGTGCATGTGTTTGTGTGCATTGTGAGATGGAAGAAGTAGAAAGCATTGTGATGGCAATGGGTGAAAGGTATATCAGAAGGTGTGCATGTATGTGTACACCTCCAATATGAAAAATTCTCCATCTCAACTAGTTTCTTTGACTCTGGTTACTGCTTTCTTTGAGATTTAATTGACATCCCTTTTCATGGGGAGTTAAGATCATGACATGGTTTGAGGCAAGGCAACAGACTTGCACATGACTATGCCCACAACTATGCAATTGAGCTCTAGGCAACCTATATGGCTTGAGGGATCTGGCATTATCATGTACTTGGAATAGAGGTAAGAGTGGATCAATGGGTGGTATGGTCAAAGCTGAGGGATCTGGCATTATCATGTACTTGGAATAGAGGTAAGAGTGGATCAATGGGTGGTATGGTCAAAGCTGAGGCCACAAAAGGTTCCTGCTAATTTGGAGAATGTGATGGGTCGTACCATAGGCAAGGCTTGCGCACCCGCCATGGTCCCCCCATCTAGAAATGTACCTGGATGACTATCGATGATGAGGATCAATGCACGGATATGAAAGAATAGTTAATTGTATGCAAAGCCCATGTAGATATTGCAAGTGGAGTGCATGGGCTTGGGCAAAAGGTGGGCTCGTTTAGAAGCTCCTTCTGTTGAAAAACTCCAACACTCTACTTTGTTGGACACTTATTTATCTACTTTCTTTGACTCTTACACACGATTTGAGATGGGAATTCGTCGTTGATGTGTAACAAAGTTGGCCAATGTGAATGAGGTTGGGCTGTCCATGAGAATGGAAGAATTTTAGGACACCTAATTGGGCCGCAGTACATTGGGCCGCACACTATGGGTGGCTTGTTATTTGGTGTGTGCATCTCCACGAAATCCAACCATGCCATGCATAGAACGAAGGCTTGTAGCCCTTGTGAGTGTGCAGATGTTGAAATTGTGATTCATGGAGGGAAAGAGGGTTGAATGGAGCACGAACAAGACTTAATGAAGAAGACAGGATGCCACAAGACAACTATATCGCCCTAACAAGGTGAGATAGGATGAACACATGGGGTTTATCATTAAGCAAACAGTAAAAACCATCATCTTGCAAGGCATATGTGCCTATGTGCCTGTGGTAAAAGGATATGGCATCATTCGACGTGATGTGTGCACAAAGGTTCCTTGTGCACAATGGGTTAAGTCCTTAGGTTTTTTGGAAGTGCACAATTATTGTGCCCAGTGTCGTGTGAGTGCCAAGTGTATGTGACATGGTGCCATGATTACATGTTCGAAAAGGGTTTTGGACTATGTGGGAAGATGCTTTGGACTCTCTGAGAGAGTACCTACAAACAACCTAGGTAAACCAGCTCTACCCCTCTCCATGGGGAGCGCTTTATCCACTAACTAGGAGCCAAAATAAGCCGTAAAAGGAGGGTGAAGTGGTTACTTGTGGTTACCAATTTGTAGGGAAGACATGGACATTGGCATTGCATTTATCGTCATTCTTGGCAAAGGCTAGATGAGGGTGTTTTCTCATCGGTTGCTTCGTGTCGACCATGGTATCATCTTGTTGTGGGTGTTGATATACCAAACGGTGCCTTGCAATGGTGTCGACTTTGGGGTTGGTGTGTCGGCACGTCGATCTTCTTACCTGAGCGCTTGGAGCATTGGTGGGGGAATTGAGGACACCGATTGTTGGGTTTGTCGATGCTTTGAAATAGTCAACAAGGTGCATGGTTAGGTGCTATGCGGGCATGCTGATGGCGTGGTCAAGATGCCAGTGTGATGATGATGTTTGCTGGACGTATGGGAAAGGGTTGGTGAAAAGGTAAGGTTTTTGTTGGTGCGGCCGTAGGATAGATCTTACTCGCTCTTCCCTTCTACCAAGCTCTCAGCCACATACTAGCTCTCTCTTACATCATATATAAACATTCACACTAACCTCAATTCACAAGCCTAATTTCCAAGGGCGAAAGGTGAAATTCTCTAACATCAATTTACATGGTGCTACACACACACACACACACACACATACACGAAAGCAACACCGAACATTAACATAAGCTCTCTCTCATAAGGGATAAACCTCGCTTTCACTTTTCACCTTGAGAATCAAGCTCATGCACACCCCTTTAGGCTCTTTTTGCTCTTAACCACTCTTAGTTGGTTCAAGCAAGCTAAGACATCACCATATGCTCTGATGTAAAAGGCCCACAACCCCAATCTAACTCAATCTCTTGAAGTAAGTCGTACACATCCAGACCACATTCCCTCTTAATCCAAACCCAATTGGGTTTTATAACAATGAATTAACATCTTCCTGAGGAGAATTTGTTGCCACAATCACGCACCCCTTGAACTCTCTTGAGAGGGCTTTTGGTACCAAACTATCAAACCGATAGCAATTGCCCAAAATGGGCTTTATTGCTTACGTTTCCCTTGTTGCATGGTAGAAAGGATGGGCGACATGGGTGTCAGTTATGTGATGGAACACATGATTCAGGCTATCGCTAGCAAGCCGTCCACCACTATCCAAGATTGTGGAGACCATTGCTCCTTTATAAATGACAGGTAACATGGTATTCATTTTATCGCTCTCGAAGAACTATCTGAGCTTGTTCACGCGTACTTTTGGATGTCCCTTTATCTTTGTTATAGAAGGAGAGCACTCACACTGTGGCACGACTCACCCTCCTCCTCCTCTTCAAGTTTGGGTTGAGCCATGTGGGCTCTTAAATTCCCATTCATCAAGTTGGATAACTCTCTCCAAAGTAGAGAATTTCCTTGTAAAAGAAAACTCATCGTCGAGACTCAGACTTCCGAGGATGAGAAGATTGTGAGGCCTGCTATGTCCGTCGTGTGATATTCACGCTCACTTAGCTCGTATTCACTTGGAGGTGGGCTTGGACATACCAAAGTGTAGGGGATGTGCACTATTCCTTCCCTAAGAGGCAGTGCTTCTGAAGGGGTCAAAATGAAGCCATTACCTATCACATCAAAGAAAATATTGTGGTGACTATGATGACCCGTATGGAAGGCCAACTTTCACCTCCCCACTGAGTCCTCCTCCTTCACTGCATCTAGCAATGTGGAATCTAGTCGGCTTAGTTCTAAAGGTAGACGCTCTGGAACTAGCTCTTTTTGTGACCCCTTATAAAGGTTATGGTCTCGGGTCAAGGCCTTTGGTAGGCACTAAGGTCCCATCATTAATTATATGATTGGCTTTGGGATGGGGTCATAGATTAGCTCGAGCAGGCTCAATGATTCATACTCAACTACTTGCTCAAGTACTAATTCTAGTTCAGCCTGCACCTTCCTTACAAGCTCATTTCATTCATTGTATCTCCAACATGAAGTTGGGGTACTCCTGGAGTTTCTTTGGAAGGTTTGCGTAGTTAATGGGTTCGTTTTCTCTGAGAAGAGCTGGTTTGAACAGGAGATCACTTGTTGTCTCTGCGAGGGAGAGACAACTTGTTGTCTTTGTGAGGGAGGTAGCTTATGAGCTATCGTCTCTAAACCACTTTCAATGGTCACATCTCATCATTACCCTTGTTGTTGTGCCTAGTGTGACAAGTGATCATGCGTTGCGTTTTCACATGCTCTTCGAATTTTTCTTCTTCTGAACCTTTGATTCTTGTTCAGTAGCCTTTATAGAAGCTAATGTAGCCTTTTGGGCTCGTTAGCTTCAAGGTCAAAGCTTGAGCTTTCTACTTCTTCGTTGCCTTGGATGTTTCCTTGGCAATTGCCTTCAACTTGGTTTGGAGGCTTGTGATGATATTAAGGGGGAAATGTATGAATAAGTCCACCTTGTACACTTAACAAGTTATAAGTATAATAGTGCTAGGAACCCAAAGTGATTTTAGAAGTGAAATTCTTCTATGAAGGATTTGATTATTTGGGTCCCCAAGTATCAAAACTTAAACAGAGTACCATCAACTCCCAAGCATGAATGTATTCTCTAAAAGTTTAAATGATTTGGAAACCCAAGTAAGTATAATATAAGCAACTATATCTAAAAGTAGGATCATCACAAGAACCTACTTTTGCAGACACTAGCAAAACAAGGGAAACAAGAGGTAGTACCAACAAAAAGGAGTAGCACTACAAGAATTTGCTTGTTTTCCCCCTTCAACCTCTCGATAATAAGAACCCAAGTCAAAAAGTGACCTATTTAAGAGAGGCTCTCAAAATCTTCTATGTGTTTCAAATTTAAAGTCTTACATACTAACCAATAGGCACAACATGGAAAGCTTCTTTTAAGGGTAGCTAGACCCAACTATATAAACTTTCTATAAATTAAAAGCATCATGGGGCATCCCATATGCCATAGTCATTTTTTTCTTGCATCCTCCTCTACATCTAGTAAACTACAAAGGCAAGAAGTGAAAAAACCTTATTGCAATGTCAACCTGGCTACCACAGCACAAGTAAAATTTCAATAAGTAGCCATAAGAATCTATCCCTAAAATTGGGATATCATATGAACCTACTTAGTAGCATGGAAAAACAACAATTTTATTTTGGAGTACACAAGAAGCTTTGCCCAAAAATGGCAAAGTAAATAAGAACCTCCTTAGAGCACGTTTTTCACCAACAATAAGTGGTATAAAATGATTTTTTAACAAAGACCTTCATATATAAAAAAGATTTGAAGTTTTTGTAATTAGACATGAAACCTTCGCAAAGCTCAAAATAAGGCAATGTCATAAATAGAGGAATTGAATACATAATATATCTATATAGGCTCTAAGTCAAGAGAGTATTTAAAGATAATATAGGCAAATTCTTGCATTAGCTTTAAGGATGAAAAAAACCAAGCTTTCTAAAGTAAAAAGTCTAAATCGTTGGGTGCCATTGGATTAATTTAATGTGAAGGTCAAATTGGGTTGAATTGGGCATGTGGCTCAATGTGGGGGATTTCAATCATGTAATGAAAAGGCTGTAAGTTAGATATTACAAGAATATGTTTAATTTTTATTTTTTCACATTTCATTTACTTTTTTGTGATTATTTTCTAGTTTGGTTTTATTTATCTTGAGAAAGTTTAGTTTTAATGTGCTTTGGCTATTTAATAGAATTTTCTAGTTCCAAGCTATAACATGTACAATGGAGTTCAAAGTTACTACATTAAAACTCATCTAAGGTCTTCTTTGTTGTATTAATAAATTGTATTAGTGATTTGAAAAACTTGTGAGCTTATATGTCTCGTTAGAATATTTTAGAACTCATAGTAAATGGTTTGTGTTTGGTATCATTTATGTTCCATAAAAGACATTGTTTGTGTTGATAAGACTAATCGTTATTACATGAGGTATTGAATAACATATGAACATAATTAAGCTTGTGTACTGACCCAAACAATCATTTCATGATACCTTTACATGTAATTTGAGCTAAACTAGGTACATAATTATTGAAAGTCTAGAGAGAGAGACTTCTGAGCTAGTAAAGGACAGCAAGATATTCAAAGAAAGTACAACCAATCTTTAGTCTACAATGTTTTTGAAGATATTCAAGAAGGCTTCAAAAGATGTACTTCTCGGTCCTTAGCACATTATTTTAATCCAAATTGCTTTTAGATGTGGGAGAGAAAGCTTGCATTGAATTAGTCACAATGTAAATCTAAGAATCATCGAAATTGATGGAATAAATTGGTCCTTTACATAAAGGAGGTCATTAGGAGTAAACACAAACATTCAATAATCTACAATTAAACCTAAGGTTGCTAAGTACATGTATAAAGGGCAGTTAAGTGGGGGTATGAAGGCAGCCGGCTAGGGACGTCAAACCCAAGATGGGGAGGGGGGCATGCAACGAGGCTATGAAACCACTGTTTTGTGCGTCCCATTAGCGCCATAAAAGAACCCCACAGCTCCACCCAATTCATCTCTTGACTGCATTTCTCACCTCGATCTATATCTCTCTTTCTATGACCCTTAAGCTGCATTGCATTGACCTTCGTTTTTCTCTTGTAGCATTGCTCACCCCACCCTAACCAAAAGAGGGTCTCTCATTGTGTTAGAGAAAATGGGTTGCTTTTGCCGCCTTTCTTTTCTCTTACTGGCCCTCATTCTCTCCTGTGATGCCTTCCTTCATGTCTTCACCCAACAAACCACCCCTCTACACCCCTCCATTTCCATTTTTCCAAGCTTTTCTAACTTCATATCAAGCCAATTGGCTGGCAAAAAAGGCAGGATTAAGACAGTAATTGATTATTATTGGTCTATAAACAATGAGACATTGGAGGTCAGGAATGATGGTGGTGGTGGGGTGGTTGGGGCAAAGGAAGTAAGGGCATGCCCTACAAGCTGTTTTAGGCCCAACCCAGTGTGTGGGGTGAATGGGATAACATATTGGTGTGGTGAGGCAGATGCAAAGTGTGCAGAGGTGGAAGTTGATTTTGTGGGTTATTGCAACATTGCAAGCAAAGGAAGAGGGGTGCTAGCAGCCCAATCTCTTCTTCTCATCCACATGATTTGGCTTGTGTTGGCAGGCCTCCTTGTCCTCCTAGGCCTACCCTGACACCATTAATTTCATCAACCTATTGATTATTTTTTGTAAACCTTCTCATTATAGATATTCCTTAGCTTATTTTTTGAGCAGATTGGATTGAACAAGCATTGTTCTTTCTTTCTTTGTTTTTGGATAACACCCAGTTCTCTGCTACAGAAGAGGATGGGCCTTCACGTTGTTAGGATATAGACCATAGGAGTTTCATATGTACGATTAAAACCACCTCAGATAAGAGCGGGACTTTGTGCATTCAAGGCGCTCTCTCTCTCTCTCTCTCTCTCATACAATTAATTGAAAAATCCATTCAAATTTTGAATCGCCCCACAATTGTAAATGAAAAAATGACAATAATTTCAAAGATTTCATTGCTTTGATCATGCAAGCCTTTGGCTCCACAGTTGTCTCACAATTTTTTCCCCTTTCATGCTTTACATATCATAGATCACGTGCTATTTTTGGTTTCAGAGACTCTTTGGTTATTTCATCTCTCTCTCTCTCTCTCTCTCTCTCTCTCTCACACACACACACACACAGAGGGTGTAATCAATTTAAAAAGGTCATTTATTGAAGTGCACAATTTTGAAAGAAAAAATGACAATTGTTTCAAAGCTTCATTGCTTTGATCAGGCTTGGTAGCATTGCTTGGATTATGCATGGTAGCTTTTACATCCACTAAATCACTCAACAACAACATATCTGGCAACATAATAGATTGTGCCAAGTAATGACAATTCTAGGCCTTCTAGATTTGATTGCAATCAAGAATGTGAATTCTCAAGCTTGCCACTCCTTAATGATAAATGTGTAAGTGTAATTACTGATCAAATAATCAAGCATTGTAATATTGGGCATTTTTCGGTTTGACAACAAAAACTAACCATTACTCTGCAAGGAGAAAATTTCTTTTAACGCCATCTGAATTGGCATTGATTTGATATATAGATAGCATGCCAAATGTGCACTGCTAGCTCATACATGCAATTGCCTCACACTTCCCTTTCTTTAAGGGAGCTGAAATTTGAAACCCACTCTCTCTCTGTCCATGCAATTGCCTCACACTTCCCTTTCTTTAATTGAGCTGAAATTTGAAACCCACTCTCTCTCTCTCCATGATGAGTTTCCATGGACAATTTTTTGTCACTTTATTTTCCATTCCATGATGAGATATGCCATGGTTATTATTGTATCACTTTGGTCTCATAGGCCCATTGGGTCTCTCTCTCTCTCTCTCTCTCTCTCTCTCTCTCTCTCTCTCTATATATATATATATATATATATATATATATTATGGATCATACACGGTCCACTAGCTTAGCTATGACATTAACACTGCTCCTCCGTTCACCTCATCTCTCTCTCTTCTCTCTCTCTCACCATCAACTTTCCATGTCCCCTAGGCCCATGCGACTAGAATTAACACATACAACCACAAGCTCCCATGTAGTGTGTGTGTGTGTGTGTGTGTGTGTGAGAGAGAGAGAGAGAGAGAGAGAGAGAGAATCGTAGTAACTTCTACAGAAGGTTAGATCAACCTAAGAGACCAAAACAAATCATAAAGACCATGCTGGTTCTGAGCTTAATAAGTGGTCTAGCACACATAAACATCCTACTCATCAATTAACAGATTTGTGATGCCAACAAGCATCAAGTAGTCACCTTCACAAAAATTGTGTGTGTGTGTGTGTGTGTGTGTGTGTGAGAGAGAGAGAGAGAGAGAGAGAGAGAGAGAGAGAGAGTGCAAAGGTATGTAGTATATTGCGTCACATGTGGGACGTAGATGTGGCAGTCGGTAGTGCTTCAACACTCAAATCAATGTGTCAAGAAGACTCCACTCGCATATACAGATAGGCATCCTTCCCACATAATTCCTCAAAAAGAGGTAATTGCCTTGGTGGGCTCTAGATGCTCCTATCAAATGTTACATTCACATTTAGAGAGTGCCTTTCAAATACATGATGCAGAGCACTACTGAGAACAAGGAGAATGGACACAAAGAAAAGACTTAGCTTTTCTTCCTTCCCACATAATTCCTCAAAAAGAGGTAATTGCCTTCGTGGCCTCTAGATGCTCCTATCAAATGTTACATTCACATTTGCCTTTCAAACACATAATGCAGAGCACTACTGAGAACAAGGAGAAGGAAAACCAAAACAAAGAAAAGATTTAGCTTTAAGCATATCCTTTTCAACTTAATAATACTAGCGTATTTCTTGAAGTCCCAAATTACAAGCAGCAGCTTTAAGATGGCATTTATGTTCTGTCTCCAGAGTCCGTACATGGTAGCAATACTCACACATCACTTGTATATACTGCAGCATTTGTAGAGAGAGTTCAGGAGCATAAAATGGTTGGAAATTATTGTAACTGTTACCATTGCAGCTCATGCATTAACTGGTGTTCTACAACACCCTCATCTTGTAAACAAGCTCAATAATCACACGCCAAGATATACACTGTCCTTTGAGGTTGCAGTGTATCTTGTCCAGCCAAATAGAGCGTTGCACAAAGTACTGAAATCTCTGCTTATCAAAAATTTTGGATGTCTGCAGCACTATGCATCTCATGAATTGCTGAAAGTAGACCTCATATAGCCATATGCATCCCTACAGTTTGCCATTCTCTGCAAATATACTCCATGTGAATAGTGTGACAGGTGGTACCCTTAGTGTTTGAAAGTTTTATTTGCAAGGCCACACCACAACTTATGGTATCCTCCTATAGCTTGTTTGCAATCTTTCCTAACGCCTCCGTAACTTTTCCTAGAACATGCACCACACTGTCAGCATGCTCTTTTCGTTGGATTCTATCAAGATGGGAATTGTAACTCTGACTCTCCATATGGGTGGTCAAAATCTTGAAGTTCTTTTCAAGCAAAGTAAACAGTTCAGTCTTGAAATCATCCGTTTCCTCAGGGGAAGGACGCTTCCTCCTCTTTCGTGTGCCTGGTAATAGCGCAGGCTTCTCACAAGCATCCATCCCAAACGTTCCATCATCAAACTTCTCCTCATATACACCTACACAAAGAAAACACCCGAAATTCAAAATCTCTCTCACTCTCTCTCTCTCTCTCTCTCTCTCTCTCTCTCTCAGGCGACTCGGTAACACTGATGCATGGATTTGATGCCTGGAGTTATGTCAGGTCCTTGCATAGGTGCCACCGTAACGTGCATCAATCTATGCATCTTGAGTTCTACATTCTGCTCTTATTATTTTATGTAGCGAAGCCTTGGGTAGCTTGGCCGGTGGGCTACTGTGTTCTGGGAGGTCACTTTGGCCATGAGTCGCTTCGAACGTGTGTATAGCCTGCATAACCGGGCTAGGCCAGGCCCATGAACAGAAGCATCACACAGTTGTTTTATTCTAGATATTTATTTTAAATACTTTTTATCGTACTTCAGAACAGGAGTTGTTCTTAACAGGAGTTGTTCTTTTTTTGTTGGAGAAAAATAATAGTTTTCTTAAATTTGACCTCTTATTATCTCGATTCATGAATTGAAATGTACTAGTCAGTCTTCAAATAATGTTAGGCATGTTTTTGATACTCTCCACAGTAGTTGTTGGAGAAAAATAATAGTTTTCTTAAATTTGACCTCTTATTATCTCGATTCATGAATTTGTACTAGTCAGTCTTCAAATAATGTTAGGCATGTTTTTGATACTCTCCACAATGCCATATATTTGAAACTCTTTTTCAATTTCTTATTTAGATAGTTAAGCAGAAGCTTTTTGGTAGGACCCCGTATGAGAGAGCCTAACATTCTGGAAGCATATGAGAGAGAGAGAGAGAGAGAGAGAGAGAGAAGATCACGTCAAGAAGAGTAGCAGATTAAGCAATTCAAGGCTTTATAGCACCCCTCCGTTTTAAAGAAAAGTTTAGTTTTCAATAGATCTTTCTTTGTTTTGAGAGGGTTTTTCGCAACGGATTATTTAGCCTGTCACTCTATTCAACGCGTTGCCCCCAGCGTTGGCACTTCAAACTCCCGACCACTCGGCTAGATGGCCAGGGATAGATCAAGTAAGACGCTTTGAAAATATTTCAAATTTGTAATATACGTTACTTTTATTGCTGTAGGCACTTCAAAATCGAATCATTTCCCCCAATGGTTTTATGCATTAGAGATCCAAGTCGCCATGGATCAGGACCTCATGTACGCATCCTTGATCATTTGTTCTCAGATGTAGAACTATCACGTCATATACTTGATATTTGGAGATCTCATGATTTCTCACGCGCCTTGTAACTATTTGGTTCTCCTAGCTCTATTTCACATGATGAAACCCGTGCCCGGACACGAGACCGGTGGAAGAAGACATGGGGACAGGGTCCATAAGGTTTGATTAAGAAAAGGCACCATTCTTGGTCAAAAAGCAGGAAAAAGTTAAAAGTCAAACAAGGTTGACCACGAGCCAAGGGCACCATTGGAAAGAGACTGAGCCGGACCAAAAAGCTAAATGGCGCTTTCTCAAAAAGCAATGCCTTAAAGCCAGAAAAGCAAAGCACCAAAAGTTGAGTAATATTTTATTAATAAAAGTAAAAAGAGCAAAAGCAAAGGCAAAAAGAAAAAAAAGAGAAAGCATAAAAACGCAAAGCAAAAGCATGGACAGGCTGTCCTTTTCAAGTATAAAAAGGCTTGAACCTCTCTTGTAGCATCATGAAGGAGATCGTGGAGTGTGTGTGCGCATCATTATCATCATGGAGAGCTTCTTCTTCGCCATCAACACCTTCTCCAACTCGCTTTTCTGATGTACGGTTAGCCCTACACTAGTATAGGCATATGCATGGGCGATATGGACACATGTACGGACAGAAATTTCAAAAACCCTAAATTTTTTTTCAAAAACCCTAAAATTGCTCAAAAAAACCCTAAAAATTGCTTTTTGGATGTTATTATCGCCCAAAAACCATTAAAACAGGTTTTATATCAGTTTTCTTGCCAGAAAGAGCTTTTCCATTTTTTTTCTTCATCGACAAGATTGTAGGACTTGTGGAGATTACTCATGGGAACCTGGACTACTTGAACTTGGATATGGAACATAGAGCTTGGACATGGAGCATAGACATGGAGAACTTGGACATAGAGCTTGAGCATGGAACTTGGACATAAACATGGAACTTAGACATATAACTTGGACATGGATCTGGATTTCTCGTGAAGAAACTTTCTTGGGGTGACAGAGCCATGTCCAGAGCAGAGGGAGACCAAGGGCATGAAGGGAATAACTATGAGGCGATTGCAGGACTTTAGGACGGAAACCAGGGTCATAAGAAGAGTATCATGACTTTCGGCAGTTCAAACAGTTTCTCCAAGATGAATAATTCCTAGCTTGGAGAGCTAGGAAAGCAAAGGACCAAAGGACTCAAATGTTTGAAGATTTCATAAAGGATCGAGTCGCTGAAGCCAAAGGAGGTGAAGTTGCTAAAGCCTATCTTCGGGCCAAAGGAGTCACCATTGTAGGAGGATCTAGAGCTACCCGTTCTATTTATCATGGAGAAGACAAGGAAGCTACTCCTAGGCCTACTCTTTCAGATGCAATTTCCTCAGGACAGGTAAGAGAAAGGAAGACAAAGAAGCATACTGACTACAACTCAAGCTTTGGAAAGCTACTTTTATTGGCCTTGTATGAGAGAACATTTAGTTATATGTTCGAGAATGTTTGGTTTATCAAAAGGACAAGTTTGACCAACAAAAGCTAGCAGGATTATTGCACCCATTGAATGTTCTATGGGAGAGTATTGCTATGGATTTTATCTTTGGATTGCCAAAGTCAAGGAATGATATATGGACCTTTCAGATTACCAAGAAGATCGTCGGTTGGACCTTTCAGATCATTGCAAGACACAATGCCTTCCACGACAGTTGATAAAAACTATGTACACGGTTACCCCCAGAGGAGCTTATATTGAAGGATCCATCAGGGATGGAAAAGCCAGAATAGATGTTTCTTTCTATGAGAAAAAGACGAAAGACAAAAGTCAAAAAGTCTCTTGGACTTCGAGAATTATTCGCTATTGGATGCGAAATGGATACCAGGGAAGTACTTCAAGGACTATCGAGATATACTTCAAGCTTATGAGAAACTGGTTGGTCCAGGATGTATTTGAAGTATAGATATGGATGTCTTGTGATCAAGACAAATTCACGAGAGAGGGATTGTGCCTCTATCCCTTTTCATTGTAAATATATTGGACTAGAATTGATCATTATTCTGCTTATAATGGTTACTTGGACATGCTCTAGTGGGTGGCAACGATGCCAGAAGGAGCCATATTTGTATATGGAAGGCAACGATGCCAGAACCAGATTTGTATATGGAAGGCAATGATGCCAGATGACCCATTGGACAGCAATGATGCCAAATATATTGGACTTCACAGTCGGGCGGTTATTGCGACCAGATGGTCCAGATGACTGTATTGGATTTCATAATCGGGCGGTCAATGCGACCAGATGGTCCAGATGATGACTGTATTGGATTTCATAGTCGGGCAGTCATTGCGACCAAATGGCCCAGATGACTATATTGGATTTCGCAATCGGGCAGTCATTGCGACCAGATGGCCCAGATGACTGTATTGGATTTCGCAGTCGGACGGTCATTGCGACCAGATGGTCCAGATGACTATTGATGAACTCTTGGGCGGTCCCAATGACCAAATGGCCTTGAGGAAAAGTCTGAGCAGTCCTAGTGACTAGATGGCTCAGCACGGTTTTGATGAAACCAGACAAGACAATCCATGAACAGAAGGATCATTACTTTGTGTGATGTATGTCTGAATTTCTTTGACTTTGTGTGCTGTTTTGGATGCATGGACAATGCTTGTATTTATGGCATGTAAAGGATCCAGACTACCTAGCCAGCACCTGGAATACCCAGTCGACGCGAATGATGCATACTTGTTTGTTGACTAGCTTGTGTCTAGTTTTTGTAGGAGGTATGTACGTAGTTATTATATCTAGCACATATGACAGGCCATGAAGATATACCATCAAGAACAAGGACATCGGTCAAAGAAAAGACATTGAGATGTTGCCAGATGAGTAGATGAGAGGCAACGATGCCAGATGACCCATTGGATGGCAACGATGCCAGATATATTGGACTTCGCAGTCGGGCGGTCATTGCGACCAAATGGCCCAGATGACTGAATTGGATGGATGGCAACAATGCCAGATATATTGGACTTCGCAGTCAGGCGGTCATTGCGACCAAATGGCCCAGATGACTGTATTGGATTTCATAGTCGAGCGGTCATTGCAACCAGATGGCCCAGATGACTGTATTGGATTTCGCAGTCGAGCGGTCATTGCAACCAGATGGCCCAGATGACTGTATTGGATTTCGCAGTCGAGCGGTCATTGCAACCAGATGGCCCAGATGACTGTATTGGATTTCGCAGTCGGGTGGTCAATGCAACCAGATGGCCCAGATGACTGTATTGGATTTCGTAGTCGGGCAGTCATTGTGACCAGATGGCCCAGATGACTGTATTGGATTTCGCAGTCGGGCGGTCATTGCGACCAGATGACCCAGATGACTATTGATGAACTCTTGGGCGGTCCCAGGGACCAGATGGCCTTGAGGAAAAGTCTGAGCGATCCTAGTGACCAAATGGCTCAGCACAGCTTCGATGAAACCAGAGAGGACAATCCATGAATAGAAGGATCATTACTTATGCATTGTATACTGATGTATGTCTGAATTTCTACTTTGTGTGCTGTTCTGGATGCATGGACAGAGCTTGGATTTATGGAATGTGATAGTCCATTGGACTCTAGACTACCTGGCCAGTACCTGGAATACCCAGTAGGCGTGAATGATGCATACTTGTTTGTTGACTAGCTTGTGTCTAGTTTTTGCAAGAGGTAAGTACGCATTTATTATATCTAACACATATCACAGTCCATGAAGATGTACCATCAAGAACAAGGACATCGGTCAAAGAAAAGACATTGAGATGTTGCCAGATGAGCAGATGACACCATGGATATGGGAAAAGACCAAATGCACAAGCTCACCAGATGGGACTAGTACCTTGAAATATATGGATGTACTTGATGTACCTTGACACATATGGATGTACTTGATGTACCAAGGACATACGGATGTAATTGGAAGATATGGACATGCTTGGAACACTTGCGGTTCGCAGTTGAGAACAACTGTGATATAAGAGGGAGGGAATGTAACTATTTGGTCCTCCTAGCTCTATTTCACATGATGAAACCCGTGCCCGGACACCAGACAAGTGGAAGAAGACATGGGGACAGGGTCCATAAGGATTGATTAAGAAAAAGCACCATCTTTGGTCAAAAAGCAAGAAAAAGCAAAAAGTCAAACAAGGTTGATTACGAGCCAAGGGCTCCATTAGAAAGTGGAGACTGAGCTGGACCAAAAAGCTAAAAGGCGCTTTCTCAAAAAGCAAGGCCTTAAAGCCAAAAAAGCAAAGCACCAAAAGTTGAGTAATATTTTATTAATAAAAGTAAAAAGAGCAAAAGCAAAGCATAAAAAGGCAAAGCAAAAGCATGGACAAGCTTTTGGCAAAAAGCAGAGCCCTTTTCAAGTATAAAAAGGCTTGAACCTCTCTTGTAGCATCATGAAGGAGATCGTGGAGAGACGTCATTATGATCATGGAGAGCTAATCAACACCTTCTCCAACTTGCTTTTCCAATGTACGGTTAGCCCTATACTTCTCTGGGCATATGCATGGGCGATATGGACGTGTGTACGGAGCTGTGCGGACAGAAATTTCAAAAACCCTAAAAATTTCAAAAACCCTAAAATTGCTC
Source organism: Cibotium barometz (assembly GCF_041138505.1). Taxonomy (NCBI): domain Eukaryota; kingdom Viridiplantae; phylum Streptophyta; class Polypodiopsida; order Cyatheales; family Cibotiaceae; genus Cibotium; species Cibotium barometz. The sequence goes on along the minus strand of NC_141072.1, from coordinate 10,136,806 downwards.
CGAAAACCCTAAAAACTACTTTTTGGATGTTTTTATCGCCCAAAAACTATTAAGACAAGTTTTATATTAGTTTTCTTGCCAAAAAGAGCTTTTCCATGGTTTTCTTCATCGACAAGGTTGTAGGAGTTGTGGAGGTTTACTCATGGGAACTTGGACTACTTGAACTTGGATATGGGACATGGAGCATAGACATGGAGAACTTGGACATAGAGCTTGAGCATGGAACTTAGACATATAACTTGGACATGGATCTGGACTAGGTTTTGGATTTGATTTGGACTTGGAACTTGGACTTGGATTCGTTGGATTTGGATTTGGTACTAGCCCGGTGAGAGATACTTGTGGGTCATCCCCGTGGTATGCACAGCATCAAAAATCTCCTGCCTCGACATCGATTTGGATATCCTACATCGTCATATCTGTTTGTTTTGTATTCATTGATTGTATTGATCCTGGCCAACGTGCTCGTGGATTGTTCCTGAATAAATTCCTAAAAGGGGTCAAGGCCTATTCCCCGCTCAATGTGGTGTACTGTGCAAGATCCCTGTTCCCTTCCATCTCTCCCCTCTCTCTCTCTATATATCTTTTTCTCTTGGACACATGGTTGAGTCTGTCACGGCACGCCCCGCTGGGCTTACAGGCCTCGCAAAGCCTGGCCACTACTCTGTGATATTAGCAACTTTTATCACACGTACATTTGGGTGTTTGGCATATGCACATGTGCCAGAACAACTCCGAACAAAACTAGATGACAAAGCAATCAAATGCATTTTTGTAGGCTACAGAAATGACAGCAAAGGATACCGTCTTTATAATCCAACAACACGAAGGATTTTTGTCAGTAGAGATGTGGTATTTGCTGAAAATTCAGACCAATCCATGTACAGCTTGTATAAAAGCAATGATACAGGCATATGTATAAACGCAATGATACAAGCATACAGGACATGTTTGATGTGGGTGTACAAAGTCAAAAGGAAGTCTCATGGTACTATTGACAAGTACAAAGCAAGACTTGTGGCTAAAGGCTACTCCCAGAAAAAGGGAATAGACTATGATGAGACTTTCGCTCCTACTTCGAGAATGACCACAATAAGATCAGTGATTGCATTGGCTGCACATAAAGGATGGAAAGTGTGTCAATTGGACATCAAAACTGCATTCTTAAATGGGGATTTACAGGAGGAAGTATATGTAAATCGGCCCATTGGTTTTGTAGTTCCTGGTGAGGAACATAAAGTATGCAGGTTACACAAAGCATTGTATGGGTTAAAGCAAGTGAAGGCTTTCAGCAGTTAGGGTTAGGGTTTGGAGGTACTGCAAACAGAAACGTAGAGAGCAGAGAGAGAGAACACGACTCTTCTTGTACTCAGTTGTAATGAAAGTGAAGTACAACAGCCACATAATGAAGTGACCTAAAAGATGTGTTCACATGTCCGGCCATAAAGTGTGCCAGGTGGACCAAAACACTTATAAACTGTTATAAGTGAAACTAAGCTAAACTGGGGGGGGGGGGGGGGGGGGGGGGGGGGGGGGGGGGGGGGAACTCCACTAACTGAAGTAAAAAGTGCCCCAGTAATCTACTGATGATCACTAGCACTCCTCTGGGTGCATACACAGCATAAAACCCAACAAACCCCCCCTGGAGTGATATGTGATCATTGTACATCATCCACCAAAAGGAAACAAATTTAAAGCAGTGCGGAATGCTTCGAATTTCGGACGTGGTAATGCCTTGGTGAAGATGTCTGCCACATTCTGATCTGTAGGACAGTAGATCAGACTGATATCACCTGCCTGGAGTCTCTCCCGAACAAAATGATAGTGAATCTCAATGTGTTTCGTGCGAGCATGAAACACAAGATTCCTGGCCACAGCAATGGCACTCTGACTACTATCAGTATAGATAGGTGTAGGCTCCTCCACTGAAATATCCATATTAGTCATGAGACGACGCAGCCAAACACACTCAACAGTAGTAGTGTAGGCTGCTCTGTACTCTGCCTCACAAGACGAAGTGGCCATTGTGGTTTGTTTCTTGCTTAGCTAAGAAATGCATGAAGAGCCAAGAAAGAAACAATTTCCACTAGTGGAATGTCTGGTATCAAAATCACCAGCCCAATCTGAATCACTGTAAGCGTATAACTGCATGTCACCCCCCTCAGGATAAAGCAATCCAAGAGACAAGGTACCCTGCAAATACCGGAATACACGCTTCACAGCTTGCCAATGTGACAATCGCGGGCTGTGCATGAATCTGCTCAACTGAGATACGGCATATTGAATATCTGGCCGTGTAGTACACAAATAAATAAGGCACCCAACAGCCTGAGCATATGTAGTGGCATCAAAAGAAATACTGTCATCTTGTAGTGACAGTTTCAACCCAGGCTCCATAGGAGTGCTAATAGGCTTGCAATCCTGAAATTTAAACTTCTCCAGAAGTTTAGCAACATACCGAGATTGCAACAACCCAATGCCTCTGTTATCCTGTACAAACTGTATGCCCAAATAGTAGTGTACGAGCCCCAAATCATACATGTCAAATGTCTGTTGCAGTATCTCTTTAAAAGCTGCAATTTTGTCATCATTTGATCCCATGAGCAAAAGATCATCTACATAAAGACTGATGACCAGCAGATCTTTCTCTTCTTTCTTTACATACAAAGTGGCTTCTGATGGACTGTTCACAAATCCTTGAGTGAGTAGAAAAGCATCTATCTTTGCATAGCTTGTTTCAAACCATACAAGGCCTTTTTCAGCTTGCATACTTTCCCTTCATGACCATGTTCTGCAAAACCTATGGGCTGATGTACATAAACTTCCTCCTCGAGGTCCCCATGTAGGAAAGCAGTCTTGATGTCCAACTGGTGAACAACCCAACCACGATGTGCAGCCAATGCAATGACACACCTAAGTGTCGACATACGGGATGTAGGAGCAAATGTCTCCTCATAATCAATGACCTTCTTCTGTGCATAGCCCTTTGCAACTAGACGGGCTTTGTACCTGTCAATGGATCCATCGGCATGTCTTTTCAACTTATAGACCCACTTAGTACCAATGGCTTTCTTGCCTTTGGGCAAATCAACCAAATCCCATGTTTGATTCCTTTTAATAGAATCAAGCTCATCCTGCATGGCTTTATTCCAATGCACATTGTCTCGTGCATCCACAAATGAATCAGGCTCATCATCATCCTGTAAATTGGCTGCCATAACCATATTCAAGTCCATGATGTGTGCATGTTCATTGGTCCGTGTCTCCCTACGAGTACGACCAGCAAGAGGACCCTCTAGATGCCTGTCCTGTAATGTCCTCAAATACCATCTAGGTATGTGTCTGACCTGTGGTGCCTGCTGCCCCATATTTGGTTCAGCTTCTGGCTCAATTTGCTGCTGAATTTCTGCACCACCTTCATGATTTGCTGGCTGTCCTGTACCCTCATGAGTTGGATCACCAACTGTGGAATGAAACTCCATAGGTAGTAGACCTTCAAACACATCATTTTCAGCCTGATTTGCATCATAACCAGCCATGGATATTTCTGATTTTTCATCAAAAATCACATCCCGACTAGTGAATATCCTCTTGGATAGTGGGTCATATAACCGGTAGCCCTTGCTCTCACGGCTATACCCAACAAAAATGCATTTTGTGGCTTTATCATCCAACTTCCTCCTCAACTCTTTGGGTATGTGTGCATATGCAAGACACCCAAAAGTACGAAAATGTGATACCGAAGGCTTGCGGCCATGCCAAGCCTCAAAAGGAGTAATGGAAACCAATGCCTTTGTGGGACATCGATTCAAAGTATGACAAGCACACATGACAGCTTCCACCCAAAAGATATGTGGTAGCTTCTTTGCCTTTAACATACATCTGGCCATCTCCATGAGTGACCGATTCTTCCTTTCTGCAACTCCATTCTGTTGTGGAGTATAAGGGGCAGTATACTGATGTTTGATACCTCTACTCTCAAGAAAGGAATTCAACATGTGTGACATATATTCCCCCCCTCAGTCAGAACGGAGAGTCTTAACCTTGCATCCTGACTCTGTTTCAGCAAGTGCTACAAAGGCCAAAAATGCATCATATACCTGTGATTTCTGTGTCAATGGATAGACCCCGCATATACGAGAGAAGTCATCAATAAATGTAGCAAAATAGAAGCAACCTCCTAATGACTTCGTCTGCATGGGACCACAAAGATCAATGAATAAGCTGCAACTTTGAAGTTGCTCGTAGAGCCTGATCATGTGGGAAGGAAAACCGATGCATTTTTCCCAAAATACATCCTTCACATATGTGATCTGGAGGCTTCTCCATAAGAGGTAGATCTGTCAACATGTTATGTCACTGCATAAGCATAAGACTACCAAAATTTACATGCCCCATGCGAGCATGCCATAACTCCGCATCAACCATAGCTGGAGTAAGAGTGAAAGCATTATAAGCAGACTGATCCACTAGCTGAAATGCATCCAACTGATAAAGTCCATGACATAATGTACCAGTAAGCATCAAGGTCAAAGCATTAGCCATTATGTCATGGATGTATACCATTATGTCACGGATGTATGCCATTATGCCAATGCACAATGTTGTACCTGTGTATCAAAAAACCAAGCAACAACCCTGAAAGCAACTGTACTCCACTGAATACAGCTAACCCAAATATGCCTGCACTCTCAATCCTCTGAATGTGCAACACAATGCACCACTGACTGAGTAGAGCAGCAAAATGGCTTACACAGTGCCAAAATGCCCAAAAAATGCCCAAGGTTACTGCACCCAAAACCTTGCAAGAAACCTGTAGAGATTTCTTTGCAAGAAAATCTGCCTGTATCTGCCAGAAAATTTTCACTGAGAAAAATGCCCAAAATTCAAAACTTGTAAAGCTTACCACAACTGTGATTTTGCAGGTACAAGTCGACTGTACTGTGCAGGTACGGATGACTGGACTGTTGTACTGTGCAGGTACGGATGACTGTACGGAGCAGTCTGCAGGTACGATGACTGTACGGCGGATGTACACAGCTGCAATCTTGGTACTGTACGAAGCACTGTACTGAGCAGAGCGAGCAGGTACACAGCAGCTACAGTCGTGGTACTATACGGATCACAGTACTGAGCAGAGCGAGCAAGTACACATCAGCTGCAGTCGTGGTACTGTACGTAGCAGGTACAGTACGGAAGCAAGTACAGTATGGAAGCGGGTACAGTATTCAGTCGACTGTATGCAGTTGACTGGTACTGTACGACGCAGAGTACGGAAGAAGACAGGTGCCCGTATTGAATGTACGACTGAAGGCAGCGCTGTCTGTACGGAAACAGTTGGCTGGATGCGCAGGTGTGTACGGACAATTGACGGCGAGGGCAGTTGGAGAAGATGGCCTGTATGGATGGCTCTGATACCAAATGAAGGCTTTCAGCAGTTAGGGTTAGGGTTTGGAGGTACTGCAAACAGAAACGTAGAGAGCAGAGAGAGAGAACACGACTCTTCTTGTACTCAGTTGTAATGAAAGTGAAGTACAATAGCCACATAATGAAGTGACCTAAAAGATGTCTTCACATGTCCGGCCATAAAGTGTGCCAGGTGGACCAAAACACTTATAAACTGTTAGAAGTGAAACTAAGATAAACTGGGGGAAAAAACCTCCACTAACTGAAGTAAAAAGTGCCCCAGTAATCTACTGATGATCACTAGCACTCCTCTGGGTGCATACACAGCATAAAACCCAACAGCAAGCTCCAAGAGCTTGGTATGATAAAATACATGCTCATCTAACCAGACAAGGTTATGTGAATAGGCCAGCTGAAAGCACATTGTATGTGAAGAAAACCGGTGCCGATATTCTCATAGTCATCTTGTATGTAGATGACATGCTCATTACAGGTACTAGTAAAGCACAAATTTCAGATTTCAAAGCTGATTTGAAAGCTGAATTTGATATGTCAGATTTGGGACCTTTACACTACTATCTCGGCATACAGTTTATGCATACAGATGATGGCATTGTTATGCAGCAACATAAAAAGTTTGCTAAAAAGGTTTCACATGGATGAATGTAAGCCCATTTCTACTCCAGTAGAACCAGGTGTACGGCTTACTATGCATGATATTGGAGAGCCTTTTGAGGCCGGCATTTACAGCCAGGCAGTGGGATGTCTCATTTACTTGTGTAACACAAGGCCAGACATATCTTTTGGGGTGTCTTTGTTGAGCAAATTCATGCACAGCCTAGGCACAAAGCATTGGCAAGCAGTCAAACTCATTTTTCGTTATCTTCAGGGTACCTTGGATCTTGGTTTGTTCTATCCCAAGGGGGGCAGCTTGCAGCTTTATGCATACAGTGATTCAAATTGGGCTGGTGATTATGATACCAGGCAATCCACCAGTGGGAATTGTTTTTTTCTTGGCAGTTCATGCATATCTTGGTTAAGCAAAAAGCAACCCACTGTTGCCACATCTACTTGTGAGGCTGAGTACATTGCAGTCTTCGAACCTACAGTAGATTGTGTATGGTTGAGGAGATTATTGGCTGATCTTCGTGAGTGTCAGCAGACACCCACCACCATTCTCACTGATAGCCAGAGTGCTATGGCCATGGCACGAAAACCAGTATTTCATGCACGTACCAAGCACATTGAGATTCATTATCACTATGTCAAAGAGAGGTTACATGCAGGGGAGATCAGTTTATCTTACTGCCCTACACAGGATAATGTTGCAGATCTATTCACAAAGGCTTCACCTCGAGAACAGTTTGAAGCTTTCCGCAAAGCTTTGGGCTTACTCTCATACAAAGAGTGATCTGCTACCTTGTACAGGTTCACACTTTCACTATAGGGGAGCTTTCTAGGCATATGCTCACTTATGGTAGTGCTATGTGTGAACAGGGCTTAACCAAGGGCACTTTTTCCCATGTGGTTTTTCTCCTTGGATATCAAGTGTGAAAGGACACTCTACATATAATATTTTGTACTTCTATATTATATGGATGTGACACACATGCAAGGGTTGACTTGCATTTTGTGGCTACCACACTTTTGGCTCTCTCTCTCTCTCTCTCATTTCTGTGTGAGCTTCTCCATCCTGCACCCAACCCTAATGTGTAGGTTTGTGTGTGTGTGTGTGTGTGTGAGTCCAACACCACCAAGGGGATCCGGATACTCCTTAGAATACTCTTCATCAACCCACTTTACATCAAGTGCTGTGTAGTTTTTGAATTCAACCAAGTATCTATGAGCAAGCTTGCCACGGAGCGCTTTTCGTTCTTTGTGAAAGACAATCCACTTAGGCTACGAGATTTCTTCCGATTCATCAATCTCAGGTTGGTCGTCCACTAGGAGTAGGACCGACATACGGTTTCAAAAGACTGACATGAAAGGCATTATGTATCCGCCAATGATCTGGTAACGCCAATTGAAAAGCTACCTCATTGATCTTCTCTAAGATCTGAAATGCTCCATAATACCTGCAAGATAGCTTGGGATATATTTTCTCTTTGCCTGTCTTCGTACGGAGGCAAGTTTTTTGGAATTTCAATAAAGCCTAATCACCCTCCTTGAATTGCAATTGTTTCTGATGTTTATCTGCAACTTTCTTATGCTTTTCTTGGGATTGTATAGCTGTCTTGACCTGTGAAAAGGCAGTATCCAGATCCTTGACATACTCATCTGCTGCGAATATTTCATCCTTTGTGTGTAGGATAGGAGGCAAAACAACTTTGCCATAAACAATTTCAAAGGGTGCCTTTGTCACCAATTTGGTCCCCTCACCAATCTTGAACAGTGTTTCACACACTCTCTGGAACCGAGGTGTGAACGGGGATTTTCCACAAAAGAAAGCTAGAGCATTTACTGGCAAAGTTTGGCCCGAAAAATGGCTTCTGAGCGGAAGCAACATGGGATCTTTAGCATATAAAGAGACTTATAACATTTATAAGATGGTGTGTTCACATATCATTTAAGTGTGGCCGGGCTTGTTATTTTCGACATGTAAATGTGGACAGGAGGAGGGGCCTATAGCAAAAATTGGCTAAAACGCTTGGGAAAAGCATAAAACTGATATTTTTGGCACTTTAGTTACTTTTGGCCATAAAAGGGAAAAAAGCATGTCAAAAATAGGGCAAGTCGACTTTATTAAAGCTTGGAAAGGCCTTCGTGCAGGAATTATGCGCACCTACCTACAGGGCTGATCGTACGGGCTTGGACTGGGAGGTAACAACACGTTTTTCTCTCCTTGGAGTGCTGGCCGTGCAGTGGCAGCAGGCCGACTTACCTTGTTCTCTCTCGGGCTCCTCTTTCCCTGGTGCTGCCCGTACTGTGGACAGCAGGCTGGGCAGATTCTCTTCTCCCCCTTGCGTCGCACGTAAAGTGGACAGCAGGCTCAGCAGTTTTCTCCTCTCTCCCTTGCGCTGCCCGTACAGTGGTACAGCAGGCCAGGGAGCTTCTTCTCTCCCCTCGCTTACAGCCCATGCCATCAGTAACTATCTTGTGACTCTCTCTCTCTCTCCGAGTTGACTGTGAGCAGTGGTCGGCTCTGAGACCAGATCTTAGGGAAGTTTCAGGGCAGTTTTGTGGGACTGATTTGGTTTGGTGTTTGAGGCTATTTGGGAACCTCATGGATTGTTTCTAAGGAGCAGATTAGGCTTGAGCAGATAGCAGAAGGCTGAGGCTCTTTAGCTTTGTGAAGCAATCTTGGACACCATCTCATGTGAGCTTTGTGGAAAGTCCGGTGCAGGACTGCACCCACACCTTGGTTTATCTGTATCTGTTTATTCATTGGAATAAAGTAGTTCCTACGGGGGGCTGGCTGTTCTGCCTTGGTGTTGTGTTCCTTTTGATATTGTTTATGGTTATTTCTGCTATATTTCCATCCTAGTAACAGGAAAAGGGGGGGACGGGGGCCCGGAACGGGGGAACGCCGTCCCGAGTCGCGTCTCCTGCATGGACGGGTCCCCAAAATAAGGGGATGTTTTAAAAAACAACCCCAAATGTCACCCTGAAATGCACGCTTTCAGCACTTTCTGCGCCACGACACACAAACACGATCCGCCGATCTGCAATTTCTTCTCTTTGTGCCTCGTGCATCTTCTCACGACACACAAACGCGATCACCGATCAGCCTTCAGGGCCAGCAGATGCCAAGGGGCCAAGGCCCAAGCCTCCAAGGGCCCAATCACAGAGTCGCGACTCCAGTCTGCCATGGTGCCACCTGTGACCTGTTGCCCCAACCTTGCGTCTGCACACAAGCTGCCGTGTTGCCTTGCTGTCTTGTGCATCAAAGTTTCAAACATGCAGGCCAGCCTTCTGGTTGCACACAGGCTATTATAATTTATCAGACGCGTTCATAACTTCATACTACATAGTGCTCCTCGTCAGGCTTCAGACTTCAGCCCCGGTCCCCGAGATCGTGCATGTATAAGCATGAATTGTGGAATTTGTGGTCTGTTTCAGTGTGTTGCTACTGTCCAGTGTTTGGAGCTTAAATTTTCAGCCGGGGTTACACGTGGCTTCGTCATCCCGAGTTCCCCTAAGGGGAGGCCGAGCCGGACGTAGGGGGAGAAGGTCAGATACATGGTCATGGTGGCTGCAAGTGGATGTAGAGAGACCCGCGGGGGGGGGGGGGGGGGGGGGGGGGGATCGTGACATTGGAAACGTAGGCTATGTGGCTATGAACAATCAGGGGGGGCACACAAAGTGAGGGCTCACTTTTTGGGTGAGCAAGGGCATCAAGTGCAATTTTGCAGTAACTTGAGTGAGGAAAAGAGGAGAGAGCTTCAAGAGCGAGTTGCAAACCGAGATGCATTGAGTGCTCAGAGGAGCAACATGCCGAGTGGCAATTGATCCCGCAGCATACGCGGCAGCAACTGCAGCACATGGAGCATCAGAGGCATCGTCCACACCTCGATCTTTAGCATGCCATCTACCTCTTCGGCATCGACACGTGGCAAACAGAGCACGCTTGATGCTCATTGGGATGCAAAAAGAAAAGAGGATGTGGATATGGCAGTGGCTAGATTTTTCTTCCATGATCATATCGCTTTTCATGCTGCTAGGTCCGAGTATTTCAAGGTCATGTGTAAGAAGATTGGGGAGTATGGCCATCATACACTCCCCCATCTTCTGAGGCATTGCGTACCACTCTCCTAGATAAGATAAGGAGAGACGTGCTGTAGAGCAGGCTGTAGAGAACACAAAGCGTATGTGGGCAAAGAATGGGATCTCTCTCATCATTGATGGATGGAGTGACACACGGAGGAGATCTATCCATGGCATTGTGGCCTACTATCGTGGTGAGATGTATTTCATTTCCTCTCATAATGCTTCAAGGACTAGAAAAAGTGCTGATATGCTTGCATCAGAGTGGACAGAGGGTATAGAGTTTGTTGGCTGTGACCTTGTTGTGGGATTTGTTGTGGATGGTGAGGCTTCCAACAGGGCGGCAGCTGCCATAATTCAAGGCATGTATCCAAATGTCACTGTAACATTTTGCATGGCTCATTGCTTGAACAATTTGTTAAAGGACATTGGAAGGTTGGCATGGGTTGATCCTATCATAGAAAAGGCCAATCACATGGCAACTTACGTATTGAACCATTGGTTCTTGCAACATGTGTCACGATTGTGACTAACTCTCTTAAACTCTCCTTAATTATTGTGATATGCAGCGGAAGTCTTTGTATTGGGAGATCCTGTCACACAAATGCTCACACCGTCTTCTGTATCCTGAGTTTCGTGAGTTTAGCAATCCATTTCAATACTTCAAACTTTAAAGAGATGAGAGAGAGATAGATGAGAACTGTACACCAGATTGGGTCCTGAATTACCCACTGAAGGGCCCCCTATCCCGATAACGAGATAGTATATGCTTTATTTCTTTAGAGAGAATGACTGTGGACTGTAGATAAGCCAAACGCAAGATCTCGGAGGATCGGAGAGTGGCTGATCTATACACTGCTGTAGAAACACCTCGATGACCTGATCTCGAGCCTATGCAGGGCATGAGGAAGGGCTGCACACCTGAGGCTGAGAGAAGAAGAAGGTGGACTGTTCTACACTATGTTAGAATGCTGAAAACACTTATGAATGCTGTGTTACCTTCACCAGATGACTGCTGCATCTATGGATGATGCACAGAAGGCTGGACACTACTGCAAACTGTGGATTCTAGGCTCAAAACTGCTGTGGACAGAAACGCAGGCCTGTAGGGAAGCTGCTGAACTGAAACGCATGAGTAATCTGAGGCTGCAGATGGCTGCTGTACGGCTGGACAGAACCGCAGAGGGTCTGCTGTACGACTGGATAAAAACGCAGGTCTGCTGGACTGATTGCTGGCGTTGAACTGAGGCTTGTCAGTATGCTGAATCAAGGCTGATTTGATGCTGAATCAGGGCTGCTTTGATGCTGAAGACAGGCGCCTAGGCTGACTGAAGCAAGGGGTTCTCAAGGGCTGGAGAAGCAAGCTTATGAGCTCCAAGGGCTGGACTAGTCTAGGGCTGAAGGCAAGGATGCTCCTAGGGCTGAGGCTATGCAAGCCTATTTATACTAACTGGAGGTTGGTCATTTAATAAAGTTTATATTTATAAATGCCCAATAATGCAAATAATGCTAAATAAATACTATTAAATATGAAAAAAATACCAAATAAATCCTAGTAAATTCCCTAAGGCTTCTGGGATGTTCTAAATGATGCACAAGCATATGAATGCATATTATGCAGGATGCAGTGTGCTTTCTGATGCAAACCCTAAGGCTTCTACTGACTCTACATGCATGAATGATTCTCTCCAAGTGGGTTAAGGGACTTGACTGACTGACTGACCCGCTAAGGCTAAGGAATGACCTACGTAGCTCGTGCCTGACTTATCCTGGACTGAGGATGTACAATGGGGTCACGGCGTACGACAATTATCATTATATTGGGTTCTAAAACTGTACAACTGCTGCACTTCTGATGATGAGCCATCTTGTCACCATGCACTGAGTGCAGAGTGCATGTGACATTCCCTCCTGATTAGCTTGGCGGCAGGTTCATGGCTTCCAAGTAGTCCGCCAATAACTGGGGGTACTCCTGGAAGAACTCCTCGTCGAGCCATACGGCTTCATGGGTGCCTCGATCTTGGAATTTCGTATAGAAATGACGAATCCGTCGACCGGAACCATGCTTCCATCCATGAAGAAGGATCTGCTCAGGCTCAATCACTTCTGCCTCGTCTACCACGTCTGGCTGCTGTTCATCTTAAACATCAAACACTTCTGGACCAACATATGGTTTTAGCCAAGAAACATGGAAAACATCATGCATTATCCAACTGGCACGCAACTTTAATTTCATGGAGACATCACTTAACTTCTTAACTATTGGAAAAGGGCCAAAACTACGGAATGAAAGCTTGGGACAATGTTTGCCCACTTGTTTCAATCTCTGCTTCATGATACGCAAATAGACCCAATCCCCTTCCTTGAAGTGGACATCTCGTCTAGACTTATTTGCCTGTCTACTATATGCTTCCTGAGCTTTGGTCAAGCGGTCCTTGACTGACTCAATGATCTCGAAAAATTTTTCCGTGGTTTTATTAGCTTCTAAAGATGGAGACACCATTCTCGTCAAAAGAGAAGAAAAACGGCGACCAAAGGCTGCTTCATATGGAGTCCGTCCGACACTGGATGAATGAGTGTCGTTCAAGATAGCTTGGACCAATGGAAGATAGTGCTCCCATTTGGACTGCTGGTCATGACAGTATGACTTGAGGACATCAAAGGCCAACTGGTTATAAATTTCTGTCTGGGGATGGAATGCACTAGACAACTGCAACTTAGTTCCGAAGTTTTCAAATAATGCCCTCCAGAAATGCGAGGTAAACTTGGAATCTCTGTCTGATGTTATGGTGCTAGGCAAACCACAAATTGGATACCAATGCTTGAGAAACAGACGTGCTACGTCCTCAACTGTGGCCGTATGCTTGCATGGGATGAGCATGCAGAATTTACTAAAGCGATCCACAATGGTAAAACACTGAGTGTTACGGGATCCAGTGGATGCTGGTAGAGGCCCTACAAAGTCCATAGATATATGTCAATGAAAGGTCCGTCGGGGATAGGCAAAGGTTGAAGTAAACCTGAACCAAACATTGGCATACATAATCATCAATGTCTTTACTGATCTGAGGCCAAAACAAATACTTCTCCAAAACCTGCGTAGTGGCAAGAATTCCTCTATGTGCTGCAAAAGGCGGTATATTCCATTCCTCCAACACCTTTGCCATAAAGGCGGTTGTGCATCATCAAATACCCATCACGTATGGAATGATTGGGGGCTGAATTACCCTGCTGTAAATCAGCCCATATATGTTGAAAATCATCATCGTTGTGATAAGCGTCATGCATGTCTGAGAGATCTTGATGGTAAGCAACGGTAATGGCATGAACTTGAGGCCTTTGGGAAAGCGCATCAACCACTACATTCTTCTTTTTGGGAGTGTGTAGAATCTGAAAATGAAACACAGAAAATTTGTCTATCTCATATGCTTTTCAGACAACTTCGTTTGTGTAAGAAAGTACCGAAGACTTTGATGATCCGTCTTAATGGTAAATTCAGCTCCCAACAAATAATGCTTCCACATTGTGAGAGCATGAATCACACCAAAAGCTCTTTCTCATAAACCTGCAAATGAAGTTCCGTGTGTTGTAAGCGGCGGCTTTTGTATGCTACAACATGTCCTTCTTGGTTTAATACTGCACCAAATACAATCTCCACATGCAGCACATTCAACGGAGAACGGTTTAAGTAAGTCTGGCACAGTCAAAACCGGTCAAGACATGATGGCTTGCTTTAAACCATGAAAAGCCTTCTTTTGTATATCACCCCACTGAAATACATCCTTTTTCTTGGGGAATCATTTAATGGCGAAACAATTTCAGCAAACTGTTTAATAAATCGACAATAATACGAGCATAATCCTAGAAAACTTCAGATTTCATGAACCATTCGCAACACTGGCCAATCCTTGATTGCTTGCAATTTGGCCGGATCCATGGATACCCCTTCCTTTGATACAATGTGCCCAAGATAGTGAATTTATGATAGAAAGAATTCACTCTTCTAACTGTCAATGTAGAGCTTGCGACTACGAAGCTCTTCGAACACAATAGTCAAGTGCTCTCGGTGTTGTTCCTCATCTTTGGAAAACACAATGATATCATGAAAGAAGGTACGGGTAAAGTGTGTGTGTTTTTTGAAAATCGTATCCACATCATCCGATTGAACGTGGCCGATGCGTTTAGTAAGTCCAAACAGCACTACCAAAAATTCAGAGCGTCCAAACTGTGTACGAAAAGCAGTTTTATGTATATCCTGGAGTGCCACTCATATTTGATGGTAGTCGCTCTTGGGATCTATTAGGCTAAAGCAAGCTGCACCTTCCAGCTTGTCCAGAATGTCATCTATGTGAGGAATTGGTAATCTATTCTTTATCGTTACCTTGTTAAGGGCACAATAATCGATGCACATTTTATATGTACCATCCTTCTTTTGCACCAATAACACACGTGAACAATAAGGAGAAGAGTTGGGTTGTATCAATTCTTTCTCTTCTTGCTGACACTAGCCTTACCCTATATGGAGGCCGATTGGGCGGTGTGCTACCAGGTATCACATTAGTAGGGTGATCTTCGGGACGCTTAGGTGGTAACTCACCACGCAACGCATCTCAAAAACAATCACTATAGCGATGTAGGAAATCTACTTGCTCTCAAGTTAGTTGATCAACATTCACTCTTTCATACTCAATACTCTCTCTCACAAAAACCAAGTAAGCCTTAAGGACAAGCTAATTTCTTTATTACCTTATGGACCTGTACATGATTGACAATAGGGATGGTACATCTTGGAGTACTGCTATCTTTGTTTTGTATGATTTCTTTGGCTCCATACGAGCATGCCAAGGCATTCCCAACAAAACATCACAACTAGTGAGAGGAGCAACATAAAGCTCTCATGATCAAGATAACCCTATATGTGAATGCAGAGCTTGCCAATGATTGGCGTTACATTCACTCCTTTATCCTCAAAAGCTGCATCTGCACCATAATCTGATACATCCAACCCTATGGCGGTAGCCATCTGCACAGAAATGAAATTGTTTGTCATCAAAAAGAAATAGTGCAGGTTGATCTTTTAACTATCCCCATGCTTTACATAATAAGTCTCTCGGTTGAGGTATGGCCAGTGTTTCCCAATACATTTGGCACATCATTTACATGAAGCTTTTCAGTGCCACTATCTGCATTTTTCGGGTTTGGTGGGCACCTAAAATACATGTGATCTTTACAACCACATCCAAAACATTTTCCATCATGTGCATACTCAATCCTCTATTGTTTTGACAGTCCATGATCATTACGTTTGATCCACGGCTTCTTGAATGAACGTTCCTTTGTATCCTCAACATCTTTCTGGTCACTTTTTAAGGGTTGTCCACCCTTTTTCCGGTCATATCCAGCCCTCTTCTTGGCCTTTGAAGAATCGGAAATAAGCTTAGATTCTTAGCTACAGTAGCCGAATGCGTTAACTGCTGAAGAGTTTTATTTGGGTACACTTCAAGACTCTCTTGAATGATACCCAGACTCAAACTTCCTTTTCTTCTCTTCATCAAAGAGTGTCATGAAAGGAGTAACTTTCAGCAGTACCTTCCAATATTTGGCGATGTAAGTTTACACTGGCTACTCTTCTTCTTGTTTCAGCCAATCCCATTCTTTTCGCACACTTTTAGCAAAGTTTGGTGGTAAGAATTGATCTTAAAATTGAGTTTTAAATTCAGCCCATGTGCGGGCAGCACTATCATCCAAAAGTTTGGCCATCCACCAATCACTAGCTGTTTCTCTTAGATGCATACCCACATGCATCAGTTTAGACTTCTCCGAGAAGTCTTCATTGAAAAAAGCAATCTCAAATTGCCGAATAAAAGCAAGAGCTTTGGTAATTTCCATCTTCCCAAAGAAGTTCTCAAACTTGATGTCCTTATCCTCCTGACTAGACTCTTTGGCTTTCTTCTTTGAATGAGATCTGCCATGCCCATCAGTTTTAGCATTAGGAGACTCATGTCGAGCTCTCTTTCCACTGTCTAGAGCGGTACTCGTAGATCGAGTGGAATAAGCATGATAGCAACGCTCTTGGTGTGGAACAGTATGATGAGGATGAGATATAGCCTCTTTTGAATCATCACGATCTGCATGTGGGAAGCCCTTCTTCCAATGAAGTCCTCTGATACATCCTTTTGTCTTCTCAGATAAGACTTGCCTAATTCACGAGGATCGTTATATCCTATCTTTGCTGCCATGGCCTCAAAGGTTGCATTATCTGATTGAGTGCTCATGTTATCTCTTCTATATGCTTAGCCAAAAATTCCGTATGCACAAAAATCGTCCTTTCTCAAGCAAAGAAAGAAACCTTTGCTCTGATACCAATGTCACAGGTGGGCATGTGAATACGGAAAACCATGTAGGCTAGTAGGGGTGCTCTAGTTTCATCGGCATGTGAGTAGTGAGTCCCTCGTGATCTTGGGCTCACCCATTATGTAGTCTTTGTGAAGAAGGTGGAGGTGGTGGGGAGGGGATCTGGTGGTTGGAGGGAATCTGGTGGTTGACAGGAGTAGAGGTGGTTGATGGGGGAATATGATAAGAGGAAGCGTGCATAGGAGTGCCATGTGTCCGCCGTCCGGACAGGTGATAGGTGTGGGGCGGGGTGATGTTCTCGGAGTTTCCTCCAGGCCTTTTTGCAGTTTGGCCGATCGTTTTTCCAAGCGTAGAACTCCCGTTTCTTTCTTTGGGTGAGGCATTGAGAAATCCGTTGTGCTTGGCGTTTCGTGATTTGTCCAATCCGTATCTCATGCTTAAGACGCGAGTGTGTGGCTCGGCATTGAATGGCAAGGCAGCTTGGTGGTAGACCACTGCATGCAGATGAAAGAAGTGGTGATAGATGCGTGGAGTATGCTGGTGAGTTGTGATGTGAGGATAGGTGTCACATGCAGAAGCTCTGGGAACCTTCTTTCAGCCCTAAACACCATCTGGGAACATGCTGATGCAAAAACGCATATTGAAGAGAGAGAGAGAGAGAGAGAAAGCTGAGTATTCCATATATGTACAAAAAGGTACATCTGCTCTACAGCCCTTGGGTGCCTTCAATGAAAAGGTGTAAACCTACTCTAAGCCTATGTCTAGACCCAGCCCCAAGCTAGGGCTGAATATTGAAAACGATGAGCAACAATGCCTTTTATAGGCTTGGGAATAACCATATGGATTGGCCGACTCTTGGGCAGCTAAAAGAATTTGGTGGCAGATGCTTTGTCACGTAGGTCACAGGTGCATGCTGTGACTACCGCCTACCATCATGACTTATCAAGGATGCAAGATATATATGTTGGAGACACAGATTTTCAGCTTAATTGGGCTGATTTGAATCATGGTACTACTGTCCCATCTTATTCGATTAGAGATGGGTTTCTAAACATCTGTTTCTGCTCTATCTTTATCTTGTCACCTCTTCAGGACTAGCTTTGAGATATGCCTGTGCATGTCTTGCACATGATATCCCCCTTTTCTAAACTTAATGACAGGTTTCCAACCTGTTTCTTGCATGATTGTCATCATCCCATTCTATTCCCGGAGTCCCCTCTGCCATCCTTCCTACTTTGGCAACCTTTTCTCCGAACACCCGGCCCGGTCTCCAAATCCACTCTAGCTCTGATGAAGATCTATGCATCTATTCCATCCAGTCCCCATTCCGTTCCTGCCTTGTCCCTGAACAGTCTTTGGTCTTCTTTCCTGAGAAATGAGTCTGGCACTCTCACTCCACCCCTTGGAGGATCAACCTCCCCTAGAAACAAGATGTGGATTTTTTTTAAAGGACATCAAGATGAATAGAAACACATCAAATGTGAGATCATAATTGAGAAGGGGAAAAACGAAAGGCTTAGGTGATGCATTGATTTCTGCCAACCGCTCTGCTCTAAAGAGAAATGCAAGGTGTTGCCTCTTCAGGACTAGCATTTTGGAGTTGGCGGTAGATGTGGTCGGAGTAAACAAGATCAAGCTCGTGATCAAAATGGATTTGGATGTAATGTAACATGGGGGGTGGGGTGCAAGTAAAAGTGAAAGAGGTAGGCATGCTCAGCTTCAAAGGGGGTCGGGGAGAAGGTGTGCCAAAGGCAGAGATCCCATCAAGTAGTCCACGGTGCTGGTATCTCCTGAGTAAGGGAAGAAGGTGAGGGCATCGGAGGAGAGCCATTGAGACATCCCGTTATAGATAGCAAGACCATACACCATGACCTCTTCACGGTCATGTGATGCTCTCTCTAACCCCGTGTTAGTGCTGTCCAGCTCTTGTAGTTTGATAGTGTCGTCTATATGGAGTAGTGGGATATGCTCACTCCCTGTCCCAACGGTGAATTCTCCAAGCAAGAGAACTTCCCACACTTGTGAGAACTCCATAATATCCCCATATAATGGTAAGAACGATGACTGGCCATGCTCTGCGGCTTAAGGGGAGTGGCTCGGTGCAAAGTAACACAACAATGTGGATGATTTTGTCACCACTAGGCTGTAGTTGCACCCAAAGATACCATGCATCCTCGTCCTTCTGGATGATGCTGGGAGATGGGGTTTAAAAAAGAAGTTACCCCTCTTGAGCCACGTACTCCTCGTGATGTGTGGGTTTTGCCTCAGAAAACTAACTCGCACTCATACCCGGGTATGTATGGTAAATCTCTCTCATATAGAAAATGGCGTCCTTGCCTCTGAGAATGTCGCTCAAACCTCTTGGATTTTACCACAGGGTGCCATTGCAATTCCATATTGCTAATCTCAAGTGTTTCGTCTCATAGACCCCGCCCGCGTCCCTATTTGGGACGACTCTCAGTGATAACGACCCCACCATCTCTGTAGATAGCCGACTTGCCCGCTCTACATGCCTCATGAACTGTCACCATCGCCTCACGCCGGTGTGCCACCGGTGCTGGGGTGAGATCATCCCCCTTGTACAATTGCGTGCCCTTGAGGGCAAGCGGTCTGTCTAAGAAAGCATGTCTACTAGTGGCATTGGGGAATCTGATGATGAGGGCCACTCTTGTGTCATATCCTTCCTTACCCTCCGTGTATTTGCAAAGGGAAGGGGGGAGGGGGGGGCGTGGGGGGTCCACTCCTACCATTTGGCAAGGCGTCATGGCATTTGCCTTGGGAGAAGCCCCCCCATGTAGCCCCTGCACACACACACATGGAGGGCCCTATCTAAAACTACACCGACTAGGTGTGAACGTCCCTGGGCACCGTCTCGTGAACAATTCGCTCGTCAACATTGAAATGAACTAGCCCCAATACACATAATCATTGAAAGATACATCATTGCTCAAGACAATCTGCAAAAGAGAAGCACTGCATAGTACACCACCACTGAGGCCGCAAATGGGCGATCCCCTCCTCAATACTGAAGTATATCATTGGAGTATTTTATTTGTGTACAAAGTTCCAAGGGCTTGCCAGCCGGACAATCCATGCAATGCATAATATGAAGACATATTACCCAAACAAGTATTTACCGGTGAAGAATGTCGAAGCTGGACTCGTCGAATGAGTCAATACAACCAGCCCCGAATACTATACACTTGGAGTTGTGTAAACATGAAACTGTCGTTCCTAGACCACGCACGAACGTGCGCTCTCGTACTAGAGCCTGACTCACAACTAGCAGAGGAATGGGCTTGGTCCTCCCAAGTGTAGGCACACAAACAAGGGCTCACACTCTACAAGTACACGAACAAGTACTTGTAGAAGATATGTAGAAGAAGGTACGCGAACAGGTACTCACCAATGAGACCGGTACACCTGGTTTTCAGAATCAACCAGTAGGTATACATGATGTGGTCGGTACAGAAAGTACTGCAAGTACAACTGGTACAACTGGTGCAGTCAGCAGGTACAGTCGATACAGTCAGCAGGTAGACTAGAGTTAGGGTTTCAGCAGGTACAACAGTGAGTACAGTTCTGATTTCACCAAGTACAACCGGTACCGCTAGGGATTCAGTAGGTACAACACTGAGTACAGTTCTGATTTCAGCAAGTACAGCTGGTACAGTTAGGGTTTCAGTTTGTACTTGCAAGCACAGTTCGGGTTTCATGGCAGGTACAATAGGTGCTGTAACTATTTGGTCCTCCTAGCTCTATTTCACATGATGAAATCCATGCCCGGACACCAGACAGGTGGAAGAAGGCATGGGGACAAGGTCCACAAGGTTTGATTAAGAAAAAGCACCATTCTTGGTCAAAAAGCAAGAAAAAGCAAAAAGTCAAACAGGGTTGACCGTGAGCCAAGGGCACAGGCACCATTGGAAAGAGGAGACTGAGTCAGACCAAAAAGCTACAAGGCGCTTTCTCAAAAAAGCAACTCGAGGGCCAAAAAGCAAGGCCCTAAAGTTAGAAAAGCAAAGTTTAAGAACTTTGACAAAAGTGAGTAATATTTTATTATAAAGTGGAAGCAAAAGGAAAAAAAGACAAAAACAAAAGCTTGGTTAAGCTTTTGGCAAAAAGCAGAGCCCTCTTCAAGTATAAAAAGACTTGAACCTCTCTTGTAGCATCATGAAGGAGATCGTGGAGTGTATGTGTGGGCATCATTACGATCATGGAGAGCTGCTTCTTCGTCATCAACACCTTCTCCAACTTGCTTTTCAAATGTACGGTTAGCCCTAGACTTGTATGGGCATATGCATGGGCAGTACGGACACATGTACGTCCACGTACGGAACTGTACGGACAAAAATTTCAAAAACCATAAAAAATTGCTCCAAAAACCCTTAAAACTGCCTTTTGGATCTTTTTATTGCCCAAAAACAATTAAAACAGGTTTATATCAATTTTCTTGCGAGAAAGAGCTTTGCCATGGTTTTCTTCATGGACAAGGCTATAGGAGTCGTGGAGATTACTCATGGGATGAGCGAGTGTTTCTTGGAGTTGGACATATAGCTTGGACATGGAGAACTTGAGCATAGAGCTTGGACATGGAACATGAAGCTTGGACATAAACATGGAACTTGGACATATAAGTTGGGCATGAAGCTTGGACATGAACATGAAACTTGGTTATGGAACTTGGACTTGGAGTTGGATCTAGATTGGATTTGGATTTGGATTCATTGGACTTGGATTCATTAGATTTAGATTTGGATATTTGGATGTGGTGCTAGCCCGGTGAGAGATACTTGTGGGTCATCCCTATGGTGTGCTCGACATCAGAGATCTTGTACGTCGACATCGACATCGACTTGGATATCCTACATCGGCATATTTGTTTGTTTTGTATTCATTGATTGTATTGATCCTGGCGAGCGTGTCCGTGGATTGTTCCTGAATAAATTCTTGAAAGGGAGCGGGGCCTGTTCCCCGCTCAACGTGGTGTACTGTGCAAGATCCCCATTCCCTTTTCTCTCTCCCCTCTCTCTCTCTATATATTTTTATCTCTTGGACACGTGGTTGAGTCTGTCACTGCACGCCCCGCTTGGCTTACAGTGGTATCAGAGCATGATTTCTCTTGAAGAAACTTTCTTGGGGTGACAGAGCCATGTCGAGAGCAGAGGGAGACCATGGGCCTCGTGAAGGGAACAACCATGAGGTTGTTACAGAAATTCTTGATGGGAACCGCCGCCATGACATCAAAATAGTACCATGACTTTCAACAGTTCAGACAACCTCTCCGAGACGAAGAATTTATTTCTTGGAGAACCAAAAGAGAACACGAGCAAAGAAGGGCTCAAGTGTTTACAGATTTCATCAAGGATTGAGACACTGAAGCCAAAGGAGTTGAAGCTGCTAAAGCCTATTTTCGAGTCACCATTGCAGAAGGATCTAGAGCTACCCGCTCTATTTATCATGGAGAAGACAAGGAAGCTACTCCTAGGCCTACTCTTTCAGGACAGGTAAAGGAAAGAAAGGCAAAGAAGCCAAAGAGATTGGAAGATCATCAAATTGACATCATGCCAGGAAGTTCGACAAATGGTTTTCAGTGTTGCTTAGCCCATTGCATGTTTCGACAAATAAAGTCATGGGATCTTTGTGGACCAAAGCTGAAACATAATCCTTCTGAAGCATTGAGACTTTATGCTAGCAAAGGACCAGTGTTGGATATTCTAGACCTTTTTTTGTGGTTGAACATGATGAGATTGCATTGGAGCAGTCTTGAACCAAGCAGGCCATGTTGTGGCCGATGAATGTCAAAGCCAACAAGGAAGCAGATGCATTATCTCGGAGACCCTTGAGCCGTGCAGTTTCTATGGGTTACCATATGGATTTCACTTTGATGAAGGATCCTTATGCTACCAAAGAGGATTTCAAAGATGTTTTGGAACAGATTGCAGAATAGAAATTTATGTCAGAATACAGGGCATTCACACAACTCATGGGTGGGCGTCCCCTCCCATGAATTGGACACGTCATAGCAGGCATTCACATGAAAATGTGTCACGCAAAAACAATTTCAAGCAAGCAAAGATGCATGCATATGCATTATGCATTGGAAATATCTACCGTTCCTGGAGCCTGTAAATAGCAGGTCTTCTCGAGCACGGAACTAGCTCAGTGGGAAGCCTAAACTGGGATCCCTGACAGTAGGTTCCACGTCTTGGCCACACTACACATGACGTGAGGCCTGGCCTCCCGTAGGTGACGCGAGTCCTGGCCTCAGTATGGGCGACACAAAGCTCCCTAGACTCCTATACCTTGGCCAAAAATAGAGGAGGACCACTTGGGCGGCCAAATGGTGACACTATCCTTCCTACCTTTCTCCTCCTCGAGAGTCTCATGTATAATGCTTTGTGGGGTTTTGTGCTTCTTCACCATCTCCATGGTTCATCTTCGCTATTTCCCTCTAGTTGCTGCCTTGGGGGCCTAAGCAGGGTGGGTGGGATAGCACGAACAGTAACAAGCAACACATTCAACAATGCATATTTGCGAAAGATTGAGAGGGAAAGTCTTTCCTTGGGAGACAAAGACAGCCACATTAGCACACCAAAACAACCCCCCCTTGCTCTAAGTAGGGTAAAGAGGGAATGCTGGAGCATTACAAAAAAGAACCCAAAATATTCAAATTTGGGGGACTTTCTAGGCAGAGAACCCATGACTACAAAGTACTCAGATTTTTGGGGCATCCCAGGCAGAGAACCTTGACTCAAACATTGTAGGAATTAAAAGAACTTTTGGTAGTTTACAAAAACTCCCCATGCTGGTGCAACGTTAGTGAAGATCTTCTTTTGGACGTTGTTGCCAAGCGATTGACCCTTGGGCTATCTTTTTAATTGGAAGCTGTAGAGGAAAAACCCCAAATTTTTGTTGATGCAAAGACTGGAAAAGCCCCAAAAATCTATGGGTGCTAGATCTCCAATTTGAAGAAATTCTCCATATTTGAGAGAAGCCCCAAATTTGCAAGTTGCAGAAGCTTGCATTTTTCAATGTCTGTAGAATCCCCAAATTTCTGCAAATGCCAAGGCATTGATGTGGCACAAATGAACTGATGCATGTGAAGACAAAGACATGGGGTGCTTGATGGAGATGGACAACAATGGTTGACGGTGGCTGAGGTCAATTGTTGGCGACAACAACTGTAGATGGCGGCTACGTGCTGAGGAGTAGACAGATGGAGAGGTTGTGGTGCTGGTGATGATGGTGGAAACAACATCAAAAAAACATAGCCTTGATGATGCTGATGATGGCCGCATCAAAACGTAGCCATGATGACGGTTCACTTCAGAAAACTCAGGATGAAGGTGGTCAGTGTGCACATAGGTGGGGACACAGATTGGTAGAAGATGGTCGATCAGCAGTAAACCCTAAAATGCAGATAGAAACCCTAAAACACAGACATAAGCCCAAAATGCAGGAATCAGAAAAGCAGAAGTAAGCATATGAATGTAGGATGGGGGAGGCTGAGGGAGAGGGTGGAGGGGGGGGATCCAAGGAGGGAAGCACTAGGGGAGGAAGTGTGGGGGAGGGGGGGATTTGATGGAGGAGGCCTAGGGGGAGGAGGAATGGGAGGAAGAGGGAGAGGATCCTCGGGAGAGGGGAAAGACATCTCCTCCTGCTCTTGAGAGGGCACCTCTTGCTGGGGATCACATCCTTCTAGGGGAGGGCAGTGGTTCAGAAAAATTGGGAAGACTGGCACCAAACCACTTTAGCAGAGCAGACTCCTGGCTGGATGTGACGCTTGGACCCATTGGGGGGCAGGTGGGCCCTCAACTCCAGACGGATGATGTTGAGTTGAATGCTTGAAACCATTCTCTGACACGATCGTTTGTGTCTTGGTCCCTTCAGGCTGTCTTGCCTAGTGGTGGCGTGTTGTTTGGCCGGGTGTCCGCGCTGCCTCCGCTTCATCGTGTGCTACCTATCCCCATCCTCATCCTCAAGGGTAGTGTGTTGTGGCTCTCTATTGCCAGAGGGGGCACTAGCATTTGGTGTGCTCTCTCCACTTATACACTCATGTCACAAACTTGCATTCCTTTTCCAAACTCTTATTCCAAAGACATAGAAAAAATTGAAAGTATAGTGCTAATGCACTAAGACTCAAAAATCTAGACACCCTCAATAGCTTCTGTGCATCTAGCTCTCCAAATCTGCCATGCTGTAATACTGCAAACTGGTGCCAATCCTCTGACTAGGGGGTGTATAATATGAGTGAGGAACATCGTGTATAATATGAGTGAGGAACATCGTGCAACAAACGACGCTCGGCAATACCTCTACGAATGAAATAGGAGTGTTTGTATCATTGCCCTTGTAGAAAAGTTGTGGACCAGACTGGGAAAGCCAAGCAACTGCCCCCGAAGTAACATACATGGCGCAGCCACTCAATTTACACATAAGTTTGCAGATTTGTCATCTTGTTTTATCTGGCATGCTTATGTGTATTTTCAGATTTCATGATTGATTAGATTTTCCGTGTTCAATTGCCCTTCCGTTTACATTGGTATCAGAGCCTGGCTTTCTACACAGTTGTGCCTAATATGATGTTGGATATGGCTGTAAGGAGTCATTATCCGTGAGAGAAGGTTGGGATTCTGAGGTAACCCTCGTCTTATTGTCGCGCCTCGAAAGAGGTTACCTTTGGTTTGAGCAGCAGTGAGCGTGTGGAAAAACTTCGTGGCCCTCTTGTCTGCGTAGGAGCACTGTTGCACCCTTGTAGTCTATTCGGTATCATACTTGGGGAACTGGTATAGAGCGATTCCGGATCCCAGAAAATTCTTCTCTTTCTGAAAAACTGGAAGATACATTATGGCCAGCCAATTTGATCATACTGTGGAGGACACTATCACCCGTATTCGCCGCATGCGGGAAGAAGATAGAGACAGGGATCATGTTGGGGCTTTGGCAGATAACGATCCACCGTTGTCAACCAGGGCTGAGGATCAGCAAGATATTGATGCCTTGATGAATGAGCTTGAAGAGCTCCGTGCCTTGCAAAGAGATCCTAATGTACAGAGGGTCATAGAATCAAAGTCTCATGCCAAGGCTGATGTGGTCACTTTTGATGCAATTGCCCAACAGATGGAAATCGACAAACCTCGAGAGTTGGCTGTTGCCTATTTAAAAAGCCGTGGCGATATTGTTTTCGATGATGAGGGCAAGTGGGTCTTCACACGGCAGCCTCGCAAGCTATCCCGTGAGTGAAGGGAACTCCGATGATGTTGTGAGAGGGCATGGAGCCCACACCAGTGATGTGAGAGGGCATGCAAACCGCACCAGTGATGTAAGTGGGCATGCAGCCCGAGCAAGTGTTTTGAGGGGGCTTGCAGCCCATGCAACAGATATGAGGGAGCACGCAGCCCAAGGAGATGATGTACATCGACATGCAGCTCGTGGGGATGATGAGGGGTTTCCAGCCCATTTGAGAGATGCAGAAGATCTTCATGCATTGTCGGTGGTGTCTCCACCTTCTAGGTATGTTCCTACTCCTAAAGTTCCATCCAGAGTGGAAGGTGTTACACGGGAAATCAGCCCTAGATCTGGGCACCGTCGCCATCGTAGACATGACAAGGTGGATGCTTATTAGAGCGTCGGGATACTCGTCATAGCAAAAAGGCCAAAGAGTTCAAGTCAGGGGACACGGACATCAAATTCGAGAGCTATAATGGGAAGTTGGATACTACCAAGGCACTTGCTTTCATAAGGCAATTTGAAATAGTCTTTTGCACTGAGGAATTTACCGAGAAATCTATGCTCAGGCATGTGGGTATGCATCTTAAAGAGACTACAAGTGATTGGTGGATGGCAAAGCTTTTGGATAGGAGAGCTGCCCGTACATGGAGTGCTTTCAAAGAGCAATTTTATGATCAGTTCCTTCCTCCTCACTTTGAGAAGGATGTATGAAAGGAATGGGATTGGCTAACACACGATGAAGGCGAATCCGTTTCCTCTTATGTTTCAAAGTTTTGGCGGATTCTTCTCAAAGTCACACCTTTCATGACGATTAGTGAGGACGAGAAGAAAAGAAAGTTTGAGTCAAGGCTGCAAAAACGAATCATTCAAAAGAGCCTTGCAGTGTATCCCCACAACACCTTATAGGAGCTCATATACTCAACAGAGTTGCATGGCAAGGGAGCGTCAAAAAGACGCTCATAGAAGGGAAAATTCAGAGCTGGAAATAAGCAGAAAAAGAGTGGATAGCCACCTAAGTTTCTGCCTAATGAGTCCAAGGATGCAAAAGGGGGCTCAAAAAAGAAGCTGAGGGATAAGAAGGATAATCCTAAGCTGTCCAGACAACTTATCTTTGATTGCATGAGAGAAGGGAAGTGCTTCACATGTGGGAGCAAAGATCACATGAAAGCTCAATGCCCCCAAAATCTCAAAAAGAATAATGTGCAAGATGCCAAACCGAGTGTGAATGTTATACCCGATGTTCAGAGTAACACTACACATAAACCAAAGAGCAGAATTTTATGCAAAGCTGAATGGGAGAGTTAATTGGGGTTAGAGTTCATGTGTGGGAGAATACACAGAGAGAAGCAAGGGAGAGAGAGAGAGAGAGTTGTGGGGATAAGTCAACTCACCAAGATGAGTGTGTGACTCCCCTATCACACATGTATATTGCATTAGTACACATAGTGCACTTAGTACATTAAAAGTGCACTTAGTACATTAAAAGTACTAAGTGTACTATGTACTATAACTTCTGGACTTGTACACACTGTAAGGGTGGGCATAATGCCTTTACCCCAACAACCTCCCACTTAAAGGCAAAGTGCCCTTAAATGAAAGAAAAGAAAAATCAGCATGTACATGATAATATACAAGGCCATATCAAGGCTAAAATTGGCCTCATCCAATGCCCATCAAGTGTCTGCAATGAGCAAACCGCTCCGGAGGCAAACTCTTTGTCAACAGATCAGCCGGGTTGTCATCCGTATGAATCTTAACAAGCTAAATTTGCTTGTTCTCTATCACCTCTCTGATGAAGTGATACTTCACATCCACATGCTTCATCTTTGCATGAAAGACAGGGTTCTTTGCCAACTGGATGGCACTCTGACTGTCACAATGCAACAATGGAATATCCCCTGTATAACCCAAATCAACCACTAACCGAGATAGCCATAATGCCTCCTTGCAAGCCTCTGTGGCTGCAATATACTCGGCCTCTGTAGTAGATAAGGCAGTGCACTTCTGCATCCTGGATATCCATGACAAGGCACCTCCTGTGAATGTAAACACATAACTGGTGGTAGACTTCCGGTTATCTGGATGACCGGCATAATCCGAATCCGTATAACCATGCACTAATGCATCCTGTTTGCCAAAGCATATGCACATATCCTGTGTGCCCTTCAGGTATCTCATGACACCTTTCACTGCTTCCCAATGCTTCTTGCCAGGGTTGGCCATGTATCTAGAAACCACTCCCACTGCAAATGCAATGTCCGGCCTAGTAGCAACCATGGCATACATGAGACTGCCACAAGCTGAAGCATATGGAATCTTGGCCATATCAGCCCTACCACTATCCGACTGTGGGCTGTCCATAGCACTGAGTTTCACATATGGAGGCAAAGGAGTACTAGTCTTCTTCCCCCCATCCATATTGAACCTCTGCAAAACTTGGCCAATGTATTCCTTCTGAGACAAATACAACACATGCTGATTTCTATCCCGAAGTATCCGCATACCCAAAATGTGATTTGCATCACCCAAATCCTTCATATCAAAGGTTTGATGCAGCCTCTTCTTCAAGGCATCCATCTCCTTACGAGATTTCCCGGCAATCAACATATCATCAACATACAAGATGAGGATCAATAGACTGCCATCCAAAGCTTTCTTGGTGTATAAGCAGTGATCTATGTCACTTCTCCTCAATTTCTGGGATTTCATGAATGTATCAAATTTATGATACCATTCCCTTGGTGCCTGTTTGAGCCCATAAAGACTCTTTTTCAGCTTGCATACAAGCTTCTTCTTTCCATTTACTGCATAACCCTCGGACTGTTGCATATATATCTCCTCATGGAGATCACCGTGAAGAAAAGCAGTCTTCACATCCATCTGAATCAAATCCAGATCATCATGAGCAACCAAAGCTAATACAGCTCTAAGTGTGGTCATTTTGACCACTGGAGAGAAGATCTCCTCAAAGTCCACACCATATTCCTGCTTGAAGCCCTTAGCCACTAACCTGGCTTTGTATCTTGGCTTTGCATCAAGTGCAACTTTGAGCCTGTAAACCCATTTGCATGGCAAAACCTTCTTGCCTGCAGGCAAATGCACCAACTTCCATGTTCCATTTTTGTGCAGAGAATCCATCTCTGACTTCATGGCACGCTCCCATAGAGCCTTGTCTGCCCTCTGTAAAGCCTCCTTATAACATGAGGGCTCCCCACAGTCAGTGAGCATCAAGTAGTCAACCCCTGGAACAAACCTGTCAGGGGCTCTGGAGGGTCTTGTGGACCTCCGTACCCAATGACCATCATTTGCAGGTTGCTGTCCAGCCTGCATATCACCCATTGGTGGCTCCTATTCCATGCCATAAGGCTGAAAAATCATGCCCGGTATCTCCTCTAACTGTGGTATATCCATAGGGATATCTTCTGCCATCTCTGGCTGTCCATTTGGACCATTTTCAGCACCATTTAAGGGCTGGTTTTGCTGCTGTCCTTGGTTGTTGTCCATGATGTCCATCATCATCAAAGATGACTCTACCAAGCTCCTGTTGCCTTGCAGGCTCCTTATACTGCATGTTTCATCAAAAATGACATCATTGCTGCGTATAATCTTTCTATTCACGGGATCCCAAAGTCTATACCCCATTTCACCTCTGTCACCATATCCTAGGAATATGCATTTGTGAGACTTAGGATCAAGTTTGGTGCGCATTTCCCTGCGTATGTGCACGTACGCAACGCAACCAAACACTCTCAAGTGCTTGTATGACGGAGGCTTCCCTGTCCATACTTCCTCTGCCACTTTCCCACCAAGCCTCGTGTTAGGTGACCTGTTTATAAGATGAACGGCTGTCATAACAGCTTCAGCCCAAAAACCATGAGGTAATGCAGCATGTGACAACATAGAACGGACCTTCTCCTGAATGGTCCTGTTCATCCTCTCTGCTGTCCCGTTTTGTGGAGGATCATAAGGAGTAGAGAGCTCCCTCTTGATGCCTTTAGCATCACAAAAGTCCTGAAACTGTTTGGACATATACTCTCCACCATTATCGGAACGCAAAGCCTTCAGTGTTTTGCCAGTTTGATTCTCAACAAGAGCAACAAACTTCTCAAACACTGAGAATGTATCACTCTTCAGACGAAGAGGATAAACCCACACCTTGCGTGTGGCATCATCTATAAAAGACAAAATATTTGGCCCCTCCCAAAGAAAGCTGAGGCATCTCACATACATCTGTATGCACAAGCTCTAACTGAGCATCTTTCTGTCCAAGAGCTTTCTTGTGGGGGCACTGGAGTTGCCTGCCATATATACAATGCTCACAAAACTGAAAACTTGAAAACTTTAGAGAAGGCAAGTAACCCAAACGAGACAATTGCTCCATTCCTTTGACACTCATGTGTCCCAACCGGCTATGCCACACAGAAATTTCCGGCAGCTCAGTTGCATTTACATTAGCATGGTGATAAACACCTGCATGCATGAAGTAAAGAGTGTCCACCTTAGAGCCTCTGGCAACAACCAGTGAGCCCTTACAAATCTTCCACTTTCCACGACCAAATGTGTTAACATAATCAGCATCATCAAGCTGTCCAGTAGAAAGCAGGTTCTTCTTGATCTCAGGCACATGCCTAACATCATGGAGCATAAGCTGTGAGCCATCTGAAAACACAAGCCTCACATCACCTCTGCCAAGAATCTTGCATGCATGGTTATCACCCAAATAAACTACTCCTTCATTGCCAGCAGTATACCTGACAAACAAGTCTCTGCAACCTGTGACATGAAAGGAGGCACTTGAATCAATGATCCATGAGTGCATACCATGACCATCTCCTGTAAGAAGTGAATGGGCATCAAGTGAAGACGTGAATAGGACCTCATCCTCACTGTCACCTGCATGTGACACATTGATTTCTTCAATCTTGACTCCACTTTTGCCCTTTGGCTTTACATCTTTGGCTTCATCTTTGTCTTTGTCTTTGCCTTTTCCCTTTTCCTTTTGATCATTTTTCCATTTGTAGCATTGTTTTTTGATGTGTCCCTTCTTGCCACAATAATGGCATTCCAAGTCCTTTTTGGAGCGAGACTTGCTCCTTCCCCGTTCTTGGCTTTTACCCCTTTGCTGGGATCTCCCACGTGCATTCATTGCATTGGACTTTCCAACAGAGTTGTTTTTCCTATTCATCTCCTCTTGGAGAAGAGCACCCTCAACATCTGCATATGACAGCATAGCATTCGAATTGCTAGTGGCTGTCCTGAATGTGTCCCAACTCTATGGCAAAGTGCATAAGAGAAAAGTGGCTTTGAACTCATCGTCCATTGCCAACTTTTGATTTATAACTTGGCTGACAATACCATTAAACTCATTGAGGTGGGCTGCCATAGACGCCCCTTCCTTCATCTGAAGACCTATGAGTTTCTTCAACCAATAAACTTTGCTTGAGGCACTTTGCTGGGCATACAAGTCCTGCAATCTCTGCCACATTCAAAATTGGTAAAATTGGGTGACATTGGTCACAATCAGTATCAATTTGCAGGAAATTGGATGTCGAAATTTGGGGCTTTTGATGTAATTGTGCAATTAAGCATTCATACATGTTGTATGATGTGAGAAATCGCACATTCGGGCAAAATTGCAGCAAATTGCAGTGCAAATCAAGGGGCTTTTGTGCCGATTAAGTTGATTTGCATGCAGGCACTCGTATTTGATGCTTTGGGCAATGTGTTGATGCCTGTCAAGCACTCAATGTGCCTGTAAATCAAGGGGCTTTCATGTATTGGATGTATATGTGGCCAGGGGGAAGCACTGTGAAGACTCTGTATGCCTTCATGTGCGTCAATGTACCATGTATGATCAGCAATTGATCTTAAATCAAGGGGCTTTTCAAGATCGTATGCTTGTTGAGCTTGGCAAAGCAGCAGGCAAGACTTTTATGCCTTGAATCCTCAGAAATCAGCTTGCAGTCAAGGGGCTTTTGCCCAAATTTCTATTCAAGACTGTTGTATGCAGTGTTCGGGACTGTAAAAGTCTGATTTTCACTCATTTGGACAGCCAGGAGAGCATTTATTGCTACTGTACCTGCCAGTACAGATTTGGCACAGCTTTGTGCAAGTTTTGGCATGGCTGTACACTGATTTGAGTGAGGAAAAGGTTCAATTTCAGCTGCTGTACTTGCCGGTACAGGTTTGGTACATCATTGGTGAGCACTTAGTACTGCTGTACAGTACTTTGGAAGGGGAACAGAGCACATTTCAGGTGCTGTCCTAAATCTGCAGCAACCAGATTTTGGTGATTTCATCACATACAGTGGGAGAAAAGTTGCATTTGTGCTTCCGCAGTGGGAGATAAACTTTGGGAGAACAACTGTGAGCACTTTGTGTGCTTTTGGTGCAGTGTTTGCACACTTGCAGGGAGTCAGGCATTGACAGGTTGCATATTGCTATGGCAACCACAGGTGAGAGCTCTTCATTGCTTCACATCAAGAAGCTTGAAGGCTCACATAACTATGATATTTGGCAAACCCAGTGCTATAATGTGTTGCTCCAGAAGAAGCAGCACAAGCCTATCAAAGAAAGGGTGTAAAGCCCGCTTCTCTTACTGCTGAAGAGTGGGAAGATATGGAAAAGCTGGCAAGATCTACTATCATGTTGTCTGTGTCAGACTCTTTACTTTTCAGCATTCGTGAAGAGAAGACAGCTTGGGAATCGAAGGAGATGGTGTAGCGACGGTTGTGGATCTTCTCGTTTACATGCGGTGCTGAAGATCACCGGCGTGGAGAGAGAGAGGGCCGCAATGTCTACGCCTTCTGTTGGGGTAAAGGCGTTATGCCCACCCTTATAGTGTGTACAAGCCCATAAGTTATAGTACATAGTACACTTAGTACTTTTAATGTACTAAGTGCACTATGTGTACTAGTGCAATATACATGTGTGATAGGGGAGTCACACACTCATGCCTCATGAGTTGACTTATCCCCACAACTCTCTCTCTCTCTCTCTCCCTTGCTTCTCTGTGTATGTCTCCCATGAATGAACTCTAAACCCTAATTGCTGTTTTCTCCCCTTCAACTGGTATCAGAGCCGGTGCCCTTTGAATCTCTCTGCTGCATAGGCTGCACTGTGGCCAGATAGTGCTGCCCCATCACCCAAGTCAAGGCCATCCAGCCAGTAGCGTGGGCTGCCCATCCACTCAGGCGCAGCCAATCAAGCGAAGAAGCAGCAACATCTGAGCGAACAGCAGCCAAGGCAGACGGGCATCAATAGCAGCGCTAATCGTGTAGCGCTGCTAGGCGGAGACGGCGAAGGCAGCAGCCAGGCGTCGAGCGAGGAGGTCAGCGCATCGTAGTGAAACGATAGGCGAAGGCATCTGCTGGGCGTGAGCGAGTATCTGTAGCGCTGGATCCGACGTGAGCGAAGAAGATAGGCGAACGTCGAGCGTGGAGCACTGGCAGCGAAGGCTAGTAGGCCCCGGCGCCCGTCAACTCGCGTAGCCAACAACCGCTGGTCACCGTAGCGCTACTAAGCGAAGCTAGTCCACATAGCGAGCGAAGGCACTAGGCGGGCGAAGGCAGCAGCCCTAGGCGACCTGTAGCGTGGCTGAGGCAGCACACGTCCATACTCAGGCGGAGCAGGCTTCCTCACGAATAGCTTCCAGCGTAAAAGCTTGCAGGTGCTGGAGCTTGGAGAGGGGGCTGCTGAGCAGGGCTTTCGTGGAGCATGTAGTCGGCCAGCCCAAGCCCCCAACTACTAATCAGCAGCAGCATCATCATCCCACACAACTGTGTGGGAGAAGCCTTAACCTGCAACCTGTCAATGCCTACACAGAACAACAGGAGCATCAGCACCAAATTCATCAACCCACCTGCAAATCAGAGAAAAATCAGAAATTTGAAAGGTATTTTGCTTCAATTTTTTTTTGGGACTTGCAATTCAGCAGGTACAATTATCAATTGAGCAGGTACAGGTGCCCAATTGCTCAATTTTTGAGCAAAATTGGCAAAATTGGGTGACATTGGTCACAATCAGGATAAATTTGCAGGAAATTGGTCACAATCAGGATCAATTTGCAGGAAATTGGATGTCGAAATTTGGGGCTTTTAATGTAATTGTGCAATTAAGCACTCATACATGCTGTATGATGTGAAAAATCGCACATTTGGGCAAAATTGCAGCAAATTGCAGCAAATTGCAGTGCAAATCAAGGGGCTTTTGTGCCGATTTGGTTGATTTGCATGCAGGCGATCGCATTTGATGCTGTGGATAATGTGTTGATGCCTTACAAGCACTCAATGTGCCTGTAAATCAAGGGGCTTTCATGTATTTGATGTATATGTGGCCAGGGGGAAGCATCGTGAACACTCTGGATGCCTTCATGTGCGCCAATGTACCATGCATGATCAGAAATTGATCTCAAATCAAGGGGCTTTTCAAGTTTGTATGCTTGTTGGGAAGATATGGATGAGCTGGCAAGATCTACTATCATGTTGTCTGTGTCAGACTCATTACTTTTCAGCATTCGTGAAGAGAAGACAGCTTGGGGAATGTGGCAGAGATTGCAGGACTTGTATGCCCAACAAAGTGCCTCAAGCAAAGTGTATTGGTTGAAGAAACTCATAGGCCTTCAGATGAAGGAAGGGGCATCTATGACAGCCCATCTCAATGAGTTTAATGGTATTGTCAGCCAAGTTATCAATCAAAAGCTGGCAATGGACGATGAGTTCAAAGCCACTTTTCTGTTATGCACTTTGCCAGAGAGTTGGGACACATTCAGGACAGCCACTAGCAATTCGAATGCTATGCTGTCATATGCAGATGTTGAGGGTGCTCTTCTTCAAGAAGAGATGAACAGGAAAAACAACTCTGTTGGAAAGTCCAATGCAATGAATGCACGTGGGAGATCCCAGCAAAGGGGTAAAAGCCAAGAAAGGGGAAGGAGCAAATCTCGCTCCAAAAAGGATTTGGAATGCCATTATTGTGGCAAGAAGGGACACATTAAAAAGCAATGCTACAAATGGAAAAATGATCAAAAGGAAAAGGGAAAAGGCAAAGACAAAGAGAAAGATGAAGCCAAAGATGTAAAGCCAAAGGGCAAAAGTGGAGTCAAGATTGAAGAAATCAATGTGTCACATGCAGGTGGCAGTGAGGATGAGGTCCTCTTTACATCTTCACTTGATGCCCATTCACTTCTTACAGGTGGTCATGGTATGCACTCATGGATCATCGATTCAGGTGCCTCCTTTCATGTCAGAGGTTGCAGAGACTTGTTTGTCAGGTACACTGCTGGCAATGAAGGAGTTGTTTATTTGGGTGATAACCATGCATGCAAGATTCTTGGCAGAGGTGATGTGAGGCTTGTATTTTCAGATGGCTCACAGCTTATGCTCCATGATGTCAGGCATGTGCCTGAGATCAAGAAGAATCTGCTTTCTACTGGACAGCTGGATGATGCTGATTATGTTACCACATTTGGTAGTGGAAAGTGGAAGATTAGTAAGGGCTCACTGGTTGTTGCCAGGGGCTCTAAGGTGGACACTCTTTACTTCATGCATGCAAGTGTTTGTCACCATGCTAATGTAAATGCAACCAAGCTGCCGGAAATCTCTCTGTGGCATAGCCGGTTGGGACACATGAGTGTCAAAGGAATGGAGCAATTGTCTCGTTTGGGTTACTTGCCTTCTCTAAAGTTTTCAAGTTTTCAGTTTTGTGAGCATTGTATATATGGTAGGCAACTACAGTGCCCCCACAAGAAAGCTCTTGGACAAAAAGATGCTCAGTTAGAGCTTGTGCATACAGATGTATGTGAGATGCCTCAGCTTTCTTTGGGAGGGGCAAAATACTTTGTGTCTTTTATTGATGATGCCACACGCAAGGTGTGGGTCTATCCTCTTCGTTTGAAGAGTGATACATTCTCAGTGTTTCAGAAGTTTGTTGCTCTTGTTGAGAATCAAACTGGCAAAACACTGAAGGCTTTGCGTTCCGACAATGGTGGAGAGTACATGTCCAAACAGTTTCAGGACTTTTGTGATGCTAAAGGCATCAAGAGGGAGCTCTCTACTCCTTATGATCCTCCACAAAACGGGACAGTAGAGAGGATGAACAGGACCATACAGGAGAAGGTCCGTTCTATGTTGTCAAATGCTGCATTACCTCATGGTTTTTGGGCTGAAGCTGTTATGACAGCCGTTCATCTTATAAACAGGTCACCTAACACGAGGCTTGGTGGGAAAGTGCCAGAAGAAGTATGGACAGGGAAGCCTCCGTCATACAAGCACTTGAGAGTGTTTGGTTGCGTTGCGTACGTGCACATACGCAGGGAAATGCCCACCAAACTTGATCCTAAGTCTCACAAATGCATATTCCTAGGATATGGTGACAGAGGTGAAATGGGGTATAGACTTTGGGATCCCATGAATAGAAAGATCATACGCAGCAATGATGTCATTTTTTATGAAACATGCATGTATAAGGAGCCTGCAAGGCAACAGGAGCCTGGCAGAGTCATCTTTGATGATGATGGACATCATGGACAACAACCAAGGGCTGTAAATCAGCCATTACAGCAGGAAAACCAGCCCTTAAATGGTGCTGAAAATGGTCCAAATGGACAGCCAGAGATGGCAAAAGATATCCCTATGGATATACCACAGTTAGAGGAGATACCGGGCATTATATTTCAGCCTTATGGCATGGAACAGGAGCCACCAATGGGTGATATGCAGGCTGGACAGCAACCTGCAAATGATGGTCATTGGGTACGGAGGTCCACTAGACCCTCCAGAGTCCCTGACAGGTTTGTTCCAGGGGTTGACTACTTGATGCTCACTGACTGTGGGGAGCCCTCATGTTACAAAGAGGCTTTACAGAGGGCAGACAAGGCTCTATGGGAGCGTGCCATGAAGTCAGAGATGGATTCTCTGCATAAAAATGAAACATGGAAGTTGGTGCATTTGCCTGCAGGCAAGAAGGTTTTGCCATGCAAGTGGGTTTACAGGCTCAAAGTTGCACCAGATGCAAAGCCAAGATACAAAGCCAGGTTAGTGGCTAAGGGCTTTAAGCAGGAATATGGTGTGGACTTTGAGGAGATCTTCTCTCCAGTGGTCAAAATGACCACACTTAGAGCTGTATTAGCTTTGGTTGCACATGATGATCTGGACTTGATTCAGATGGATGTGAAGACTGCTTTTCTTCACGGTGATCTCCATGAGGAGATATATATGCAGCAGCCAGAGGGTTATGCAGTAAGTGGAAAGGAGAAGCTTGTATGCAAGCTGAAAAAGAGTCTTTATGGGCTCAAACAGGCACCAAGAGAATGGTATCATAAATTTGATACATTCATGAAATCTCAGAATTTCAGGAGAAGTGACATAGATCACTGCTTGTACACCAAGAAAGCTTTGGATGGCAGTCTCTTGATTCTCATTTTGTATGTTGATGATATGTTGATTTCCGGGAAATCTCGTAAAGAGATGGATGCTTTGAAGCAGAGGCTGCATCAAACCTTTGATATGAAGGATTTGGGTGATGCAAATCACATCTTGGGTATGCGGATACTTCGGGACAGAAATCAGCATGTGTTGTATTTGTCTCAGAAGGAATACATTGGCAAAGTCTTGCAGAGGTTCAATATGGACGGGGGGAAGAAAGCTAGTACTCCTTTGCCTCCATATGTGAAACTCAGTGCTATGGACAGCCCACAGTCAGATAGAGACAGGGCTGATATGGCCAAGATTCCGTATGCTTCAGCTTGTGGCAGTCTCATGTATGCCATGGTTGCTACTAGGCCGGACATTGCATTTGCAGTGGGAGTGGTTTCTAGATACATGGCCAACCCTGGCAAGAAGCATTGGGAAGCAGTGAAAGGTGTCATGAGATACCTGAAGGGCACACAGGATATGTGCATTTGCTTTGGCAAACAGGATGCATTAGTGCATGGTTACACGGATTCGGATTATGCCGGTCATCCAGATAACCGGAAGTCTACTACCGGTTATGTGTTTACATTCACAGGAGGTGCTGTGTCATGGATATCCAGGATGCAGAAGTGCACAGCCTTATCTACTACAGAGGCCGAGTATATTGCAGCCACAGAGGCTTGCAAGGAGGCATTATGGCTATCTCGGTTAGTGGTTGATTTGGGATATACAGGGGATATTCCATTGTTGCATTGTGACAGTCAGAGTGCCATCCAGTTGGCAAAGAACCCTGTCTTTCATGCAAAGACGAAGCATGTGGATGTGAAGTATCACTTCATCAGAGAGGTGATAGAGAACAAGCAAATTCAGCTTGTTAAGATTCACACGGATGACAACCCGGCTGATCTGTTGACAAAGAGTTTGCCTCCGGAGCGGTTTGCTCATTGCAGACACTTGATGGGCATTGGATGAGGCCATTTTCAGCCTTGATATGGCCTTGTATATTATCATGTACATGCTGATTTTTTCTTTTCCTTTACTTAAGGGCACTTTGCCTTTAAGTGGGAGGTTGTTGGGGTAAAGGCGTTATGCCCACCCTTATAGTGTGTACAAGCCCATAAGTTATAGTACATAGTACACTTAGTACTTTTAATGTACTAAGTGCACTATGTGTACTAGTGCAATATACATGTGTGATAGGGGAGTCACACACTCATGCCTCATGAGTTGACTTATCCCCACAACTCTCTCTCTCTCTCTCTCCCTTGCTTCTCTGTGTATGTCTCCCATGAATGAACTCTAAACCCTAATTGCTGTTTTCTCCCCTTCACCTTCTCGTAAACACCTGATGCGATGCCGCCTCCGCCTAGTGGCCGTCTCGCAGCACTCCAACGTCGGTTGCCGCCGCCTTCGCCTTGTGGCGCTACACGCCTTGCAGCCAGCCGATTAGCGACCAAACGCCTCAACGCCACCAGTCGCACTAGCTCGCCTTCGCCTCGCATGCGCTTATCCGCCCAATGTATGGACGTGTGCTGCCCAACGCTGCCACCCCTGCCTTCGCCTTCTTCTCCACCTGCGCCTGGGAGATCTGAGGGCAGCATTGCTTAAGCCAGCTGATAGCAGTCACATCCTTGCGCTGCTGCAGAGCTTCAGGTCACGCAGGTACAGCAACGCGCAGGCTTTAGGCTTGTACATCAGCAGAGATGCACAAAGAACGCGAGCAGAGTGTGCTGCACCGGAAAACTGCAAGCTCTAGGGCAAAGGGTGAGGATCAAGACAGCTACCTAAGCTCTGATACCAGTCGAATGGGAGAGTTAATTGGGGTTAGAGTTCATGTGTGGGAGACATACACAGAGAGAAGCAAGGGAGAGAGAGAGAGAGTTGTGGGGATAAGTCAACTCACCAAGATGAGTGTGTGACTCCCCTATCACACATGTATATTGCACTAGTACACATAGTGCACTTAGTACATTAAAAGTACTAAGTGTACTATGTACTATAACTTATGGGCTTGTACACACTATAAGGGTGGGCATAATGCCTTTACCCCAACAAAAGCTGCTTTATTCCTTTTTGATAATGCCTCAACAGATAACTTCGTATCCATACAAATGGCTACTGCTCTTGGGTTAAAGCCCGAGAAATTGGGCATGGAATTTCATGCAGATGCTGTCTTTGAGGGCAAGGAAGTTAAGGTGACTCCCATCATTGGGAAGCTTCGCATACAAATACAGGGATATTTGGATCATGAAGATTTCCTCGTGGCACCACTTACAGGATGTGATGTGTGATCTGATACTTGGCATGCCTTGGCATTATCGTTTGGATCCCAAGATTTTGCACAAAGAAAATAAAGTTATGTTTACTCATAAGAGTAAGGAAGTTTGTATTGATGCGGGTACTACTCGGTGTACCATACCCGTTGTAAGCCATATATCTATTTCAAAGACAATAAAGAAATTAGCTTGTTCTTACTTGGTCTTTGTACGTGATAATGTTGAGCATGATGCTGTAACTCCCGTAGATCAAGATAAGATTGATTTCTTAAGTGAATATGCTGATTGTTTTGTTGATTCACTACCAGGACAATTACCCAAAGAGAGGCCAAAGGATCATTGTATTGATACAATCCCTGGGAGCTCTCCTCCTAACCGACCTCCTTATGGGTGAGTGCTGCCCAACAAGAGGAAATCACGAATCAAGTAAATGATTTACTTAAGAAGGGGTTGATAAGGCCAAGTTCTTCGCCTTATTGTTCTCCAGTTTTACTTGTGCAGAAAAAGGATGGGACATACAGAATGTGTGTTGATTATAGGGCCCTTAACAAGATTACTATCAAGAACAAGTTTCCGATTCCTCGAGTCGATGATATTCTTGATAAACTTGAGGCAGCTGCTTGTTTCTGTCGTATTGATCTTAAGAGTGGTTATCATCAAATTCGAGTGGTACCTCAAGATGTGCACAAAACGGCTTTTCGAACATCATTTGGATTATATGAGTATTTGGTTGTGCCATTTGAACTTACAAATGCTCCCACCACTTTCAACAGAATGATGGACATAATTTTTAGACCTCACCGCAAGTTCACAGGAACTTTCTTTGATAATATTATCATTTTTTCAAAGAGTGAGGCTGAACATAAGAGCATCTTGCCATTGTTTCTGAAGAGCTAAGGAAACATAAGCTTTTCATCAATGGGAAGAAGAGTGAATTCTTCTTGTCAGAAATTCACTATTTAGGGCAAATTGTTTACAAGGATGGAGTACGCATGGATCCTGCAAAGATTCAAGCAATCAAGGATTGGCCAGAACTGCAGAATGTGCATCAGGTTAGGAGCTTTATTGGTTTATGCTCTTATTATCGTCGATTTATTCGACACTTTGCTTTCTTAGGTTCACCGTTACGTGATCTAACCCAAAAGAAAGTAGCATACCATTGGTCGGAACCTCAAAAGACAGCTTTTCAGAAGTTAAAGGATGCCATCATATCAAGGCCAGTTCTTATTATTCCAAATTTGCATAGACCTTTTGTGGTCTAGTGTGATGCATGTGGAGATTGTTTGGGGGTTGTTTTGAACCAAGAGGGACATGCAGTGGCTTTTGAAAGCCGCCGCCTACAACATGCGGAATTGTATTTGCAGGTATATGAGTAGGAGTTGTTAGCTCTTATTCATGCCCTTCAAACATGGAAG
The DNA here is from genome assembly GCF_041138505.1 of Cibotium barometz. NCBI lineage: Eukaryota > Viridiplantae > Streptophyta > Polypodiopsida > Cyatheales > Cibotiaceae > Cibotium > Cibotium barometz. The sequence goes on along the minus strand of NC_141072.1, from coordinate 10,096,006 downwards.
CATTATCTTTTGTGGGCTAAAAACAGACCACCAGAGTTTACAGCACTTCCTTACACAACCTAAACTCTCGGAAAAGCAACTAAGATGGGCAAACTTCTTGTCCATGTTCCATTTTTAGATTTTGCATACCCAGGGCAAGAAGAATTTGGTGGCGGATGCTTTGTCACACAAGCCACAAGTGCATGCCGTAACTACCGCCTACCATCGGGACTTATCAGGGATGCGAGATATGTATGCTTTGGACACAGATTTTCAGCGTATTTAGGCTGATTTGAATCATGGTACTTGTCATGTGCACAGTGGGTATCTACCGTGTGCTATACGCATGCAAGACTAGTTTCGAGGCTTGGGGAAGCTTGGAACTAGGCAGGCTGATTGACGAGCTGAGTTAGGGATATACTAACGGGCGGGCACCCAAGTATGGACGGGCGGGCGGCCAAGTGTGGACGCCCGATGACCGGCCGATCAATCTTGGTTCGAAACTCGAATCCTGCAAACAAACGAACAACAAACAAGCAAGGGGGTGGCCTGACTCACCTCCCAACCATGACAGCCGTGGGCGAGCCCACAGTCTTGGCTGTCCCCACCGAGCCACGAGCTGAGCTAACTAGGATGACGTACCGACCAATCTCCTCCTCGCGACGTCCCATACCGCCACGAAGCTGCCCTCACGGGCCTCGAGATTGCTGCCGGCCTCGGCTGCGTAAAGCAGGTCCACGTCTGCACTAGATCCAGGCTCCAAGACCATAGAGCTCTCACAAACTCGCATCATACAACAACTAACCTTGGCCACCCTTTTATAGGCTCTTGGCCGGTCATCGGGCGTCCACACTTGGCCGCCCGCCCGTCCATACTTGGGTGCCCGCCCGTTAGTATATCCCTAACTCAGCTCGTCAATCAGCCTGCCTAGTTCCAAGCTTCCCCAAGCCTCGAAACTAGTCTTGCATGCGTATAGCACACGGTAGATACCCACTGTGCACATGACATACTCCCCTTCCTCTAAGAGCTCAGTATGTCATGTGCACAGTGGGTATCTACCGTGTGCTATACGCATGCAAGACTAGTTTCGAGGCTTGGGGAAGCTTGGAACTAGGCAGGCTGATTGACGAGCTGAGTTAGGGATATACTAACGGGCGGGCACCCAAGTATGGACGGGCGGGCGGCCAAGTGTGGACGCCCGATGACCGGCCAAGAGCCTATAAAAGGGTGGCCAAGGTTAGTTGTTGTATGATAGAGAGTCTCGCAAGTTTGTGAGAGCTCTATGGTCTTGGAGCCTGGATCTAGTGCAGACGTGCACCTGCTTTACGCAGCCGAGGCCGGCAGCAATCTCGAGGCCTGCGAGGGCAGCTTCGTGGCGGTATGGGACGTCGCGAGGAGGAGATTGGTCGGTACGTCATCCTAGTTAGCTCAGCTCGTGGCTCGGTGGGGACAGCCAAGACTGTGGGCTCGCCCACGGCTGTCATGGTTGGGAGGTGAGTCAGGCCTGCACCCCCTTGCTTGTTTGTTGTTCGTTTGTTTGCAGGATTCGAGTTTCGAACCAAGATTGATCACGAGGGAAGATCCGTAGGGATTTGACAGTATTGCTGTCCCATCTTATTCGATTAGAGATGGATTTTTGATGATGCAGAATTGTATTTGTGTAGTGTGTGAATTACGCCAAAAGGTTATGGAAGAGTGTCATGCTCCACCATATGCTGGTCATCGTGGTATTCTGGCTACTACACAAGCTTTGGAAAGATATTTCTTTTGGCCAACTCTACACAGGGATATTGAAGCTTATGTGCGAGAGTGCATAGTGTGTCAGAAAGTCAAGTTTGACAGACATAAGACACCTGGTTTGCTTCAGCCCTTACCCATTCCACAGGAACCATGGGAAAGCATTGCTATGGATTTGCCAAAATTATAGATCGTTTTAGCAAACAAGCACACTTTATTCCTGTGAGGAAAACAATCAAACCAAAGCACATGGCAAAGTTGTTCTTAGCTCAGATTTTCAAACATCATGGCATGCCTAAGTCTATTGTGGGGGATAGAGATCTTCGGACTACCAGTTTATTTTGGCGGACATTGTTTGATAATATGGGCACAAAGTTGAGTTTTTCATCAGCCTATCATCCTCAGACGGACGGTCAGAGTGAAATAGCAAATTCAGCTGTGCTTGACTTGCTCAAGTGTTATGTATCTGAGCAGAAGTCAGATTGGGAAAAGTATTTACCATTAGTTGAGTTTGCATACAATAACACAGTGCATTCTTCAACTAATAAGGCTCCATTTGAGATAGTCTATGGCAAGGTGGTGCTTCCACCTATCTTACGAACAAAAGATGAAATCTTTGCAGCAGATGAGTATGTACGTGATATGGATACTGTGTTTGCACAAGTTCGGACAGCCATAGAAAGATCTTAAGCTAAGCAAAAAAAGACAGCTTACAAACACAGGCAAGAGGTGGTTTTCAAGGAAGGTGATTGGGTATTACTTAAGTTTGAGAAAGCACGTCTTCAGAAGCGCCAGGTAAGGAAGGCCGGTTTCCTAAGCTTTCAAACAAGTATTACGAGCCATTCCAAATTTTGCAGAAAATAAATGAAGTGGCATATAGATTGGTATTGCCCGATCACTGGAAAATACACAATGCCTTTCATGTCAGTTTGCTGAGGCCTTATGTGGGACCACCTCCTATGGAACCAGTTTTAGAAGATTCACCAGAAGTGGATGAACTTGAGGAGTTATTGCAACCTGAGAAGTGTAACATGCGGAAGCTTCGGAGAAGATCGGTAACTTCAATGCTCAGAAATCAGCACACTTTTCACGACAGAATTAACGCACAAAACTGAATGAAGATGTGCAAAAAATAGTGAGAGCGAGGGAGAGATGGAGAGGACACAGTATTCGGTCCCAAATACCCTCTGTAGGGCCCCCACCACGGATGGTGTATTTGCTTTATTAGAATGATGTGAATCTGAAAAGAAAATACAGAAATCTTGACCTTTCTTGGCTGAGAAATCTCTGCCCGTCCTCCACCCCTTTGCTTAGCAACGTCTTGGCTGTCCTAGCCCTTGTATGCTTGAGCTCTTGGTGAAATATAAGATAACACAATGGGATTGTGGCTCTCCTATTTATACTACTCCAAATGAGCAGTCGGCCAACATTAAATCCAATTAGCCAGTTCACTTTTCTGCCACCGACTATAAATCAGCATTAAATGCTGGATAATTCACATAAAAACCTGCGCTTCTTTCCCTAGATGGCTGGCCATCATACACCTAAATTCCAAGAGGCTGGGCATTGATTTTGCAAGTACCCTGGGGCTAGGCAGCCTGTATGGGCTGCCCCATATCTGCCCCACAACCATATAATTGCTTCATGTACTGTCGGCTGCCCCTGGCATGCCCCTAGGGCTGTCCTACAGCCCCTCCACGGCTGGTGGGTTCAGCCAGGGCCTTCCTTGCCCTTATGGGGTTGGTTTCTGTCAAAATACGCAACGGAGATCACAACCAAATCTGAGACCACAAGAGCAAGTAGATTGCACAATGGCAAGGGGCTATGGGGCCATTTTATATGGCCCCAAACAAGTAGTCGGCCTGTAGAAAGGCAGCCGACAGGGACTGAATTCTCCACGACCAGCAAAATGCACCAGTCGGCCAGCTGTATCAAGTTGGCCAGCAGCTGTGAGAGGTCGTGGACCTGAATGATCAATCGGCCAGCTCAAGGGCCCTCTTGCCAACACAGGGCAAACACCCAAGCCAAGAAAATAGTAAAAAATGGGAAAAAAATACAGGGAGTGAGGAAAAATGAGAAAACACCTACAAAGGGCGGGCACACCCACAACAGAGGCCCTGGTGTCTAGTAAAGACAGGAGATGACTTCTAACACCCCCTCTGAGCTTGGCTGTGAAACCAACTCTAGGGAGCTAAAGTGCCACCTGAGCATAGCCTGAGGTAGAGACTTCGTGAAGAGGTCCGCCGCATTGTCCTCCGTCGAACAATAAAGTAGAAAGATGTCACCAGCCAAGATCTTCTCACGTACAAAGTGATACTTTATCTCTATGCGCTTGGTCCGCGCATGGAAGACCGGGTTCCGAGCAATAGCTATACAACTCTGGTTATCCCACTGGATGACTGTGGGCTCCTTCTGTGGAAAACCAATCTCGCCTAGCAGCCTCCGCAGCCACACAACCTCGCAAGCAGCACCACAAGCAGCCTAGTACTCTACCTCTGTCAAAGATAGGGCAATAGTTGGCTACCTCTTACTGCTCCTAAGCCGAGGGTAAAACTGTAACCTGAAGTAAATCTCCTCGTGTCTAGATCTCCCCCCCAATCTGAGTCACTCCAACCTTGGAGTCTGACTCCATCCCCTCCTGTGTAGAAGAGTCCTAGATCCTTCGTACTCTGTAGATACCTCAAGATCCGCAATCCTGCGTCCCAATGAGACTTCAATGGTGTTTGCATAAAAGAGCTCAACAGCCCCACGGAGAAGCTCAAGTCCAATCTGGTGTTCAGCAACCAGATCAATGAACACTTTGTATTTGGGTCCATCGGCGAAGTAATAGGCTTGCAGTTCTCCATCCCAAAGGCGTCAAGCAACTCATGAACATACCGCTACTGAGAGACAAAAAACCCCCTCTGGGTCTACCAGATCTCCAATCCCAAAAAGAAGTGGAGTAAGCCTAGGTCCGTCGTCTCAAAACTCCTTTGACAAGGCAGCCTTCGTCACACCAATGTGCTCCACATGACCGCCGGTGAGAATGAGATCATCCACATAAAGGATGATAATCGTAACCATGCCGCGTTCCCAAAAGAGATATAGGTTGGGATCTGCAACCGATCTCTGAAAACCAGTCCGAACAAAGAAGGAATCAATCTTCTGATTCCAAGCCCGGGGAGCCTGTTTAAGACCATACAAGGCCTTACGTAACCTGTAAACCATCCCTTCTGATCCTGGAACAACAAAGCCGGGAGACTACTCAACATACACCTCCTCCTGCAGGTCACCATTAAGGAACACACATTTTACATCCATTTGATACACATGCCACCTCTGAGAAGAAGCAAGGGCAAGAACGGTCCGAATCGTGGTCATCCTTGTTGTCGGTGCAAAGGTATCCTCGTAGTCGATGCCTGGCCGCTAAGCATAACCTTTAGCCATGAGTCGAGCTTTGTGTTTGTCCACCGACCCATCGAACGCATATTTGGTCTTAAAGACCCATTTGACACCAATGACTGACCGTTTCGACGGCTTCGGTATCAACTCCCGTGTGTTGTTCTTCTCGATAAAATGAAGTGCGAGAAGGAACTATTAATAGTTTTTTTAAGGGGGAAAAAAAAGCCTAACTAAACTTATTTTCTTAGCCTTATTACATCTAGATTTATGCTGGTGCGTGCACAACCCAACGCCTTCCTTGTCTCCTCATTCGTGCACCCCAAGCACCATGCCTATGGGGAGCATTGGTCTGCAACCATTCAAGCCAAGCATGACTTTTTGCAGCCGTACGTGCCTCTTGCCCAAGCTTAGATTTTTGGACCCGCTCCCTAACCAATACCCTTCAAAAGGCTGTGCGATAAAACCAATTGAATATCTCTTGTAGATAGTTTGTACATGTTCCTCCTACAGAAGCTCCACCTCCATGTCTTGTATTTTTGAAATAAACCCCTCTTGCTTTATAATGTGATCCATACTTGTTCATGAAATACGCACCATGCACATAAACTATGTGCTGTACACATGACAATAGAATTTAATTAGAAAAAGTCAAGGTTAAAACACCAGTTTATTTTTTTACTATACAACTTACCATATAGCGAATGTGTAAATCAACCTTCTGTTTTCTAGCTTCACAAGGAGCTATACACATAGCTTGCAAAGGCTTTATAGCTAATCAGAGAAAGAGAGAGAGAGAGAGAGAGAGGGAGGGAGTGAGTGAGAGAGACTGTTAAAACTTTGTTGTTCCATTTTTCTAAGTAGAAAATGATCTTTTTGATATACAAATATACTAACATGGAGTTTTTCATCAATAAATTATATTAATGAGAAAAATTAAAAAATAATAATTTTTGGGGTCCCCACAATTTCGGGATCTGACAGTTAGTTATGTTTTTAGGGTTGTGGGGACCTGACAGTTAGTTATGGATGTACTGGCTTCGGACAAACAAAAAATTTGTTCTACTCTCTCTCTCTCTCTCTCATTTCCCCCCCCTCTCTCTCTCTCTTAATACAACACATCAAAGCATAGTTTACATGAAGAAGCTCCACTGTATTGCTTTTGTCGTGGACTCTGTGCCATCTTCGAGAGCCGTCCTCTATTGTCTTGCATGTGCTTGATGCCACGAATGTTCACTTGTGCTGAGAATTGTGAGAAAATTTAGTTTATGTTATGTTTTCTTGTTTTCATATTGTATTGGAAGAAACAGATGCAGCTAGTGGTGAACCCTGGGCACCCGCAAAGTTGTATTGGAAGGAGACTCCTTTTTGGTAATCTAACCATAAGGGAGGGGAGGGGGAGAGTCAGCCCATCTTCTGGCCCCTAGTGTGGTGTACTGTGCAGATTTGTCATCTTGTTTTATCTGGCATGCTTATGTGTATTTTCAGATTTCATGATTGATTAGATTTTCCGTGTTCAGTTGCCCTTCCGTTTACAGACAGCGCTACATTGGCGATTGAAGGCGGCACAACCAGCTAAAATAAGCAGAACTAGGCACAATAGAAAAGCTCTTACTCAAAGAACTTGCACTTACTAAATTTCACAAAGAGTACTTCATCTCCAAAGTGCTTCTCAAATACTCATGATGCTCTCAAAGAGTCTAACTATATACAAGAATATTGGCTAAAAAGACAATAATAACCTTCCCAAAATATGGACAATATTGACTTGTCTGTTAGAAAGTAGATGGACATTGGTGAGATCGAAAGGTCATAACAAGAACAATAGAACTCATACTATCCATACCTCATACAAAACGTTGTTTTACTCTTTCCTATCTTGATTTGATGATATCTCAATCTTAGATCAATGTTGGTGAGTACTTAACACCATAAAGACGATCTACGAGGTCATCCATCCTAGACAAAGGCTACTCGTTCTTAACAATGACCTTGCTAAGGTCCTTATAGTACATGCATAAACGCATGGTCACATCCTTACCCACCAAAATCACCGGTGCAACCCATGTAGATTTACTTGGCCGAACATACCCCATCCGAAGATATATACAATCTCATCTTCCTCCTTCAAACTCAACCGATATGGATTCTTAAATGCATGTTGGGCTCTAGGAACAAGTTCTATCTTATGACCAAGACTCCTAGATGGTAGTAATGCATAGGGTAACTCCTCAAGAGACATATCTAAAAATTCAGCAAGTACCTCATAGACAATTCTCAAAATCCAAGAGAGAGAGAATCAAGAATTTGACACCATTGCATCCGTATTAATAAGTGAACAATTGGAACCACTGGCTTCCAAATTTTAAGCACTACAACCCAACTCTAGCTATTTGTCCACACTATCAAGGTTCATGTTTCCGCAAATCACTTTATGCATGCACATCAAGCGTCATTTTCGGTCTACAAGAAACCACGAGTCCACAAAATGCAATCGAAAAAGACGACTTGACAACAACAAAGAAATATAATCAATATAACAAAGTAACAAATTAACATACACAGGAGGTCGGGGGTCGAGTTTTGAGCTGACCAGATCAGTCCGTCAGGGCTGTCCTCTCGCCCCTTTCCTTTTTCTCTTCTTTGCGGAGGCTATGAGTATGTATTTGACGGCAGAGGAGGTTGGTTTGAGAGGACTTCAGCTCCCAGTCCGGGGGGAGGATTTGCTTGATGCAGAGTTTGCAGACGACACGGGCTTATTTTTGCATGGCCAAGAGGCCAATCTTATTCGGGCAGAGCAGTCGCTCCAGGTTTTTAGTGCAGCTTCGGGAGCATTGATCAATTGGCGCAAGACAGTGGCCTTTTGGATCAGTAGTGCTCCCACTCCGGCATGGAGTCCGGACCCCGGTTTTAGATGGATTCCTTCCGGCACAGCAGTGCGGTATTTGGGATGCCAGATTGGCCTCGATTTGTCACCTGAGCAGCAGATTGCCCCGCTTCTTCTGAGCATTCGGAAGAAGCTATTGTATTGGAGTACAGCTCGACTATCCTTGGCTGGGAGGGTGGTGGTGGCAAATCAGGTGCTGTTAGCGACTATGTGGTACATTACGTCTTGCTGGATTTTCTCGAGCTCTTGCATCAGCCAGGTACAGAGGCTGATCAGGAACTTTCTGTGGTCTGGGCGGGACGGTCAGCCAGCCCGGGCAAAGGTTGCATGGGCAGTTATTACACTTCCGCTGGCTCAGGGCGGTTTGGGCATTATAGATCCAGTCGATCAGAGTAGAGCCTTATTGGGGAAGCTTATTGTTCGGGGGTTGCTTCCAGGCGCTGAGCCTTGGAAAGAGCTCCTCTTGCAGCGACTGCAGGCCCGGGCGCCTCCTGCAGGGGGTACTTGGGCACCAGAGATTCGCTGGATATTCATAGAGATGAGGAGGACAGGCCTCAGTAGAGGATGGGAGGACAGATTTGCTTTGAGTATCCTGCGAGCTTGGGAGCTACTGAGACCGGGGCTCTCTCAGCGGCCTCCGTCTTGTGTTGAGGAGCGGGCCAGGCAGCCGCTCATCTGGAGCCCAGCGGTTCGTACAGAGCAGGGTCATATGCTGGGTTCTCGGCCTCGTCTAGCCTGGGGACCTTTAGCGGCAGGCCCAGCTCGTAGTTTTGGAGACTGGCAGGCTTTCTGCAGTCTACCAGAGGAGACCCAGGTGGAGAGGCTGAGTCACTTCAGTGGGGGGTTGATTATGAGAGATGATATTCAGGAGGCACTTACAGAGGAGTGGTTCACACCTCTTGAGCCAGTGGCCCCACGGTGGATGGGTGCCTTCACACAGTTGGAGATCCTGATTGCTGTCAGAGCTAGCACTGAGGATGGCAGATGCCTCTATTATGAGATTCAGGATGAGGGCCGACTCCAGAGAGTGGAGGTGGAGTCGCCTTTGGTTGCAGAGTGCACCTTTCAGAGGATTCGGGTAGTGGCTGCCGCTTCTCGGAAGTGGCATATTGACCCCGACCCTGCTGACGTGCTCCCGGATTGGCGCATATGGGCATATGCAGCGCGCCCCTTGGCCCGGCTGCAGTGGGACCCCGGAGAGTACGAGTGGCATGATCCTTATGCATCCCTTGAGGCCACAGAGATCACATTTTTCCAGTATACTGTTCGGCTGGGACGGCATATCTTGACGGCGAGGAGGACGGTCTCTCCAGCGGCAGCGGGGCATTGGCGATTGCAGGGACTATCACAGGAGTTCCTGGAGGATTTCTGGGCTCGGCTCTGGGCTAGTCGACAGGCCCGCAGGATCTCAGCTTTTCAGTGGCTGGTCGCCCACAGGGGCTCAGCAGTTGGCACTTGGCTTGTTTACAGCGGTCTTCCGGCGGCCTGCGTCCGATGCGGCCACCCTATGGAGACACAGAGACATTGCCTTTGGGACTGCCCTCAGGCTCAGCAGATTTGGCTGCGGATGCTGCGTATTCTGGCCCCCCTCTCTCCAGAGGGTATGTTTACGTGGGGTGCCGCTGCTTGGTCGACTTCGTCAGGGCTTGCTATGGGCTATGAGATGGAGCAGGGCAGTCAGGCCATCAGATTTATTAGGGGCCAGCCTCGCCTGGTTCCGGCACCGGATTACTCGTCCGCCAACTGGACACAGGAGAGGGATTTATGATGGGAGCTCCTCAGCAGCCTCACCATCTGGTTCACCTGGAGGGCCCGGTGCTTCACGGCCTTTGAGGGGAGATTGGAGCCACCAGCAGAGACTGTTCGAGGGATTTGGCAGGAGTTGATCCACACCCTGCGAGGACAGTACGACCGCATCCGGGGAGACTCGGATGAGGCGATCTTACGGCGCCAGGCCTTTCATACCACTTGGCGCTACGGCCCGTTCTACACCCTACACGCGGGATCCCCCCGTTGGCACTACAGGCCACCTGTTTGGCTCTTTCCCCCCCCCATTGTATGATTTAGCCGTTCAGTCCTCTAGACTGATGTTTGTATTTTGCAGCACCTAGGGAGAGTCTCCCGGGCTGCCATGATGTATTCACTGCTCTTCTCTCTGTTAGGAGCAGGAGAGATCTCCTTTGTAGCCCTACGGGCGTTTTTTTTTTTACATAACTAATGAAAGGATCTTTTCTCGGAAAAAAAAAAAACAAATTAACATACAAAGCATCGCAAAAAGAAGCATAGTGCCAGTTAACTCTTCATTCAGATTGCGTCTACTATTTCTAATTGAAACAGAAGATGCCTAATCCTAAGTTTGATTTGAAAAGGCCAAGGCTTCTTCCTACATTGCAACAAGAGGATTGTACACCTCTCACTTGAGACATTTGGTACTAAGCTCTAGAATATGGGAGAGTTTCTTGTTTGGCATGATTTATGTCATGTTTGTGTATTTCCTAGAAAATAAACATGTGAATATAAACTGTTTTTCATGTTAGATATCGCTTGATTTCTTGTGTATGATTACATGCTGATTTCAATAACACCTGAAATGCAAAGAACGTGTGTGTGTGGACATGCAAATTATGGTTAAGTCTATACTCTAAAGATTGGTTCCTAAGGATTTTGCAAGTAGTAAGTATAAGCCCAAACCTTAATTAGTTAATATTTTATTATTCTAATTTTAGTTTTACAAGTACTAAGGTTAAAACAAAAGCAAAGCCCAAAAATAAACCAGAAGAAAAAGTGTGGGGATTTAACACAAGAACCTCCATTTAAGCAAATTGACCCCCTTCTTCATCTAATCTTTGACGCATGCCACCCATTGCTGAATGAAAGAGCTAAGACACAATATGGACATCCCTACGGTTATACAAATAATGTATGTATGATCATACAAACTATATACAAACACAGACGTAAGGGTGATGGAGATAATGCATAGTGGTTCTGTTATGAAACGTCTATTTCCACGTGATTCTTTGTAATAGGGAATATTTCCGAACCATTTTCTACTCTTTGAATTGATTTCAAGTTGATGTTGAAGACTTCCCGAAAATTTCACTTCTTATACCTTGTGGGCGAACAGAAAAAGTGCATTTGGATTATTTTCCTTTTTTGGTTATTTTCCAAGCAAGCTTTGTGTCAACTATTGCTTGTGCCATTTGTTAGTTTCTCAACAAAGGAATTTGAAGGATCTAAGCATTTGGTGGACATGAAGAATGTTGACCAACTTTCACCTCCCACTGAGTCCTCCTTCACTGCATCTAACAATGTGCAATCTGGTTGGATTGGTTCCAGAGGCAAAAGCTCTTGAATTGGTCTTTTTGCGGCTTCTTAAGAATGGTCAAGGATTGAGGTACGGCCTTTGGCACACTCTGAGGTTCCCACACTACTTCTATGATTGACTCTTAAATGGGGTCAAGGATCCTCTCAAGCGGGGTCAGTATTTTGTACTTGTCCACCTGTTCAAGTATTGGCTCTAGTTCCTTACAAGAACTTGGGCTTGTTTCATTTGCTCCTTCTCCAATGCGGGGTAGAGATACTCTTTGATTTTCTTTGGAAGGTTTGCGTAGCCAATGGATTTCACATCGCTTATGGTCTCTGCGAGGGACGCAGCTTTGGAGCTATTGTCCAAACCCCTTTCAATGGTCACGACGTTGTTGCCCTTGACAATTGATCTTGCATTGTTCTCTTTAAGGTTTTCTTTATTTGGACATTTGGTTCCGGTCCTTCAACCTTTTCAGGGCCTTGGGGCTTGCGCCTCAAGCTCTTTGGTTGTTGGCCTAAGCTTTCTGCTTCCTTGGAAAAAGGATGGTGTGCTCCAAGGAAGTAAGTTGTAGAGCTGTACAATGCAAAGAGGCATCGCTAAAGATAATTGCTTTAAAGTCAAATTCATCCAAACATAGCCCCAACCGAGTAGATATCTGTGCTAGACAACACAATCAGCTCAAGGGTTGTCTCTGAGGTGGCCAATGGCCAGAAATCCCATTAAGAAAGGTGGACTTCAATGTAGCTACAACGGAAGGAGTACCCCATTGCGATCAATTTTTTGAATTCTTTCTACGGGCAATCTAAGTTTTCAAGTTCTTTTGACCGTTACAGATTGCAGCAAAGTAATAGAAACTGATCAAAATGTCAAGAAAAGCATGAATCATACCTTGCATTGGGGTGAGGCTCTCGATTGCGGGGCTTTCAACCTCCTTGTCAGGACTTACAGCTTGATCTTCTTCAGGGGCGAGGGGGTGCTCGATGTCAGAGAAGAGGCCCTCATCAAGCCCTTGTCTGCCACTGTCAAAGATAATATCTGACTGCGCAGCCACGCCTGCGGCCGAGCACGACATCATGCCCATAGACTTATCCATAGACTCGTAGACCTCTCTATCAAAGGAACTAGGCAGTTTGTTGTCTTTCCGTACATCATTGCCCATGAGCCAGAAAGACTGTTTGCCCCGGAGGCTCTGCCAGTCGCGGATGCGCTTGTAGTCGGCGGAGAGGTTACACCAGCGCTTTCGGCACTGTGAAGAAGATCTGGAGACACCCAGGCGCTCGCAGAACTGGGATATGGAGAGCCACTTGGAGTCGCTGTTGGCGGCGCGGCCGATTTCGATGCCCTTCTCGCGCTCCTCCTTCACTCTGGACCACTTGGCCTCTTCTGCCTTCTTGCCCTCGATGAGAATTAGGGTTTCAGTGCGGGACCAGCGAGGGTGCCGCCCCGCCCTCGCCTTCTCACCTGCAACGCCGCCCAGAGTGTAGCCATCGCCAGAAACCTCCACCGAGAAGAGATTCATTTCTTCCTCTGTACACATGTGCGAGGGCGCCTCGCAGTCCATGTTGACAGAGAGGAGAGCCATGACGCAAGAAACCTATGCTCACTTCAAAAATATTAAGGAAGCCGTCACAAATTAACTTATTTAACCATTGTTTTTATTGAAATTTTTTATGGCTTCACTGGTTTTTTAATTGAAATTTTGAATCTTTAAATTTAAGCCTTAAAATTTACATCAAAGAACAGTTTTTTTTTACATTACCCCAAAACATCTACCTAATTTTAGAGTCTATAATTAGAAAAGGCATTGCCTACAAAACTGGCAAGCCAAGTGTCCCTAATACACAACACAGGCCAAAACAAGATTAGTAGGCAAGCTCCCCACCCAATTGTAGGTTTGTGACTACAAACGCCCCCGAGCTAGGGGCGAAGGTTCCACTCCCACGAGTGCATGCCAAATCAATCATAGTGTCCCATACCACCAGTCAGCAAGACTTCCTGTTATCTGCCATGTCCATGGCAGGAGAGCCTCTTGGTCCAGGGACCAAGACAGACCACAATGAATCAACAAAACCCAAATATAGTGCTTATCATTGCTAGTACTTATTGTTGCTATAAATAACATTCTAGACATAAATAGTCAATAACTTTGGTTTTATTAAATATGAACCTTAGCCACCTAAATCCGCCTGCTTTCCTTCATCTCATGGCTCCCTTAATCCTATTGGATTAGTTCCTAACTCCAAGGGTTAGTGCTAGGTACATAACATTCCTCCCCACTTAGGACATTTCCAGTCTTGGAAATAAGTAAAGGAGAACCTAGCTACTTGCATCAACTGTCTCCAAAATCATGTTTATACCAAATCCACATAGCCATGTATCCATGAACCAAACTGAAGTTGTTGTCCCAACAGACTATCATCGTGGAAATATGACCCCAAAAAAAAAAACAAAACCCTCTCAAGTCCTTGAAGAACATAAACCATCCTTCGGTCCTCCAACTCCTTGTAGAATTTAAACTTGAAATCATTGAGATAAATATATGCTAGCTACAACATAAAACACTTGCCATGGCACAAGAAGTGTTTGACAAGCTTCGAATTCAAAACATAGTCTCATAGTAGCAGTGCACTTATCTTAGGATAGACTGTGTTCTTTTTTTAAAAATCAATAATAAGTATATGTATTAACTGAAAGTTAAGTACACCACTGAACCAATTACATCCAAAACTATCTCAAACTAGCCCCCTACTTCTCACACTTCACTTCATTTAATAAATTACACAATAAAGTCCATCTCTCCTCCTCCAAAAGAAAGCTAGAATTCTCCCAAGATATTTGATAACCTAGCATAATGCAAGCCTCCATCATAGCCTCAGTGGTACACCCCCTGAGGGTTTGTTTTTTAAAAATGTCCCCTCTTTTAGACCAGATTTTAACTATAGGTCTAGCCCCCATAGGATTCTCTATGAAAGCAACAAAGGTGTAATCCACTTGTTTTTCTTTAAGGTACCATCTTCTGGTTTTGGGCCCAAACCTGGGGAACCTGGTCTTCCAACATTCAATAAAACTTACCTACAAAATATGAGCCATGGGTTAGGTTACCCTCGTATGCTTGAAGATTCCCCAAGTAGAGGCATGAATCAAGAGATGCTCATTTGCAATTTCAGCATTAACTGATCCATCCCCTCTTTTCTCAACTTATTCACACTAATTACAAACTAGCACATACATACACGTTTATGCATTACATCTATCACATCAATACCAACAAGAGATACATTCCTAATGGTCCAGATTTCCCACAAGTAGCAGGCTCTGATATTATTAAGCAGTATCTCTGCAGCTTCATTATTGAAAGCACATTTCCCAAGGGTCCAATCACCCTAGTGGCCCTAGATTCCTAAGCATTGCTCAACCCACTTTCCAATCTTACCCCATGCACCTCTGATGGTTGGGCAATCCCAAAATGCATGTTTGCCATCTTCCAATGCAGATTTACACCTGGGACAACATCCATTAGTGAAGTTTTTGTGTAGCAGTTTAGATCCAATAGGTAAAGCCCAACCCTCCATAGAAAAACCTGAAATTTACTAGGTATCTGACTGTCCCGCATTAACTTCCATCTCTTTTTCCAGCTACCAGACCTCCAGCTCACTCTCCAAATCTTATCAATTGCAATATTCCACGTTGCTCTCTCCTTTCCTCAACTCAATGTACAGGTCTCTAGTTTTGCCATTTACCAGCTTTTCTAAAAACCTACTGACTGCCCAGTCAGTCATCTGTTTATTTGTAACATCATCTCCAAAAGGGATTCCCAACAATCAGATAATTTGTCCTTTCTCAACCACCTCACACCCCCACCTTTGCAAGTCAAACTCATTGTCCTTAGCCAAGCTTATAATTTTGGATTTTTGAATGTTACATTTGGAACCAAATGCAACAGCAAAGTCTTGTATAATGGCCAAAGCAAGTCTTATATTGTTATTCTCAGCTTCCAAGAACAGCAAAGAATCATCAGCAAAGCACTATATAATCAATTGCTCACCGTATCTCAGTTTCAACCCACTAACACTTCCACCTCTACATGCATCTTCTAGAGACACCACCAAGGGGTGGGAAGCAATAGCAAACAAGAGGGGAGCAAGGAGGCAACCGTGCCTTACATATCTATTTACCTCAAACCCCCCAACCACCCTCTCATTTAACAAAACATTAGAGTTCCCTCCCCAAGTCAAGGTGTATATGCATGTTGTCATTTTGGTTCCAAACCCAAAACTCTTCCATCACTCTTGCAAGAAAAGACAAGTGCACCCTATCATAAGCCTTTTCCCGCTCCAGCTACAACATGATACATTTTTGTTGTGTTTTAAGGGCAACACATCTCTCCCTAACATGGCTGCAAAGATATTGTCATATATTAATGTTCCTCCTGAGGGTGACGACCAGAATGATTTGAAGCTTGCCGAATAAATTAGAAACCCCTGAAGCCTAGAAACAACCACCTGCACAGGAGGAGAGGGAGGGGAACCCATGTTTTTTCGTAGAAATGACTTCTTGTTAAACAGGGGTGATTTTGAGAGCAATCACCTTAGCCAAAATCTTATAAACAACAGTCAACATAATGATGGGCATCCAGTGTCCAAACCTATTACAAGCAGTTTTGCTTTGGGATTAACTTCACAAGCCCTTCTTTTGAAGTCCCTATCCATGCTACCAGAGTTGAAGGCCTTTCTACATATTTCCCCAACAATATCCTTCAGGGATGGCGAAAAGGCAATGAAGAATTCCACAGATATACCATCCCATCCAGGAGCTTTGTCCCTTCCCAATTTCAAGAGAGCAACCCAACACTCCTCAACATCAACATCCCTCTCTAGCCATTTAGCCTTGTCAAGGTACACACTATGTTTAATTAACCCTAGCAATTTATCTTTTGCTTGAAACCTCCTCTAAGAACAATCCTCCTTCAAGCTAAGGGTAGACCCCAAGAACTCTACCCATTTTCTAGCCATTTGTTCAACACAAAGGTTGTCAATTCTCATCCAAAATACTCCCCACCACTTCTCTACTATTCCTCCCTTTGACAAGTTTAAAAAGACATCTCTCTAGTTTCCTTTTATTATTGAAGGATTTCCATTTAGCCTAGTTTTCCTCCTCTCTAGCACATTTATCATCCTCGTGTTTTAATCCGATTAGCATCTGAAGTAAATATTGGTCTCCTCAATAGAGTGAGTTTCCCAATCTGTCTTTTAATTTGAAGCCTCTCTAGTTGTATTGCCCACATCTTTCTTTCACTCCTCATTTCCTCAACTCTCGATTTGCCAACACCTTTGATGATGCTTTACATTTCATTGGCAAATTGCCTCCATGATCTATCTGACATACCTCTCCTTTTCAGCCTCCCAATGGCTTCCTCTGTGTATTCAACAAATAAATCATCCCTGAGAAGAAGGTTATTGACTTTCAACTTCCTAGTAGGAAACTGAGTTAGTTCAAGCTCCTCCCCCTCAGTGGCAGCCCAACTCCATTTCTGTAATGAAGTAGATTTCATTGCACATGCACATGGGGAATGGGGCCTAGGCACTTGGGCTTAGGGACATTTACATATGTACTTTTGGGGGCCTTGGGCTATATTAGGTATAGGGCACATGGACATTGGACCTTTTTTATCATTATATACTTTCATGAGTACTCTTACTCTTTTGGAGCTCTAAGCTTCCATGGTGAACTTCTCCCTCTTGAGAAGCTATGTGTGTACTCCATTATGAGTGCAATAGGTGCTGCTCCCTATGATGAGTGGGTCATGTGTGAACTCCATATGCTAATGAGTGCAATCCCCTAGGTTTCCTTCATTGCATTGGTATCAGAGCCCTTGGCTTAGATCCTTACTTAGGGAGTACTCATTTAGTGATAATCATTTTTAGATTATGCTTAATCTAATTTTTAAAATGCATTTTCTTGGTCTTGATTAGTGATAATCATTTTCAAATTACTGTTAATCTAAATTTTTAGAATGCTTTATCTTGATCATAATTAGTGTTAATCATTTTACAGAGTCTCAGATTTGCTAATTTCTTGCTTTGACAAGATTAGCAATAAAATTTGTGTTAATAATTTTTGAATTTGTATTAATCACTATTTTCAGAACCCTAATCCACTTTACTATTTGATTTCTTGAACTTCTTGATCTTGATTTTTGAAATTATGGGTTTGCATAGATTTTAGCAACCAATTTTGAATGATTTCTTGCATTATCTTGATTAGAGAGCCTACAGTTTCAAATATCAATCCCTAAAGCCCTTATTTCTTCAAGATCAAACCCTGGATTGCTAAGTCTTTGAGTTCTTGGAGAATGATTGCAAGAAGAAGATTGTGGTGCAGAAAATCAAGGTTGTTGTGCAGAGTTTTCAGATTGCTCTGTAGATTTTGAGATTGTTGTGGAGAAATTTGATATAGTTTCAAGAAAGTGTGAAGAAATTTGATATAGTTTCAAGAAAGTGTGCAAAAATTTGATATAGTTTCAAGAAAGTGTGAAGAATCTTGGTGCAGATTTCAAGATTTAATGTGGAGTTGGTACAATTTTTTCAAGGATTGGTGTCGATTTTCAAGAACAATGTAGAGTACAATGCAGAGTTGTGCAGATTTTTCAAGAGATTACAAAGACACAGTGTAGAAATCAAATCTTGAGAAGAAAGGACAACACATCATCAATAATTTCGTTAACATTAAAGAATTTCTATAATTTCAAGCAAATCTTGGTCCCAATTTCAACATTCTTGGCCAAGATCAACATACATCACCAATAGTTCAATAACAAAACCAGGAAAGTCATTAAGCTTGAGCTCTGTTGTTGTTCTGCAAGCATTTTCAAGGCTATTGATCAAAAAGATTCATCTATCATACTAAAAATGCAACATGCATGTTGACATGGTGAAAGGTTTAATGTTTCTACACATGTTAAAGCTGTAATACATGAAAAAAAAAATTTGGTACAATCCCTCTCAGATTCAAACTGAGAACTATGGTTAGACCAATGTGCTTCCATTACACCAAGGGATTCTAGTTTTCCATGCATAATGTTTAAGAGTAGCATGCAAAGTAGAGTGCAAGTGACCACAAAAGGCTGAGTTATACAAGCTACTAGCCATTAAAGGACACACATGACGACATGCAAGATGTTGATTGAAGTTCTTACATAGAAGAGTTGTTACGAAATAAGTTTTGGGCGCCCAAGTGTGAATAAGGGCCAATTGTATATAAGGTATTTTCTTATAATGAATGAACATAATCTCCCTTTGTGCTATTGAGAGCTCTTGTTTGTGTCTTGAGAGAGAGATTGAGAGAGAGCATTCTAGCACTTGTGCCTCTTCTATACTTGTATGTTGCATGCTTGTGTTGAGAAGTGAGAGAGAGTGATTGCCTTATGTGGTGGTGCGAGCGACTCTACAGTGACAACATGGAGGTAGAGCTTCTCAAGTGAGCTTGGAGACCTGAAGGGACACAAGTTCGAAGCATTGGTAAGTGCCCGATGACAGTTGTGTTTTATTACTCTTCCCTAAGGTAAATGCATTGAGTTCCCTCTTGGGTGTGTGGTAGCCCATAACATTTTTGGCATCGCTATTGGGGAAACACCTTTGTTTCTTCCATCCTCTTTGAGTTTCAACTCTCATTACATTAGATTCATCATTGCCTTTACATTCTAGTAGTGCATTGTGTAGAAATGAATGGATAAGATTTGAGTGGAAGTGAAAATTTGTCAGAAGTTGGTTGTGTTTATCATGTACTTGTGTGGTGGAGCGGTCTTGGAAGAGGACTCCACTATTTTTTCTACTCAATTTTGATGTTTGTATCATCAAAATTGTCAACTTGAACAAGCAGGGTGGTGGTGTCTTTTTCTTTCTTTTCAAAAATTTATAAAAATCGTAAAAATAAGGAGCCAAATGAATGGATAAGATTTGAGTGGAAGTGAAAATTTATCAGAAGTTGGTTGTGTTTATTGTGTACTTGTGTGGTGGAGTGGTCTTGGAAGAGGACTCCACTATTTTTTCTACTCAATTTTGATGTTTGTATCATCGAAATTGTCAACTTGAACAAGCAGGGTGGTGTTGTCTTTTTCTTTCTTTTCAAAAATTTATAAAAATCGTAAAAATAAGGAGCCATTGATTGTGCCTTGAACTCGCATTACATTCCTTAGGCGTGGCACAATCATCTTGGAAGCAGTTGGATAAGGATTTTGCACAATCATCTTGGAAGCAGTTGGATAAGGATTTTGCACCCAAAATCACGCGGGAATTTCCCACATGAAACTGCAGGAAAATCGTTCACGACATGAACCATTTTTTGTAACTTCACACCGTGAAACGCTCTTGGCATCAACGTCGCCTGATTAGCATCGTAATTCACGGGATTACCTTGCTAAAAATAGGTAGCTTTATCCTAACACCATGGGGATCTGACAAAATTAAGAATCATGAATTAGCAGAATACGGTCACAACGTGAATTGATTGCATTTCATGGTGTGAAACATTTTCATTTCACGACGTAAACCATTTTAGAACCTTTCATGGCGTGAACCATTTTCTGTTCACGATATGAACCATTTGCCTTTCACAACATTAAACCTTTTCCCTTCACGACGTGCAATTTCACTCCTTAATCAAATCCAACTCACAAACCTGGTATTGTTGGATTAAGGCTAAGGAAGTTCTTGAGACCATTGAAAATCATAATAAGGTAACGTGGAATTCTGAGTCCAAAGCAAAAATCTCTGCAATCTCATGGCCTCAGAAATGAGTCATTAGTATATGACCAAAATTTAATTGGGACAGCAAAATAGCTTATCAAATCATATTCACTTGAGTTCTGAAAAGCTCATCGGAGATGACCTCACTCCTATGACGATCGTGCATCAAATCACCCATGATCTTCCTATTAAAAGAGTGTGGGTTCAGGCCACTCAGTAAGCACTTAATTGAGTGTCTTAAGGAATCTGACCACCGTCAAAAGTAGTAGTGAAGAATCCATGGAAGAAGGGCTGCGATACTCTAGGTTTAGGGAAGAGAAGAAACCACCCTCCCTACCTGATCCAGTGGTATCATTGATATAACTTGGGGATTTTTTGGTCTCCAAACCAACATGATGAAGAGGCGCAATCTACGGGCATGGGTTGTCAACCAGCGCGGCTGGACTTGGTCCAAGGCAAGAAGTACCTATCCAAACTTCAAATTCGAGGTTGTCAAACACTGGCACCCCCTGAATGAGAAGCGACATGGAAAGTGCAGCCTCCAGGACTGGTCAAGTATTCTTCCTAACCTCAGAGGAAGTAGAATTAGATGTGAAAAGGATTAAGGTAGAACGGCAGCTACGAGAATTGAGCTTAAGGAAACAAAATCGATACTCCAAGGGCTAGAGCCGAACAAAAGGAGATGGGAAGTGTAAACTTACTTCAATCATGGGGTAAAGAGTCGAAAATAGTCATGGACAGGAGCGAGGGAGAAATTCCAAACTTAGAACCCATTAATGAAGAGCCCAGAGCGGAGGAAGGGTTTGTAGCCCTAGATGAAGGGGATAATCTACCAAAAGAAGGGGGTGAAGTGGAAGACCACTTGTACACCAAAAAGGACATCAAGCATATGATCAATCATCCCACGTTCCTACAGGACATGGAACTCTTAATTCTGCAAAGGCATACAGAGGAGACTCCGAGCATCCCATAGACCGAAAATGCCTAGAAGAGCCAACATAGGAAGAGGACAAGGTCTAGGTAGTAGGGGGAGAGCAGTTCCTTAAAGACCAAGGGCGGATCCAACCATAGATCTTAATGCGGCTACAAGGACGGATTTGTTAAATATGGTTGCAGAAATGGGCCGAGGAAAGGTCAGGGAACTAGGCACTGCTCTAGAATCCCGACTATCTCAAATGAAGCCACACATCATTTTAAAGCTCATTCAAAAATTCTCTGGGGATGGGGATCCTATTCAACATATAGAGATCTTTGAGTCCACATATGTGAAACTTGCGGACCAGTCAGTGATGTAACAATGATTCATGCTTTCTCACTAACCCTAGAAGGAAAAGCGCATCAATGGTTTCGAACCCTCAAACCCAAGGACAAGGTTATTTTACATGACTCAAGAATGTGTTTGTGCCCAGCTTTGCCACCATAAGTGGTAACAGATGGAGTCGTGTGGCACAGCTGCACAATATCAAACAAAAGGAAATGGAGTCGATGATGCGAGACTATGTGTCTGTGCCCAGCTTTGCCATAAGTGGCAACAGATGGAGTCGTGTGGCACAGCTGCACAATATCAAACAAAAGGAAATGGAGTCGATGTTGCGAGACTATGTGTCTCGGCTAAAGCACTTAAATTCAAGGTGCAAACTACGAGAAAGGCTAACTGATGATCAGTTATACTGATGATCAGTTATTACCTTGCTTCCGGAGAGGAGTTAGAGACCACAAGATGCATGATTATCTGGTATTAGTCCGACTGGCTACTCTGGATGCATGTTGTAAACTGGCAATTGAATATAAAGATAATATGGTGGAATTGCCACAGCCGAAAGATGTCAGAATATCTTCGGTAGCAAACGACTTCACGTGTTTCGAGTCACCAAGAGATTGGAACTCGAAGCAAGCAAGTCGAAAACATGACTGTGGATGAACTCAGTAATGGAATACTGGAAAAATTGAAGGTAAAAGGAGGGAAGAGAAACATCTGGGCATGGGCATACCCATCTTTACTCCCGTAGAGAATTGGTGTTGTGCTCTATGTGCAAATTGAATCACACTACCACTGAATGCCCACAGTTAAGAGCAAGGCCACTACCCTATTGTGCACACTGTGTAAAATTAGGGAATCATGACACCTCCATGTGCAAATATCCAAGGTTCCAAACAGTAGCATAGCTACTGGCACCTAGAGCTCCATTGGTCTTACCGGCACAACCTGTGCACATCACTGCAGCTGCATGATAGCCAAACTCTTCCTATTTACATAGGGGGATGTTTCTCGTACATGACACTTCACCTCTACCGTCACCTGTTCTATCACCACATACTAAAATCAACCAAGTATTAATTGAAGAGCCATCGACTTCATCTCTCCTAGGTTGTTAACCTCCCAATCTGTTAACCTCCCAATCTCCCTATTCGCATGGCGTTTCTACCACCACTTACTGCCACAAACAGGCCATTCCAAGCATGCAACCCCAACCTTGTCAACCTCCCGTCGATGTACGGGCGCATGCACCCGCCACGTGTGGAGTAAATATCGATACAGCCCACAAACCCCACTCACAGACACACACTTGGCCACTCGCTTATGCAATCCTTGTATTCTTCTTAGAACTTAAGTGTTCTAAATAGATGCAACATTTGGGGAGCCCTATCAAAAATCTTTATAAGATTGGCTCCAAACATTTAGAGGCACAAAGGTCCAGCTTACTACAAAACCATAGCTCATATGGAGTACAATCAATTAACTAAGGTGTCAATTTTGCACGTAAGATATGCCATGGCACCATATTACAACCAAAGACAAGGGCATAGATATACATGCACTATACATGCATGTATAGTGCATTTGATCTTGTTGTTGGCAATGCACTGGTTTATATGTGCGGAAGTCCTTCGTTTTGCCGGCGCTTCAAACCCTAACAATCTGCATAGCAACCTAGCTTTTGGTCACAGCTCACAATCCTGGGAAGCTCAAATCTTGCCCTGCCAGCGCTCAAAATCCTAGCAACTTCCATTCCGCCATAACTCTAAAGCCTGCTTCGTTCGAGCTCAAAGCCTTGCTAAGATCTTCATCGCTGGCGAAGAAGGAGCGAACGAGATGGCATCTGCAGCGTTGAAGAGCATCCACGCAATGATGGCGAGCATGCTGCACGAAGGGCTCAAGATTGAGTCACAGAGCGATATACGCACGGCTCTGTGCTAGCGACCATGTCATCGATCTTCAAAGCGATGCTCGGGGCAAAGAAGCGGAGGAGGAGAAGGAAGAGAAGAAGCTACTGTAGACATTGAAGTTAAAGGACATTGCGGATCCTGTACGTGGGAGAATTCGATCTTGACAGCATCACTTGGGAGAACGTCCTAAAGATCCTTGCCGTTAGCCATCTCGCTATGAGCTTCCTCCATTTGTGCAGTTGCCCTCGCTGACATGTTGACACAGAGCAACTGCCTTACGGTTTTGGGGTATGCAGACATGTATGATGAGACCCTCTTTAGAAGATACAAGAGATATGTTGCTAAGCATTTCAAGCAGGTTGTGCTTACAGAGGATTCTGAAGACCTGGCCATACGCAAGCGAGCATCCTTGTTGATCTTGTTAGGAGCAAAAGCAACTGCTCTGCTTGCGGCAAGATTTCTCTTGGGTTCAGCGAGGTTATGGACTCTGCTAGGCAGCTTTCCTGGTATGGCTTCAAGTAATTACAGGGATTTCTTATGGGTGATGTACAGTGTTTTTGTGGAGCTTGAAGTATTTTACGGTCTTCCTGGGCACGTCAATCTTCTTATCTAATGATCGTAGCTTCTCACGTAATTAGGAAACACCACGATGTTGCCTACACACTTAACTGCATTAAGCTCATTGTTTCGTAGGGCCTCTATCCTAATATTCAACTCCTTCACATTCAACCTCCTGCCAAAAAGAAGGTCTTGCCCACAGAAAAGAAACTCCCATCACTACCTCAGGATCGTCCTCAGGTTCATTCCTCTCCCAAACACCCCTAAGATAATAAACTCAAATTTGCAAGATTCATGTACAAAATTGAGTATACTGATTGGGTATCACTTATTGTTGTTATGCCCAAAAAATAAAGGAAAACTAAAAGAGTGTTTGCATTTGAAGAAAGTCAACGCCACGGAGACAATTATCCACTTCCATACACTATATGTGCCAGAAAGAGTGGTATAAAAAGAAGCGTGTAGCTTCTTAGATGGATTCTCAAGATAAAAGAAAAAATCCATAGCCCGTGAAGACGAACATAAAATAACACTCATAATAGAATGGGGAATGTATGCATGGTTATCCCTTTTGGCTTAATCAATGCACAAATATTACCTTCATATATGGCTTGCGATTTTCATAAATGATCATTGTGTCCATTCATGATTGAAAGATCAATTTTCTTTCCTAAGAAAGGTGTTTTTGATTCTATTGTGAACCGTAATAGAGTGAGACCAAAGTTGAGATATGGGAAATCATCATGGATCAATGCAAGCTTAAGGAGATAGTCTCTTACAAAAGCCATGATGACAAGTGGTTTAACCTCACACCAAGAGGATGGAAATAGCTTTCCATAGGCCTATAGTAGCCAAAGGTTCCAAGAACATACCAGAAAGCAGGTATCATGTATCAGATGTTCAAAAGATACAAATGATGGCCCATGAGCCCCTTATATACTTAAGCTCATGACCATGGTCCTAGACCTAATCTATAAAGTTGTTGCTTCATTATAAACTATCCCCTCTTATAATGATTTCGTCCTCAAAATCGAAGGGTGGTCATGCACAAAGACACATATAGAAGGATATATACAAAAGCCAAAAATCACATCCATAAACTGAATGTCAATATCATCATCAAGGGCACATTACCCCTTCTAGATCAAATGGAAAGGAATGTAATGCAATGTCGATGATGAGGCTGAGAATATGCCCTCCAGAGTTGAATGTGAATCCAAGGAGTTACCTACCTGATCATAACCATCGATCTTGTGTCATGTGGATCAAAAGGGGGAAGTCATATCACCCCAAGTCACAAGCATACGATAGCCACCTGGATCGAATACGAAGTGACACTGTCCTACCATCGAAAGGTGGTCATCAAGGAAGCCTGAGTCGCAAGATATGCCACCAAGGTCATGGTCTAAATATCCATCAAGGTCAAAGACAAATGTGCCATGATGACGTACTCTGTCAATAAGCACAAGGCTCTCAAGATGATCTCTAGTATGACCAAAAGTGAATGCCCAATAAACTAAATCCACATCAATGCATAAGAATGCACGAGCATCACAATAAAATGCCTCATAACCCAAGTTAAGACCTGTACCAAAAACTAATGTATCATCATAGGTATGGTATGCCTATGTCAAAGGTGTCCATAATCACTAGATCTATTGAAATGCCTAAATCAAATAAAATCTCTCAAGATCCATGTGATCTATATGCATACTCATGTCTCACCTACATGGCCTCACTTGAATGAAATCATCACTACCCTCATGCACTATACCCGATTGCTTAAACACATAAACTATACCCAAATGAATACTACTATGTACACTATGAAAGCTAGGAGTAGTGGTCAACTCGTAGATATCCCCACATGTGAACTCTCTAGAGGAATAGCCCAGCACATCTAACATAAGAACCTAGTGCCTAAGCTCCTCACTGTCTATCGTATCCTCATGGGTATCCTAGGAGTATCTCTAACCTCGTGTGCAATGTATGAATAATCAAGATCCTCTAGGTCCTCACTATGATCTTTGGATAAGTGTGTAGATATACTAGACGTATCATCATCTACGATGCTTAATGTGCTCAATGCCATCCCTGCTCTTGAGATCATGCTCACATGATCTAGCTCACACACAACACCATTGCATATATCATCATCACGCGCATGTGTCCATG
The DNA here is from genome assembly GCF_041138505.1 of Cibotium barometz. Classification (NCBI taxonomy): domain Eukaryota; kingdom Viridiplantae; phylum Streptophyta; class Polypodiopsida; order Cyatheales; family Cibotiaceae; genus Cibotium; species Cibotium barometz. The sequence goes on along the minus strand of NC_141072.1, from coordinate 10,070,070 downwards.
TCAACATGTGCACATATATCACTATCATCATGTGCATGTACAGTATCATCATGTGTGCATGTGTGTGTGATACATCAATGTCATCATATGTGTGTGTGTGATACATCATCATGTGAATATGGGTTAATACATCATCATGATCATCCGAAACCGTGTCGGTGTAGTCGGCATCCTCAAGAACACAATCATGATGATCCAAGAATGTGGGATATTCAATCAACTCATTAAAAGAAAAATCATCCCATGCAAACAATACTGAACCATCCATGTCATGTGGGATACTCAATCAACTCACCAAAAGAAAACTCATCCCATGTAAACAATACCAAACCATCCATGTCAATGTAGCCAAGCAATAACCTGATGAAGTCATTGTGTGTGGACTACCTAGACCATATGGTACATATCTCCCCCTTATCAAACAAATGCCCAAAATGACTAGGCATCAAACTCTGAAGCTCAAACATCCAATACTGGCATGAATATGTAGCCTCATGATAGCAAGAAATCAACAATTGAGGATGTAGAGGTCTAAGCCTCAAAGTGCCAAAGGCATGGGTGAATGTAGCAAAAGATATGCAATACATGACACGAGAAGGCAAATCAAATATCCAATACTGGCATGAATATGTAGCCTCATGATAGCAAGAAGTTAATGATTGAGGATGTAGAGGTCTAAGCCTCAAAGTGCCAAAGGCATGGGCGAAAGTAGCAAAAGATATGCAATACATGACATGAGAAGGCAAATCAAAATAGCAATCGTAGAGCCACAATGATAGTGCATAAGCAGCTCTCCTACATCACAATAAAAAATTCTATCAAAATGATATCGATGATGATGTGAGATCGCACCATGGCAATCGAATGAAGGGTAAAAGTAGTAAGAATAACCCATGGTCTCATGTAAACACTACCCAAAGTGTACGCCCCAAAACACAATGCACAACACACGTGAACACACCTCTCAAAACACAAGGCATATAGGGCATGTGAACCATGACGTGTGAAGAAGCCCAAATAATGCACCAAAGTGCGTGATCAAACCCACAATGCACCAAAGCGTGTAAATTAATACGAATAAGCCCACAAAGCATGCAAACAAGGCCAACAATGCTCCAATGAGCATGAACAAATGCCAAAGCACGTGAACACCCCACACAACACAAGCCGTGTGAATAAGCCCCAATAAAGCGCCAATGCATGTGAACAACACCATCCAAAAATTAACACAAGCCCCACCCATAACACACAAAATGTAATCACGCGTGAACGAACTCACAATCACACTCAAGCATGTGAACACCCCAAGGTAAATAGGCAAAGTAAATGGGAAGTGTAAATGGGCAAGGTCCAAGGTCCAAGTGTGTAGTGTGGAGAGGGTTTAGATAGAGAGGGTTAGGGTGGACAAGATGTGTGAAAGATTTTAAAAAAAACCTAGGTTTCCAAAAGTTATATAAAAAAAACTTTTCCTCTCTCTTTTTTCTCACACACTAGCGGCCTTCCTTGTTTGAGCTTGCTTCAATGTGAACTTCTTTAGAAGCTCACTGTGATGCATCTAACACAACTATTTTGCTTTCCTTCACCAAAAAAGCACCAACTGCTAAGCATTGTGCTTTATAGTCATTCCATCTCTAAGTAGTCTGCTAGCACTTCTCTATGAACTATAGAACTGCACTCGAGTGCTGCTGGTTCTAGATGTTGAGGGCAACAAGCTAAACCAGATCCCACGGAATGTTTTAGCTCACTTGTGAATCTTACTGAGGTGAATGCAGCCAAGAACACAGTTAGTTAACTTCCAGAGACAGTGGGATGTCAATTATAGGCTTCACCTATTTGGCAAAGCTTTCTCTTGGTCTCTCTTCTGTCCCTAACAGCCCTGGGGATGCTAGATATTCAAACTAACTAGATAAGAGAGTTCCCTATAGAAGCCTACTCCCTCCCACTTTATGTACTAGATTTGTCCAATAATAATGTGGCAGGGTTGCCTGCAGAGCTAGGATCCATGACAACTTTACATAAACTTTTGTTGTCAGGTAATCCTCTACGCATTGAGAAGCGCATTAGTGATGGTATCCAATGGATCCAGAAAGCATTCCTATTGTAGTCTTGGAAACAGAGAACCTTCTGAGTCTTGACGTGTCACGTAACCAAATTCAGAAGCGGTCTATGGAGTTATCTGCCTGCAGTTCTTTGGAGGTCTTGTTACTTTTGGATAATAAATATTGAGTGGCCTACTTTTGTCTTTGCTTGTTTTTTTTCAGAAGGTGTTTTAGAATTTTTCAAGTCTAATATCACCCCTAGCTTATCCCGCTATGAAGACATATTCTTTGCCCTCTACTAATTATTCATCTAGTTTTTCACTATTCTGTAAGGAAACAAAAACATCTCCGTGTTTTCATCCTAATGTGGATCAATTTGGAAACATTTACCTTGACATTTTGCAGGACAACTGGTCTTCTACCTATGATGTTAGAACTGTACTTTTGTCAATCCAAAGTCTTTTGGGAGAGCCCAACAATGACAACCCTTTGAATAGCTATGCTGCTAGAATGTATGTTTGTTTAACTCGCTTGCACAGTGTCTTTTAGTTGTTTACCACTGAAGTAGTGATGTCCTTAGTGAAGTTTTACACCGGTTGTGCCAATACTGAATTCTACACACTTATCTTGTGTGATTTGCTAAGAGCTTTTGCAAGCTCAGTGATACTTTAGGACACATCGATTTTGTATGAGACCTTCCCACTCCTAAAGCCTTGTATGCAGGTTAGGAGGCCCAATGGTGTATGGAGCACAATGGCTTATACCAGTGGACTGGGTTCAATTCCAGTGGACTGGGTTCAATTCCAAACATGGCTGTACACTAAAATGATTGCTAAAAGCTTTTTAAACTGTTTGTATTATGTTGTCTCTTCAATCTTTTGTAGCTTTTCATCAAAGCTTTACAAGATTTATCCTTAATCACTTTCTTGATCAATAAATTGTCCAGACTGCTTTTAATTTGTCAAGTTTCATCAAGATTACTTACTAATCACAAGATTAGTATTAATCTTTATTGTTAGCCATTGATCATGAAATTATCTTAATGGCACTAAATCAACAAACTATTGGCATAAAATTGCACTGTTGCCATTAAGATTCAAGAATCTTGCTTTCTTGCATAAACTTTCAGCAATATTTATTGTTTTTTAAAACTTTGTAATAATTTCTCTTAAAGAAACTAGAATCTTGCAAAAAATAACCAAGATTAATGAAATGTTGATCAAGAATCACTCACCATCACCAAGATTTGATTCTGCTTGCAAATAAGTCTAAAATTTAAATTCTACTTTTATATACCTTTTTAGTTATGGTGTAGATGTCACTATATTAGTGATGGCATGGGTTATTTATAGGGTGGCGCGTAGAAGGCCTTTTGCAAGCTGCGGTGGTATTGGAGGCCGAAGTTGGGCATACAATATGAAAAATATTTTGTATGTGAGGACATTGCCATGTATTTTCTATCAACTAGAGACATTGACATGAATTTTATATGTGAGGGCACTAACATGTATTTTCTATCAACTAAAGAAGCACTTCTTTTATCTATTTCTCCTTGAATATAAGGCTATTACAACAATTTTGTGCTATTCTTAGAAATTTTAAAAATCGTGAATTTAATAGATACGTGATTTTCTTTTAAAACTTCTATCATAGATAGATACAACTAACCAAGTATGCATCTATTTAACCATGGAGAGATATGTGCTAACCAAGTATGTATCTATTTAACCATATGTAGATACATGCTAACCAAGCTTGTATCTATCTAACCAAGTTCTCAAGTACTTTTAACCAAGTTCTCAAGTACTTTTATGGAATTCTAAGTTAATTTGTATTTTCATTTCTTTAAAATTCATGCTAACGAAGTATTCTCAAGTAGTTTTATAGAACAAAAACCCAATCTCACCAAAATCTAAAAGTACTCTTCTATTTTTAACCAAAAATATATACATGTTTCATTTGAATTGACTTCCTAGACCTATGTTGGAAAAGCATTTGCTCAATGCTCCACACTCGTGTTGTTATTACAAGTGGTGGATACGCTCTATTTTGTAAGGCCCCCTTTATGATGAGGAGTAGCTTGATGATAGTTCCTAGTCTAGACAGTGGATATGGTGGTGGGCCAAATCTGGCCAGATAGTTACGAGATAGCTTATGTGGACTTGATGCTCTGCTAGGATGCCTGGGTTAATTGACTACATTCATGAGCCATAGAGTGTCCGACAACAAACCAAGAACATAGTGTTTTTAATTCCCATCCCTATATTTTGAGAAATATGTAAGGTCTTGAGTGAAAACATTATGTGTTACAAAGATAACACCTTACTCTCGCATTGGACAATCCAAAAGTCCTACTCTTTATTTTATTCATTCCTTGGAGGGTCCCTTTGTGAGTCCAAATTTTGACTAATGCTAGAAAATTCCATATGGAAAGACTTTGTATGAAACAAAAGTCCTCTAGGTTCACACTGTGATCAAGCCTTTGTTGGTTCTAATGATGTACTTGCACTCACAATTAGCATGAGATGAGTCTAATGCAAACATGAGTTAATATTTTAAATCCACTTATTTGTTGCACTTATGTGACTGATTGAAATTGTTATGGATCATTCGTTTAAGTATCTTGAGCTCTTTCTAATGACCAATGCAAAACAACGACAGCTTGTCATGGCCATATTATCAAACTAACTACCACCTTGTCAACCTCTATGAGCACAAAGCATTGATAATGCTTTTGGCAACACAACATGTTCACCTCAATGGGCGGACCCAAATAAAGGCCAAACTACCTATCATGGAAAATAGCATCTCTCATTTCTTTCTTGTTTGATGTGTCACCATGTCGTGTTTATGTCCTTTTAATGTGTCATCACCATATCGTTAAACCTCTTTTCTTTCCTTTCAAAAAGAAGATACTTACAACATAGAGGTTTACTCTAAGTACAAGTCTTGAGGAGAAAAAGTTAGAACATAGTGGAGTATATTTCTCTTCTACAGGGCATATCACTAGAGCTAGCTACCACCTTGTCAACCTCTTTGAGCACAAGGCACTGGTAATGCTTTTGACAACACAACATGTTCGTCTCACTTGGTGGACAAAAATGAAGGCATGTTGTCTCTGCATCATTCGATCCTTATTACTTTCTATTTCGATGTGTTACCACACCATGTTTATCGTGTCATCACATCAATAGATTCTCTTTTCTTCCCTTTTAAAGATAAGATACAACATAGAGGTTTACTCTATATGAAATCCTTGAGCGGTAAAGCTTGGAACCAAATGGAGTATATTTCTCTTCTAGAAGACCACAAATGTAAAATTGGACCCAATGGAGTGACTAAGTTTACTTTTGTCTACAAGACTATGAATCTTGGGGGGTAAGGGTTCTACACCAATGGAGGGCATCATTAGCTACTCTCCATCTAGCTTCCACTTTGTCAACCTCTGAGCACAATGCATTGGCAACAAATGTTCGTCTCAATTGGTAACTGGAATGAAGGCCATCATGTACAAGGTGCCACCGAATCCTCATTTCTTTCCTTTCTAATGTGTCACCAAGCCATGCTCCTAGCCTTTTTATGTGTCACCATGCCACTACATCCTCCTTTTTTCCTTTCACAACATTAAAGTTTACTCTCTATATACAAATCTTGAGGGGTAAAAGTTTATATATTTTCTGCAACTTATCAGAGGGCATCATTGAAAAAAAATGCATGTTATCTTGATAATGCATTGAACATATTTTTAAATTGTCCCACTATATATTTCACTTACAAGGGTATCCAATATTATTTCATTGGTATGTATGCCAACAAGAGACGAAACATGTAAAATACATCTTTTTTAAAAGCACTCTTCACAACAGTGATATGAGAGCTTTCTAGGAAGTGAGACGCCCAAGGACTTCAAGTAATATTGATTTTATGTACCTTAACCTCATATACCGGTTAGTGTTCTTGTAACGTTTAGCAATGCCCACGAACGTCGATGGACTACTAATTGCACATGTCAAAAGAAGGGTGGATGCCCATGGTTGCGATTAAAAATTTAAATTAAATGTAGCGGACATGGAGACTAGCGCGATGAGATTAAGGCCTGACACACATTTCTTTTTAGTGGAGCACTGCTGGCTACCAGCAAGGGGATAAATTAGAAGCGACAATATGTAAACGAGAGAGAGAGAGAGAGAGAGAGAGAGAGAGAGAGATAGAGATTCATAAAGTGCCTAACCATTGGTTGTGCATCCCCTTTATCACAGCATCCTATACACAGTACATATCTTGTATGCTGTGTTTGCTAATGGACGCACAAATTAGCCAATCTCACAAGCCCATGTTGCCATTATCCTCTGCTTTTCTTCTTCGTTGCTGTTAAGCGTATGACACTAACACTGAAAAGAAAGGCCTCACAAATAGTCACATGAAGGGTGTGTACTGCAAGTGCTACCACTGTGATCACAGTGTGTAGTTTGTAGAGCCCCACAACACAGCACAGAAGACTAGCTGTTCAGCACAACAATATCTTTGATATGAGAGTTTAATACAAAGGTAAAAAAATGATCTGACCCAATGATTTGGATCGTGTAAGCTGTCCTTACTGATAAACCACACAGGGCTAAATTCCAGCCTAGGCACAGGCAACACAGGACACACCAACATCCATCCCACAAGGCACAAGCTTCATGGAGTCATAAGTGATGCCCACACTTGTTGTGAAAGCCTGTTATGGTTATCTTGTTCAAGTTCCCATTAATGTCACCATACTTCTAGATGTTGCCTCACAGCGTTTCTCCTACAGCATGAAACATCTGGATATCCTCAATTGATGCTTAATAGTAGTGGACACTGACCAGCTATGGTTTTTAACCATTAATGGTATTATCATCCACATCAAATCCAGCTCCTGTCCAGCTATTAGCTTTAGGCTTCTGGCTCAAACCTCCCTTCACAAGACTGCCACGGCCTCTTGTGTTGTTTGCCGGTCGAATGGTGCTGTTACGGCTGCGAGATTCCCCAGGACTAACTTGCTGAGAACTGTGAACTTTTTCCTCCTCAGGAACTGCAGACTTGGTGAACACTTTTTGATTTTCTCTTTCAGGCACAGATTTAGAAGCTCTAGCAGCATCAGCAGCCTTAGATGTTTTCTCTAAGGTCACCATGTTGGGCTTTGATTCTTCCTGCAAGATCAGCCTGCACATAAGAGCTCAAAACACATACATTTCACTAGCAGGAGCACACATGGTACATACATATATAAATGCATGATGTAACATGCCAACTAAGCAGAAGTGTAATTGATGATGATTGACACTAAGCTACAAAGATAAATGCTAATCACATGTGCAATAATGACACAAAGAAGTAGAGAGAAAGATACAGAGAGACTTTTTATCTAACCTACTCCTCTATATTACTAAATGAATGAGTGATCTTCACAATAATTGGCAAAGATCCAAGCCCTGAATGGTGTGCATGGACTATTGCTTACTTTGTGCGTCAATAGAGAACACTGCTTTGGAGGTGTATGTTGAAAGTAGGCAAGCTCAAGTAGAAGATGTTGTGTGAAGCATGTGACCAAACTCTTCGGTTAAATAGTTTTTGTTGGTAGTGGTATTTTGTAAAAAGCACACTTTTTAAGATTGTATATAAGGGCAATAATATACAAGTCACAGTTTTTGGCTTCAAGAGTATCAAAGCTCGGTCAAGCCTTTCGCTGCCGTGGGAGACATCTTGGAGGTGCGAAAAAGGCTTTCATTGCCGTGGGAGGCATCTTGGAGGTGCGAGATTTTATGGTTGCCCCTCTTGTAGGAGCAAACATAATTTTGGAAATTGAGTGGTTTCAGGAGTTCCAGCCAGACATTGATTCCGGATTACCTCAAATGTGTCCAAAGCCCAGTAATCATCAAGTGTGAGTGAGCCCTGATTTGGAACTTCCCTCTCATAAGCCACATGCAAGCTAAAACGAGAGATACGGAAAGGCGCACAATGTGCAGTGATTTATATCACACTGCCCAAATGGTAGCCAATGCTTCCGAAAAGTACCAAGCTCTCCATGACAAGTTTGAGAAGATCTTTCTTCGGGACAATCCCCCCCCCCCCCCCCCCCCGGTCTCAACCGGAGCACCACAAGATTGATGTCCTCCCAGCCTCGGATCCCCCTATCCAAGGCAATGGAAACTGAGTTGGACCGCCAACTCCAAGAGTTGTTGCAAGCTGGCTTCATATGCTCTAGTGTGTCGCCATTTGCCACCCCGATCCTGTTTCTCAGGAGACAAAGCGGTTTGACTTGACAAAGAATTTTTCAACGACTTTCCAGCTTTACTGACGAGCCATTTCTGGAGGGCATTGTTTGGTACTAAATTGAACTTCACCCACACATAGACAACCATACAAAAATTTACAATCAATTGGCCTTTGATGTGTTGAAATGTTATGTCCACGATCAGCAAGGTAAGTGGAAATCTTATTAGTCTTGAATGATTCATTTTCTTCAACTATTGGTGGCAGGACTCCTTATGATGCAACGTTTGAAAGACCATTCCAATCACTATCGACCAAAACCTCGTCTTCAGTCCTCCCTGAAACGAACAAATTAATGAAATCTTACCAAGAAATCTTGGAATCAGTCAAAGACAGGATGGCTAAAGCGCAGGAAGCCTACACTCGACATGCCAATAAAGATAGAAGGGATGTGAAATCCTCAGAAGGAGATTTGGTATATCATCGGATAATGAAGCAACGGCTAAATCAGGTGCACAAGCGATGCCCAAAGTTATCTTTCAGAAGCTTCGGACCATTTCCTATCCAAAGAAAGATCAACAAGGTGTCGATGAAGTTGAAGTTACCTTCGAGCTGGACCATGGACGATGTGTTCCATGTCAATTGGCTCAAACCATATGCCGATCCAATCCCTTCAGAGATTAAAGACAAAGCAGAACCAAACATTATTGACGAAACTGAAGTGACGGTTCCCGAGCAGATCCTTTAGCACCGCTTCAAGCACGGTTCCAACTGAAGACAAAGACAATTCCTCACAAAGTTTCAAGACAAAGCAGTTTGACTTAACAAAGAATTTTTCAACGACTTTCCAGGTTTACGGACGAGCCATTTTTGGAGGGCATTGTCTGGTACTAAATTGAACTTTTCCAATGCGGTTCACCCACACATAGACAACCGTACAAAAATTTACAATCAGTTGGCCTTTGATGTGTTGAAATGTTATGTCCACGATCAGCAAGGTAAGTGGGAATCTTATTTTCTTTTAGTCCAAGCAGTCTTGAATGATTCATTTTCTTCAACTATTGGTGGCAGGACTCCTTATGATGCAACGTTTGGAACATAGTAGCGACACGTTTCAAAAAACGCGTTTGAAACGTTTTGGAAACGTTTCAAACCTTTCCCAGAAGTTTGAAACGCGTTTCAAACTTTCCCATCTTGGCATGTGAAAAATCAATACCATATATGATATTTATATGCCAGAATATATGGGATCATTGATAGCATTGATAAAATGATAATATGTTGAATATATGCATGCTTGTATGATGTATCAGGATTTAGTAATAAGTATGTACTATCATCTATGCATAATGGGCCCATGGCCCATGGGATAGCAAATGCCAAATATGCCAAGGCAGTCATCCATGTTCAAACTTCAAACTCAAAGTTTCAAACTTCAATCCTAGATAAAAACAATGCAAGAAAGAAATGAGCCATGGTGTATGCTGAATATGTACAAACTACAAAGTTCAAATGCCAAACTTTAACTTCAAAGGTTGCAGGCTGCAGCCTGCAGGTTTCAATCATGATTCATGAATCAACAATCATAGATAATACTAAATAGACAAATCACATGACACAGAGTCTCAATGGTAAATGCTCATCATAAGTAAGCTCAAGAGTCAATAGTAAATAGTCAAACACAATCCGTGTCACATGTGACACACAGTACATAGTACAAAATAAAGTAGAAAATAGAATCAGGAGTCAGGACTCAGGAGTCATCCTCCTCAGACGGAGACGACGACTCCTCCTCATGGTCATCTCCATCCTCTGATGTCTCTGACTCTGTGCCGGAAGAAGACTCTGCCTCAGCTCCATAAATCTCAGGTTCTGTAGCCGTAGCACTCGTAGAAGCTCCATCTCTAGATGCATGCACTCGTGTGATACGAGCTGGTGCCATCAACTCCTCGTAAAGCATAGCATAGATGTCACGCTCCTCCTGAGGAATATCCGGTACATCCTTCACCAACTCTATGTCAATCTTGTTGACATTCACTTGGCGCGGCTCGATTGGATTGCCTTGTTGCTCAATTAGACGGAGGTTGCAATGACAATAAACCAACCGTTCTAATTGAGCACTGCTCAATTTGTTCCTCTTCTTTGTGTGGAAGAGAGCCCATGTGCTCCAGTTCCTCTCACAAGGCCCAGAGCTGCAATCTTGTGAGAGGACTCGCAATGCAAGGCGTTTCTGTCATAGAAAGGACATAAAACTTTGTAAGTAGTCATGATAAAGCACTAACCTCCCATTGCATCATGATTCATGGCTATTATTGATGTAACATTTGAATACTAAACACTTACCAGTAATGGAGTACCAATCCCATATTTCTCCCACCATGAGACTGGCTGTAGCTGTGTCTCTCTTAGTAGTGCGGTGGATCTTCCAAACACACGGCTCCCATTGCAATATACCAAGAGCTCATCCTCCAATTTTCTCAAGAGATTAATATTACCTCCTGTCCACCTCTGGATGTACTGTTGCCACCCTTCTTCCAACTCCTCGTTGTTGAACTGCTCCTCATTACGCCATAGAGGATGCAGTATATGGGCAACCGAATGGATTGGTCTATGAAACCAATTCCATCTATGGTTCCAAACCTCCCTGATGTCCTGGACCCTATTCATAGACCAAGTCACGAATAACGATTCACCAACAACCAAAGCCAAATAAACCCGACAAGTACAAAACTGGAAAGACATGCATATTGCATATTACATACCTCTCTGCTGATAGAACGGTGCACCGATTCAGGGCTTCTCCAATACGGTCCATGAACTCGTAAAGGAGACCAAGAGTGCTGCCCTCCATGTCTGTGATGCGAAGGACACTGTAAAGAGGCTGAGTGGCCTTCACAAGTGCTTTGACATCATCCCACCAACTCTCTCGCATCACAGCACGCACAAATGCCACTGCCTTGGGCTGCTCTCGATCCTCCCATGCCATCCACTCTCGTGACACAACTGTGCGGAGTAGCCCTTGCTGGACTCTCACTAGCCTCTCAATCACGATGAACATGTACGCAAACCTGGTCTTTGAGGGCTTGAGCAACTCTAGATCACTATGGGCACGGTACATGTAGAGGACTTTTAGCCTCTTGGTAACAAACCTCACCATGCTCCGAGCTATAGCAAAGATCTCAGAAATCCAAGGGATTTTAGCAACATCCTCTATCATGAGGTCAAGACTATGTGCTGCACAAGGAGTCCACACTATCTCTGGGAACTCATCCTAACATTTTGCCCATGGACACACAATTAGAGCCATTGTCAGTAATCACCTGCACCACATGCTGAGCACCAATCTCTAACATTGTCTGGCGTATGTGTTGCCATATAAAGGCTCCTGTCACCACCGTCCCTGTAACTAAAGCATCAATGGCACGCATAAACATTACGCCCTTGCAGGAGGACACCAAAATGTTATAAACATTCCTTTTCCGCATATCTGTCCAACCATCACATAATATGGTGCATCCATATTTATGCCATGTTGCCTTCAAAGGCTCCATCTCAAGCTGTACAAGATCTTTCTCATCTCTCAAGTGCTTCTTGCGTAAGGAGTCATATTTGGGACCCTCCCACTCATACCCAATGCGGCTAATGGCTCTCATGGTCTTCTTCCATCTTGGAGTGCGCACAATGTGAAATGACAAAGCACACTGAATAAACAACCTTGTCAATTCACGGGTGGCCTCAGCAACTGCTGCTTTCTGAAAACGAGCTTTAATGCTTGCACTCTTCAAAGAAGGCCTAATGGGCAAGGAAGACCTGTGGGCACAAGGAGCAGAGGTAGAACCTACAGCCGTTTGACTCTGCATCTCTTGTTCATCACCCACTCTAGCTCTTTTGGTGACATCCTCCTCCTCTTCCTGCATGTCATCATGGCTGCTTCCAAATCCTTTCATGGCTGCTTCTTGCTCCCTCATCCATTGTAGAAGAGAGGCTTTGATATCCTGGGGCACTTTATCACAAGCACCAATGCCTTTGCCTTTTAGACCTGAAAAATGAGCCTTTATCCTGTTTGCAGATCCACCTCAGACCTTATCACAATACTTGCACTTCCATTTTTCAGTGCCTGAACCCCCATGCTTGCCCATGGGAATGACATGAGTCCACATTGAATCTCTAGCACGAGGCATAATGGAAGCCTGGAAGGATGTTGCCCAAATTTCAAGTTTTGAAATTGGTGCAAAAATCAAGCAAAAATATGAAAACAGACAAGTACCAACCTTGCTAGCACGGTGCACAGGTCCCGAGGGGGCGGGTGGCGGAGAAATCACACGAACGAAGGCAAGCGTGGGGAAGGACAGTCAACTTTCTCCTCTGTACTATGCACGGCGTGTTTTTTTTGCTCTCTGGAAAGCGACTGAATCGACTGATATGACCCGTCTTAAATAACATTAAAAAATAAAAAGCCAAGTTTGAAACGCGTTTCAAACTCCCAGACGTTTGAAACGTTTCAAACGGGTCTACTAAAGTTTGAAACGCGTTTCATAGCAACTATGGTTTGGAAGACCATTCCAATCACTATTGACCAGAACCTTGTCTTCAGTCCCTGAAGCGAACAGATTGACGAAGTCTTCCTAAGAAATCTTGGAATAAGTCACAAACAAGATGGCTAAAGCGCAAGAGGCCTACACTCGACATGCCAATAAAGATAGAAGGGATGTGAAATCCTTAGAAGGAGATTGGATATATCATCGGATAGTGAAGCAACGACTGAAACAGATGCGCAAGCGATGCCCAAAGTTATCTTTCAGAAGCTTCGGACCATTTCCTATCCAGAGAAAGATCAACAAGGTGTCAATGAAGTTGAAGTTACCTTCGAGCTGAACCATGGACGATGTGTTCCATGTCAATTGGCTCAAAACATATGCCGATCCAATCCCTTGAGAGATTAAAGACAAAGCAGAACCAAACATTATTGACGAAGCTGAAGTGACGGTTCCCGAGCAAATCCTTTAGCACCGCTTCAAGCACGGTTCCAACCGAAGACACAGACAATTCCTCACAAAGTTTCAAAACAAAGCGGTTTGACTTGACAAAGAATTTTTCAACGACTTTCCAGCTTTACTGACACCAAGCTCGAACCCCATATTGTTCACCCGTCCTCTTGGTTCAAAAGAAGGATGGATCTTTTCGTATGTGTGTGAATTATAGAGCTTTGAATAAGTTTACCATCACAAATCGGTTTCCGATTCCATACATGGACAACATCCTTGACAAGTTGGATGGATCAGCATGCTGTAGCCGAATTGTTCTCAAGAGTGGGTATCATCAAGTGCGTGTGGTGCATGAATGCCCCAGCTACATTCAATAGAACAATGGATCCCATGTTTCGTTGGTACAGGAAATTTACAGGTGTCTTCTTTAATGACATCCTAGTCTTCTCAAAGATCAAAGAAGAGCATAGAGCTCATTTGGCTATTGTTTTTGAAGAACTCCGTAAAAGCATAAACTCTTCATAAATGCAAAGAAGAGTGAGTTCTTCTTGTCAGATATACACTATCTTAGGCATATTGTGTCCAAAGATGGAGTACATATGGATCCTACAAAGATCGATGCAATTCAGAATTGACCTGAATTGAGAGATTGATGCATGAGATCCGTAGTTTTCTTTGAATATGCTCTTATTCCCACAAGTTCATTTGGCACTTTGCATGGATTGCTTCTCCTTTGCATGACTTGACAAAGAAGAAGGCTATGTTCAAATGGAGTGATGCAAAGAGAGATGCATTCCTCAAACTGAAAGATGCAACTACACATGACACATGATCCAGTGTCAATCATTCCGGATTTGCAAAAGCCATTCAGTGTTGAATGTGTTGCATCTAGAAATTGCATCATGATGTGGCTTATGAGAGCCGTAGATTGCATGATGCAGAGCTCTTGGCTGTAATTCATGCACTAACCATATGGAAACATTACGTTCTTGGGACTAATTTCACTATAAAGACATATCACCAGAGTTTTGAGGTATTTTCTTACCCAAACTAAATTGTCGGAGAAGCATATGAGGATGGTCAATTTTCTCTCTATGTTTCATTTTCAGATCTTGCACACTCCAGGAAAGAAGAATGTAGTGGCAGATGCATTGTCACGAAAGCCGTATGTAGCAGCTATCTCGATTGCCTCTCATGGAGACTTGTCTACCATGCATGATTTGGATCATACAGATGCAGATTTTGCCACTATTTGGACTGATTTGATGGCTGGTCATGCACATGCCTCATATGTGATCAAAGCGGGTTATCTTATGAAAGATAATTGCATATGAGTAGTGTCTGACATGAGACAAAAAGATTTTGGATGAGTGCCATGTTCCTCCATATGCTGGTCATAGAGGCATAATGCCTACTACGCACATGATTGAACAGTATTTCTTTTGGCCGGGTATGCGGAAGGACATAGAGGCACATGTACGTGCATGTATCACCTGTCAAAAGGTGAAATTTGATAGACAAAAGGCACCATGTTTGCTTCAGCCATTGCCTATTCCCACGCAACCATGAAAAAGTATTACAATGGATTTCATTATGCACTTGCCACAACCCAACAAGGTAATGATGCTATTTGGACAATTATGGACAGGTTTAGTAAGCAAGCTCACTTCTTGCTGGTCAAGAAGACCATTAAAGCTAAGCATATGGTTAAAATATATCTTGCACAAGTATTCAAGCATCATGGAATGCCGAAGTCCATTGTAGGGGATAGAGATCCCAAGACTACAAGTCTCTTTTGGCGGGCCTTATTTGATAATATGGGCACCAAATTGGACTTCTCATCAACTTATCATCCTCAAATGGATGGGCAAAGTAGTAAGGCTACAAATTCAGCCGTGTTGGATCTCTTAAAATGTTATGTGGCGGATTAGAAGTCTTCTTGGGAGAAGTACTTACCGCTTGTGGAATTTGTATACAACAACACGATGCATGCATCAACGAGACAGTGCCGATAAGCATAGAAGGCAATTTGATGTCAAAGAGAATGATTGGTGAATTCGAGAAAGCAAGACTTGTAAAGAGGCCTGGCAAAGAGGGTGCATACCCTAAGCTTGCAACTAGGTACTATGGGCCTTTTTGAGTGATTGAGAAGATCAATGAAGTGGCTTTCAAATTGGCATCACCTAGTCATTAGCGTATACACAACGCTTTTCATGTGAGTCTCCTTCGCAAGTATGTAGGGCCGGAGCCCAATGAACCGGTCATTGAGGATCCACCAGAAGTGGATGAGCTTGAGGAGATTTTGCAACCAGAACAGATTGTGTATCACAAGGAATGCAAGCTTACTGCAAGCAAAGTTGTCAAGCGTTACCTTGTGAAGTTCAAGTACCATCTTCCCATTGCAGCTAAATGGGTAGATGAAGAGTTCTTTAGAGATTGCCCACACTTGCTTCAGACCTATTTGCATGCTTTTCAATTGCGGGCAACTTTTTAGAAGCCGATGGGAAGGGGGGAAGAGAGGGATGTCACCGTTTGGTCACCCAACTGGTCCACTCATGCTTTCTCATTATAAATACACACTGGACTAACGTCTATGGCAGTTGCATATGCCGAGGATTGATGCCACTTGATATTGTGGACTTGGCTTTTCGTTGGGGCTTGTGCTTGTGCGTACATGCTTGGAAATGCCTCGAGAATTGGTATTCCACTGGGTCTGGTACCTCCTGTACTTGCCTGGAACACGTCTATTTTGGTGGTCTCATGAACGCGGATTGTCCATACCAATGCTACATTGCATAGCATCTTTATGTGCTTGCCTGCAAATTGAGTTTGCATGTTGTTTTCATGCCTGCTTAACTAATGTGTAGTTCACGACGATAAGGAGATGCCCGCCCATGAACCGTTGGTGTCCTCCTGCATAAGCCTCCTTGGCTGTATTTTCTGCACTTGCTCCTTCCCAACTCCATATCTAAGCTTGTTAATGTGTTTTCCAAGAGTGTTCCCACGTGGTATTCACTCTCCTACACACTCCCAATGACTGAAATTCAGCAAAACAGCCCTTATATTTGGGGCAATTTCTGGTCTTTTGGTTGAAAACCCTAATTTCAATCTTTCTTTCTCAAGTTGAACCATAGGGGAAGTCAGAAATGCCCATGACACTATGTACTTGATTCTCCCAAGATTAATATACTCTATTTGAGGGAGGAGCCGGCCATTCCGGCTCATTGTGCGTCTCTTGTCAATTCAACAAATTACATGTTGTCCATGAAAATCTTGGTGTATTTAAGTGTATTGGTTCACATCGTGTTCAACCAAACATTCCACACCGACTGATGGAACTATGAAGTCACGTGCATCTCACACTTGGATGCCACGTGGACATATCTGTATAGCAAGTGCAAGACCCGGCGTGGAAACTAGTTCCTTGTGAGCCCCAATCCAAGACGAGTCAGCCAGGGTTCCAATCTAAGCGACAAAGACTGGTTAGGTGTACAAGTCCCATATATGGTCTTGGTCAAGTGTGCAAGTCTTGCACATGAAGCAATGCCAGTCCGTATTGTGAGTCACCCTCTGGAATGATGACAGGTGTTCTGAGTGTTTGGTTTGTAGCCAGATACCAAGCATATGAGTAGAAGAACATGTAGTTGCATGTAGGAATTGCATCAGTGTTAGGAGAACCCTACACTTTGGGCTAGTGTAACATGCAGAAGCTCGGTGGAAGAATCGATAACTTCAATGTTCACAATTGAGCAATCATTCGCAACGAGGATAACACACAACCTAGGGAAAGATGTGCAGAAATATATATATATATATATATATATATATATATATATATATATATATATATATATATATATATATATATAGAGAGAGAGAGAGAGAGAGAGAGAGAGAGAATTGGACTCAGTATCGGGTCCCGAATACCCTCTGTAGGGCCCCCACCACGAATGATGTACTTGTTTTATTAGAATGATGCAAATTCTGCAAATAAAATCTGGTTCTTGACCTGCACTCTTCACCTTGGCTGAGAGTTTCCCTTGGAATTCAGCAACCTCCTT
Organism: Cibotium barometz; assembly: GCF_041138505.1. Taxonomy (NCBI): domain Eukaryota; kingdom Viridiplantae; phylum Streptophyta; class Polypodiopsida; order Cyatheales; family Cibotiaceae; genus Cibotium; species Cibotium barometz. Next base: position 10,052,745 of record NC_141072.1, on the reverse strand, counting down.
GTGAATTATTAGATGCCTAGATTGGTTTATCTTGGGGTTTTTACACCCACTTCTAATGCTGGTCGGTTGTTTTCTACAGGGGTCGGCCTGCTGCTGAAAACCCCACGACTTGGTCTACCATCCTGGCTGCGCCTGGCTGCCACTGGACCCTGGCCGACAGCCTGCCCAGCTCTTCATTGGGCTGGTGAGCAAAGCCTAGGGCCTTCCTGGCCATTCTTGGGTGGCCTCAAGCCTACCCAATGCCCACACAAGAGATAAAATCTCTCTTCTGGGATAGCCCTAAGGGCTGGACCCCTTCTACATGCAATCCTACATGATTTTCCTACGGATGCCTGGCATCTAGTTGCAAACCAAACACTCACGTCACCAGTCATCATTCCAGAGGGAGACTCACAGTATGGATTGGCATTGCTTCATGTGCAGGACAATGTACACCTGACCTTGGACGCTTAGAGTGGAACCCTGGCTGACTCGTCTTGGATTGGGCTCACATGGGACCAGTTTCCACTACCTTCTGTTCAAATATGTCCACGTGGCATCCAAGTCCGGGATGCACATGACATCCCCTTTTGCTTAACTTGACAGAAGCTGCATAGCCTCCAAATAGTTTGTCAATAAAGCCAACTGTAGAACACTTGTGCCTATGTGTGCTAGGGTTTTTTGAATATAGAAAGAAGAGCGCGGTGGAATCACATATACAACACACACACAAAAGTTCTAAACTACTTCTCTATATTATGTACAAGAAAGAAGTAATACGACTAAAATTCAAGTACAAGATGTGGCTGAGAATGAAGATGTCAAATCACAACCCTGTGACCTGGTATACACTCTTGGCTAGCACTTCGTCCACAAAGAAATACTCTATGAAGTCCAACACTGAGGAGAGCAGATAAATATGCCATTTGGCTACCAACGTATATATGCGCATCAATGCTCCTAGTCGGCCAGTAGTATTGTTGTCGGCCAACCATACCCAATTGCCACATCATCAATGCCACATCATCAGTGCCACATCACCACCACCACGTCATCACTGCCATATGTCACTTGTCACTTACATTGTTGGACTCGGCTCGTCGGTTGCTATCTGATGTCTGGCTCTCCGCTGCATACTCGCAGGTGTCTGACAACAGCTATGAAGAAGCCTCTTGGGGAGCTTGCTACTTAGCCTTTATCTGCCATAGTGCCTTGAAATCCTTGGCCAATCTTCATACACTTGGTTGTACTTTTGGACTCTGGCTGCCCACTCCTCAACAATTGACAAGGTTGAAGTCACTCTCCCACTAGAAGGGGCCTTACTTGTAGTGGTCAAACCGGTTTCTCGTGTGTAACCGTCCATAACTTTGTAGTGCTAATGACAACCGTCTCGAGATCTTCGATGCCTTCTCTCGTGACACAATCACTTTGTGTCTCGAGATCTTCGATACATGCTCTCGTGATGCTGGCAAGGGTTGCAACCCTTCACAGTGAGGAAGGGTGGGTGGGATAGGGGAGCACCAATACACGAGAAAGGACCCAAATAATGACTTTTCCCAAACTTGGACTTGTGCACTCCTAGACCTAGGGGCTCTACCCTAACCAAAAAGTCAACGCACACAGGTACCAAAAAAGAAAAAATTTGTAGGTTCACTAGGCTCTGATACCAACTTTAGAACACTTGTGCCTATGTGCTAGGGATTTCAGAGATAGAAAAGAGTGCAGCTGAATCACACATACAGCGCACACAAGAATTCTTAACTACTACTCTGTATTTATGTACAGGAAATAACTGTTACAACAAGAATTCATGTACAAATGATCTGGCTGAGTGAAAACATCAACTGCAGCAAAATGACCTACTGTATACTTCAAGCAAGCACTTCGCCTACAGAGAAACGTTCTGTGAAGTCCAACATTGAGAAAGCAAACGATTATCCCAATTTCCCAATGTATGTATATATAGACGTCAATATGCTGGTCAGCCTGTTTATAATACCCACAACTAGGTAAAATAAACCCACAACTATAGATAAAATGCTACGTTTACACTTAAGGAGGCTGCCCGCCTTACCCAGGCCCTGCCCAGCTGCCCATAATGCTGCCCATCTTGCCCAGGCCCCTGCCGTACCTGTGCGCCAGCCTCAGCCAATGGTCAGCTGCCACGTGGCACTCCTACAGTAGAGGTGTGTCACACACATGCCACATGACATGTCCATTTTCATACATGTACTTATTGAAAAGATCACATTCAATGATCAAAACAGAGCAAAATCACAGAAAACACACTGCAACCTTCCTTTCCTTTAAAGGTTTTTGAGGTTTTCCGTGGCCCCTGGAAAAACCATAAGGTTTGAGAAAACGATATTATTTATCTATTTACATAAGAACATGATTTGATAAATAAGAAGAGATGGGAAGCCAACCTTTGGCAATGCCTGCTGCAGCTGATCCTCAGGCTTAGGCAGACCTGCAGATGCCTCCCTTCCATTGATATTCAATCCAAATGTACCTCCTGTTAATTCAGGATTCAATGCTTCTAGCTTATTTTTGAGTTCCTCCAAGCGTGAATATTGAGATGCAGCGCTCTCTTGTACCTAAAAAGAGCAACAAAACACCACTTTGGAAAACAGACCAAGTGTTTATGGTTCATGCAATCAAAATTGATTCCTAAAACTCACTGCTAAAGCTTTGCCAATCCTAAAGAATCAGAGCAAATATCAGAGGCTACAACATGCCTACCAGTCGGTTGAGGTCTTCACATAGCCTATGTTTGTTTTCCTCCTCTTCCTTCAATACTTTGGCAGCAGCCTCCCAAGCCTAAAATCAATAGCTTTATAAATACTTAGAAACTAGAATTTTACCAAAAGTTCTGACGTAATGTCAATATCAAGCAGCCTTACCCAATCCAAACTTTTGTGAGCAGAAGTAAGACCAGTTCATTACATTTCATTAGCATCTAAGAAGACACAGCCAAACCTTAACCTTTTTAGCCTGCTCCTCCCTCTGCTTTGCAACCTTAATCTTTTCTGCAGAAAGCTCTATCTTCTTTCGAAGGTGCTCAAGGGCTGGACAGATGAAGCAAGTATTAAGTAAATCCAATGAAGACATAACAACTGTGTGCTTTTCCTTCAGAGACCAACCTGCCTTCTTTGGTCCAGCAGTAAGCTTGATTTCAAAAGCAAGTGAAGCCAGTTCTCGTTCTACATTTCGAATTTTAGAATAGTTGTCTTGAATATATCTGTTAAACAACCAAAAAGGAACATGTAAAGCATACACCAACAAGCAGCAGGAGAACTGCTTGATACAAAACAGTTGCAATGTGCTCAACATGTAACACACTCCCCCTCTATCCTTCTTTAGGATAAATCCCATCACTTCCACTGTTTTTTCCTTGCAACTAGGTTGCATGAAACGTTTCTGTTAGAGAAACGTCATAGGACAGGAAACGCGAGGAAACGGCAAACCTATGTGGATGGAAACACCGAGGGTAGGTTGAGTTTCAGAGCCAATATACAGTGCAAAACATAAACGAAACATTAAAAACACATTTAAAAGAAAGAATTTCTCCGAGTTTCTCATGAATCAAACATTGGGAGACAAATACATGAGTGACAAACACATAGGTGACATATCAATGACATAATACGTTTACATAGATTCCACAATTTCATCATCAAGTAGATTCTCAATACATGCTTCTAAAGCATCCTCTTCCAATACATCCCACTGCTGGCATGGCCCTGAGACATAGGAAGCCTCCTTCCTAGATATTAACCTGAGGTTGCTATGCACATATACACCACGTCCTCAGCTTTCTTATGACCTAGTCGATTGCGATTAACCGAATGAATAAACCCATAAGTAGACCAATTGCACTCACAAGCTGAGGCACTAGACACCCTAGACAACACCTGATGGCCAATCTTTGCAAATGTGGAGCATCTGTGCCATGATTCTCCCACCATGCAGGAGGCATTGTCTAAATAGTTTCTGCACCGTCGCCAAAGTCCCCCTTCAATCCAATGCATTCGGACAACTGCTTCTTGTATTTTGACTTCTCAGCAAGATCTTTGCCCACCCTATCCAATATCTTCGTCCACCCTCTCATCACATCCTTGTCAGTATGCGGGTTCTTTGAAAACCATCTTGGATTGAGAAGGAAAGCTATTGAATGAAGAGGTGAATGCAGCATTTCCCACCTTTCTTGCACAAGTGCTCATATCTCCTCATAATGAGAATCCCCCTCTATCTCTTCTTTCAATAGCTCCTTGATCTTCTCCAGCATTTGATCAATGCCTTCATACACAACACCCATGGATGGCTCATCTTTGTCGACCATGCGAAGCATGGCCATAACTAGCCACAAAACCTTCACATAGTTCTCCACATTAGCCCAAAATGCATCTGACAAGATCTTGTTTTCAATTACCTTGGCTGCACATTAGCCCAAAATGCATCTGACAAGATCTTGTTTTCAATTACCTTGGCTGGCTCATTATGGACCTCCAAGCATCCCTGTAACAAGATGCTTGAGTGAACTCTTTACCTTCACTAGTCAACGCAGCATAATGAAGTTAGAGGCAAATGTATCCCCTGGCCTGATTAGCTTGAGTTTGGAGAGCTTACCAAACATGGCTCTTGTGGCATCATGATTTGCAATAAATTGTTGAACCTCCTTGCCGCTTGTGATTGCCTCCTCCATCCAAGTGATAGTGGCCAAATCCTTCAACAACAAATTCAAGCAGTGAGTTGCACAAGGAGTCCAAAAAATATGAGGGAACTCCTTACCCACCAAGTGTCCTGCAAGCTTGCAATTTGCTCCATTGTCCGTGATAATTTGCATCACATTCTCAACGCCTACTTCCCTGATGATATCCTTCAAAGCCGCTACAATAAATTGTCCTGTTTTCTGACTCCCGCTAGTGTCAACAGATTTCTTAAATACAACACCCCTTGCACTTGAGACCATAAAATTAAGGAGTGGCCTCTTAGTTGTGTCTGTCCATCCATCAGAGACTATGGAGCAACCAACCATAATGAGGCCAAGTAGACTCAACGATGGAGAGACGGGAACATACCCTTGATCTTTCATTGTCTAGAAGTGTGGTCCGCAGCTTCTCGTGGTTGGGAGGCTTGTATCCTTTGCCAAAAGATGCTATCGCTGACAACATTGCATGGAAATACGGGGAGGGAGCCAATGCAAAAGCAAGACCACACGCGTAGAAGAAACGAGCCACCGCCTCATCTACCTCCTCTCTGGACTGCTCCTTGAACATGCCTTGCAAAGAGGGTTGTGTAACTTGTGGCACCAATGTCTTCTTGGCTTTGCTTCTTGAGAGCACTCTCATGGTCCTCCCGAACCATATTTGCCCGGTCTTCAAGAGTAACCTTGCAACAAACCTGAATACCTTCCCTTGTTATGCCAAGCAAATGGGCTCGCACTCGAAGATAGGAGCCAGCAAACTCAATCTTGCAGAAGCTACACTTCCATTTCTTGCTTCCCCCTTTACTGAATGCGGCTATAGGAGTGACATACTTCCAAAGGGGCTCAGGGGTGACTGGTGGTTTGGGCTTGAATGGGTTCACAAGAGGCATTGCGGAAGTCGATGGTGAGGAAAACATTGTTGGAGTCACCTAAATGCAAGGGCTCTTCTTGTTTGAGGTGGGTTTTTTCGCTCAGACTCAAGAGTCTTGGTGGAAAGCCACCCTGGAACCAGCACAATCTCAATGCATTTGCAATTTAGGGCTCTTTTTCGAATAGCATCAAGTAGTGAGAGAGTTTTTGATGTCAAGGGGGCGTCTGCAAGATGAGAAAAAGCACAGTTCTCGGGGCACAATGAAAGCACAAGCACGGGAGAGGTTTGGTTTGGTTTGTTGAACCAATCTTCTCTTCCTGCATGAACTTGTAGGCGTGCAAGTGGTGCGCATGGGAGAGTGCAGGAGTGCAGGTGTGCTGGGAAGCAAAAAAACGTAGAGAACGTGCGCTGCAAAGGAAAAAAACGTAGCTTAGTTTTTTTTTTCCTAAATCTCTGCCATGTGGCCAATTTTTGGCCCTTTTTTTAAAGGTAAGGTTGGTTTTTTAAAGAAGGGCAAACCTTCGAAAAACGCCGTTTCCCTCACGTTTCCAACATGGGAAACATGCACACCAGCCGGAAAACGGGAAAACGACGTTTCACCGCCTCCAACCCACGTTTCCTGCAACAAAGCCTTTCAATCCACTTCTTGGAAAACAGGAGAGTCCTCCTTTGAAGGACAAAGCCACTTTGCAATAAGCATCTTCTCCATCACAGAAAAAGCCACAATCTGAGAGCTTTAAAAAAGCAATGATCATAATTTTGAATTTTAGAATAGATGTCTGAAATATATCTATTAAACAACCGAAAAGGAACATGTAAACCATACACTAACAAGACGCAGAAGAACTGCTTGATACAAACGGTTGCAATGTGCTCCACATGTAACACACTCCCCCTCTATCCTTCTTTAGGATAAATCCTATCACTTCCACTGTTGTTTCCTTGCAATCCACTTCTTGGAAACCAGGAGAGTCATCCTTTGAAGGAGGGCAAAGCCACTTTGCAATAAGCATCATCTCCATCACAGAAAAAGCCACAATCTGAGAGCTTTAAAAAAACAATGATCGTATACCTCCTTTGATGAGTGCTCACGAGTATCAGCACAAGACATTGATTGAAGAAGAGGCTTACTCATACTTGAGACAAAGTAACACTTGTTATATTGAAATTTGAAATTGAGTTCTCCTTCTTATTCCAACAATGAGACAAAAGTCATACTAAACCATCTATCTTATTTCTTTAGCTATTACAGCAAATACCTTTCCTGAGTCCTCTCCATCACCTCAAAACTAACTGTTCTTAAGCTGCTTCAAACCTAGATGAGCAAACGCATAAAACCCACACAGAAGGAGCTCCATTTGAATTCCGCGCCAAAAGTCCTTGGTGTTTTGGCGCACCTACTACTTACATTAAAGGGGTCGGCAAAGCATGTTGTTCAATAGCTTGCCATCAACAACATTGCAACCTGCTCTTGAAGCCTATAAGATGAGACATGAAGCAATTTTCAGTCTACGTGACAGACAGACAGACAATTGGAACCGGCTCTTTGAAGGTCTCTCAATCTGCTTAAGTGCCTTTTCTACCAAACCTAATCAAGCAAATGAACATCACAAAATAATCATGATGCAACACTATTTGTGATTGAAACGAAGCTGCCCATAACTTTTTTTTTGCACCTTAATATGATAGGATATGCCTATTGACTTGAAAATTAAAACTACTCCCTGAACCCCACATTCTTTGGCCTACCTTCTATTCCTCAAAAACCTATCTGACTCATTTTTACATTTTCAAAGTTATTCCAAAAACTCTTGTTCTCTACGGACCAAATCCACAAGCTCTCTAACTCCCTAAAAATGCCACCCACCGTTTTGAGAATTGAAAGAATGATGATCAAAGCATAGTCTCTTGCTTATTGGCAAAACATCCCAAATAAGAGCATATTCTGCTTCAATAAACATACGAGGCGCTCAGTGAAGCAGTTAATACTCAACAACCAAACCCTCTCCACAACCTAGAAAATGATGTAGCTTGCAGTTCGTGTTCACTGTTGTTGCCCCCATTGTTGTTGCTTGCACTCGAAGCTGATGCTTCTGACACATTCTTCAAAAACGCTTCTCCCACCCGACCACACGTCAATACAATCCATCATCCCATCAAGCACACCTAGGCAGTCTACACATTTGAACCATCCATCACAAATGCCTTCTACACAGAAAATTCAAGCTAGACCCCTTCTCCATTCAGCAGCCGGGAAACTAGTTCAAGAAAATTTCATCAACAATTTATCCAATTGCACAGCCTTCCAAGAAACATATTCTTGACGAGGAGGACTAAATGAAATAGGTGAACCTACTGGCCTGCCCCATTCAAAACGGGAACATCCAGGGCTTGGCTATTCCAAATTCCTTGCAGCAAACAAGAATAGACAAAGCGCTCAAACTGTACAAGGCAGAGCAAAGTCTTAGCGCCATTGCTGTAGCTTTGTATGGATCGTACTATAGCATCATGCCAATGGATCAACTCTTGCCATGGAACAGTTGCATATTTCTAATGATGGCAAATGTTGCCCATATTAGCATGCCACATGATGAGGCATAATTAATAATCATGGGCAATGCCAAACCATAAAAGACGGACAAGTAGGCACTTCACCCAGGCAATGAACGAGGCAATATGCCACATGGCGTTACCTTAAAAGACGTAAGGGCAGTGGCAAGGCATGCTAAGATGTTCAAAGTATTGTAAAAACTTGTCAAATTCTTCATGTTTCAGCATGGAAAGGTTGATCATAACCAGGAAAGGAAGACAAAGACGGCAAACAGAGAGAGAATATCACTCACTTCTTAAGCTCCAGTTCCTTCTCTTCAAGGACCTGGAAAATCAGGAAAACTAAAAGATCAAGAAAGAACTGAAATGCTGGAAATGCAAGTCAAAACAGTGAATTTTTTCATGAAATTGCAGGCAAATACCATAGCTAAGATGAAGAAATCCAATCAATGATGACAATATAATAAACCACGGCAAGAAAAATGTACCTTCTCGGTATAAGCGATTACAGGAGGATCCATGGCAAGGCCATCTGGCCCGACCTGAGGAACAAGGTGCGCTGAAGATCCCATGATGCTGTGTATAAGTAAAATTTCCTACTGAGCAGGCAGGGGATTTATAGAGGATCCTCGTTCCATCACTTGCGCAGGGAAGGGTTTCTGAACGAGATTTGTTCCATCGTTGTGCAGATTAGGGTTTCCGACCCACCATCGTGGAGATTATGGTTTTCATCTTAGCAAGCTAAAATGCAAAGGTTTATGCCTTCTTTTTTACAAAGCAGGGTTTCCAACTAGCTGGTTAACGGCCAGTAGATCTGCGTAACACGAGCAACTCGTTTGAAACGAAAAGAAAAAATCCTTTGGAAATGGCCATGTCTCCATCCTAATAAATAAATAGGGTAAATATATATTTATTACTTTTAGTATCAATTATAAGTTAAAGAATGTTGTCCCGCCAATCCTCGGCCACATGGTAACTACACCGTTAAAATCCACGTGGCAAGCCATGAAGGTTTATAGGCCTACATAGGTACCTATAAATGGTGGGTTTATGAAGAGGCAATGTAATGGTTTACTTTTATATTTTCTTGCTCAAAAAACACGTGAAAAATTGCCTTCTTAGCTAATCAAACTTTAGCAAGGTCATTACCTTTCTATTTTCCTTGTGGTAGGTGAGCACCTGTGATTTCCATAGTTTTGTGACATTCAATTTCTTCTATTGCTTGGGAACTCCAATCCTAAGAAAGTGCTCATTTGCCTTGTGCCAAATCTATTGTCCATATAAAAGACACATAAAACAAAAATTAAAAAACTAGAGTGCTAGTGTGTCACTAGGATATGCAACATTTACATTACTACAAGATTTCGGGTTTTTTAATACTAGAAGGGGATTGCATTGACAATAGGTGCCATGTGAGAAACATAGGTTTCAGATTATGGGAAAATTTTGAATTAGGGCATTTTTATCATGATTAACGATCCATTTGCCTTCTTCATGTGCCACTCAAACTTCAAAAAGTTTAATATCTTTTTGCTTCAGTTTTGTTAAGTGCAAAGCTTTCCTTCTTGCTTGCTTGATTGTAGGATGCATGCTTGTGTGTGTGGATGGAGTGTGTTTGAGTGAGTGTGCATGCTTGCTTACTTGAGTGAGAGTGTGATTAAGGATGCATGTGGAGAAGAAGGTGGTTCAAGCTTTCTAGCTTAGCCATTACCTTTTGGAAGGATTAATTGGTTGATTAGAGAGTAGAGGAAGGGCTCAGACAAGAGGGGTTGATTAGAGAATAGAGGAAGGGAGAGGGGTTGACACATAGAACTATGGTTCCTTGCTAGGGAGCAAGAAGGTTCTTCACTTGAATAACTGGCGTCATTGCCAAGGATCAAACTAGTCTTCGATGAGGTAAGGAAGTAGAGCTATTTTTTAACGTAAAAATCTTCTATTATTCTCCTTGGTAGAGTGTTGAGGAAATGTGTTCTAGAGTAGGATTTGATTATGTGTGCTATTGGTGTGATTAGGAGTGGATTTGTATGATTAGAGTAGGCTTTACTTCTAACCTTAACCACTTTCAGACTTGGTCATCAGCAATCTAGATCTAGACGCAAATTTAATGATCATGATCCCAGACGATTCAGATCGTGGTGGTCAACAAAAATTCAAAAGAAGAAAAAACATAGTTTCTTACAGATTTTTGATTTTTCATGGTTTTTCTTAATGTTTTGTTGGATTTTTTGACATGATAAGGTTGCTTAGTCACACTCTAATGTCACGATTTTTTCAACTCAATTTAACAAAAAATAACAACTACAAAGAATAATACCTTGATTAAGCTAATCTTGGTAAAAAATGCAAAAATGCTAATGTACACTAATGTTTTAATTAATCAAGGTTAATGCTCATAGTCATGATGAAGTCAACCAAGTGGAGAGATAACCTACCTCAATCACACCTGGAGCAAATCTGTCATCTTGGGGATTCCCAATGTCTTGTCAAGGGAGAGTGGGTGGGAGAAGAGGCTGCAACTGCTATGCAAAGTACACAAGGAGGGCATTTCAACTTATAAGACTGAGCACCTATGCCCACACATGGATGTTAATCCTTAAGCTAAGGACTTGCTTGTATGGAAGATGTGGATGGATGTGTGGATAATGTGGATTGATGTGGATGGATGTATGGATGATGTGGATTGGTGTGGATGAATGATGGAACAAAGAATTCTATTTTTTGTTCCATGGGAGTGGTGGAATGAAGTCAACCAAGTGGAGAGATAACCTACCTCAATCACACCTGGGAGAGCTTGCTCTTCATTCCACCACTCCCATGGAACAAAGAATATAAGAGAGATAACCTGCCTCAATCACACCTGGGAGAGCTTGCTCTTCGTTCCACCACTCCCATGGAACAAAGAATATAACTCTCCACTTGGTTGACTTCATCATGACTATGAGCATTAACCTTGAGTGTACATTAGCATTTTTGCATTTTTTACCAAGATTAGCTTAATCAAGGTATTATTCTTTGTAGTTGTTATTTTTTGTTAAATTGAGTTGAAAAAATCGTGACATTAGAGTGTGACTAAGCAACCTTATCATGTCAAAAAATCCAACAAAACATTAAGAAAAACCATGAAAAATCAAAAATCTATAAGAAACTATGTTTTTTCTTCTTTTGAATTTTTGGATAGTTGACCACGATTTGGATCGTCTGGGATCATGATCATCAAATTTGCATCCAGATCTAGATTGCTGATGACCAAGTCTAAGAGTGGTTAATGAGGGACTATATATGTAAATGATCTTCTTAACCACACACCTAAGCATAAAGAATGGGGGCTATCGAGGTACTAATCAAATATTCTCTTGTAAGAGGGTATAAGGTTTAGTAAAGTCCCCTGTAGTACCACCACGTACATAGAAATCGGTGTTGGCTACCATCATTATGCGATCCCAAATCCGGATCATCGACCCTCAATCCCAATCGTCACCAATCTTATTCTTAGATCATCCTAGAACCAGATCGCTTAGAGCTTGGATCACCTACCTTTCATATTGTTACCGATTTCGGATCACGCTTTCTCAACTTAGATCGTGGATATTTCTCGATCGTCGATCCTATCTCCAAATCGTTGACAATCTAGATCATAGCCATATTAAGATCGTCGATCCAATCCTTGGATCGTCAAGATATTCCGATCACTGGACGTCCATATTATAGCTTGTTTAGATCGCGGCCTGTTTAGATTGTACATCCAAGCCGCCCATCTGTCATCCCGGTTGTCGATTAGACTAGATTCCAAAGAGTGAAAAAAAAAACAAGAAAAGACAAACTTTCTTGTATGTTTTTTCTTTGCTTCTGTAAGTTTATTGTTTTCTTATAAAAAATATTGAAAAATATAAAAACATTATATGAAGAGCATTAAAAATTCCATTAAAAATTCCATTAAAAAACATTGTTTTCTTATAAAAAATCTTGAAAAGCACAAAAACGTTATAAAACGACCATTAAAAAACCCAAAAATCATCATAAAAAGAATTCTTGCAAGAGATTATGCTGAATTAAGTGCTTATGCATTTGCAATCAAGTCAACTCATTATGCCCAGTCTTATTCTAGCCTAAGCTTTCAATTTATCTCACGTAAGCACCAACATTAGGGAGTAGTATTGGACCATGTTTAGAATTGACCTCCCTCATTGTGCTGGACACTAGTTTGGAAGAAGCAAACTAGCAAGTCCTTCACAAATAGAAGAGACTCGATCAGTACGATGGACTTTGTAGAGCTTTTGAAAGTGAGGATGGAGCTAGGTGAGCATCAAGAAATCATCGATAAATTGTCATGAAGGGTTGAAAGATCTCAAGTAGCTTGTCCTACTATAGAGAGAGACGTGCCATGAGTGAGAATGTTGAGGAACAAGCTCGCATTCAAATGATAAGTGATACCTATGTGATGCAGCGCTATGGATATCATGAAACTGCAAAAGTTCCCATCTAAATTGACCATAATTGGGGTGCCCTTAGAGCGATGATCACTTCTCGTCGCTATACCAGGGCATGATTCAGAGATCTTGCATAACCTAAAAGCTGTAGTCGCTTCACGTCGATGGACACGAGTTCTATGACCCAGAGTGAGATATGTACATCCCTATGCAAGGCTCCTCTAGTATTCGGCCATTTGGTGTGCCAACAGGGGCACAAGGACATCATAGAGTCTTGAGAGTTCAAGAGCTCGCACATAGCCAATTGTGTCTCAACCTCCAAATGTGATAGATTCTTTTTGAGGAGAGTTAGAGTAAATTAAGGCGATATAGGCCAATGGGAGGATGCCCATGGCAACATTTTTAACATCACCAATGTACAAAGGGATGTAGAGGGAAACCACAAGTTCCTCTAGTTAGCAAGTGTTCTCATCCGCCGAGTGTACGCGGATGAGGACAGTAACATATACATCCTAAGAGTGGCTGAGGAAGTGAGAAGGATGGAAAGGTCTAGGCAAGGGGGAGTTTTCCAATTGAATACAAACCTAGAACATAGGACTTCGTGGCCTAGTGAAGTGAGTATCTCTTTTAAGGAAATCACCTTGAGACCAGGAAGTGCAGCGTGTAAGCAAAGAGTTTTCTTTTTACTATGCAAGGGAAACAAACTGCATACCTGAAGTTGGGGTGAGGCTTCCCTCCACATTAGAACCAATATGGGGAAATGTTCAACTGCCATGGGGATGAGGACCGTTAGGCAAGAGCCTTTCGAAAGAACTAGGTTGGTAAACCCGCAATTGAGCTAGTAGTGCTAATTCAATGATAATGGGGAACCACGAGAGTTGACAGCAAAGACTATAGAGCCTCAAGTGTACCAATAGCTCATGGAGCACCGATATATGGATCTTGATGATTCATTTAGGCTTTTTTACTCCCTGAATAACTAAGGGAAGCATCGTTTGGGGTGTCAACATATCGATATGTGGGACCATCCTATATGTAGGTACCTCCCAAAATGGAACCCACGCACATGGCTATAATGGCTCTTGAGCCAGTTATAGAACTAATAGAGATCGAGTTCAAAACTCATATAACCCCATGAACAAGAAGAAACATCGATGTTGTTTCGCATTAATCAGACCTACCAGGGGATTGAAGGGGAGGAAGTGGAATATGTCCTAGGATAAGACCCTCTCTCATAGCCAAGCTGATTTTAAATTTTAATGGAATGGGAGATTCCCACAGCTTCATAGACTTTGATGATAACGTTACTCGCATCCTAACCACAAATAGTCGAAGGTTAAAATTAGGACTAAGACGAAACCCAGCATTGAAAGCCAAGATACAAAGAAGGCTGAGGCACCCCCAAGAGTGTCGAGACATAGCAAATGATGCAATCAAAGGACTCGGAGGATTACTCAAAGCTGTGGACCGAGAGAGTTAGGCCATTCTCATTTATATCCTAGATAAGAATTGATGTGGTGTGTTGTTTATAGAAGTAACCACATAGCTTATGAATGCCTAATCCTTAAAGCGAGAGCAAACCAGTGGTGTGGGTATTATAGAAGATACAAAAATCATGAATCAACTAACTATTACCATGTCCAACACACAAGAGGAGGATTGGAGTGCCAGCATTGATGGCACCCCCATAACCATTAACTTTGCCAATGCAACCTTCCAATGGTGGAGACATAGCTTACCCAAGTAGGAACCCAATTATTGTTAGGAGTATTACCATGCCCAACACAAGAGAAGGATTGGAGTGCCAGCATTGATGGCACCCCCATAACCATTAGCTTTGCCAACGCCACCTTCCAATGGTGGAGACATAGCTTACCCAACTAGGAACCCAATTATTGTTAGGAGTCCTTAGAAGAACATGGACATTTCACCTCCAGTATTACCTCCTCAACTAGCTCCACTAGGAACTACTCCTACGAGACCAGGTGAGACTGAGCTGAATTATAGATGAACCTCTTACCGCACCTGAATTCTATGTTGAATAGACATGGCGATTGGAAGCCCACCAAGGGGTGAACACCACATGGCCCAACATGGATATTTGATGCTAGACCACCTTAATGCAAATAGCATCAAGAGATTACAGACCAAGAGATATCACACACCAAGGCAAGCTCCTTAGCTTACTTATACCTAAGTAGCTGATTACACAATGAGAGCTAACCTAGAAGCAAATGGTACAAAGTGTGGCATTGTTCACTTAACCAGTGAGACTACCCTCTTAAACCAATAACTCTAAATCCTTTGATGAGTACATCATCTCCTGCCACCACGGGGTTGGAGATAGTCAATATGTCATGTCCCCAACATCATCTTCAGACGATGAAATAAAAGTATCATTGAGATTGTGACAAGGGCCCAAGCCAAGCAGTTGTTGGGGAAGATCAAGTAGCCAACTTCTTCCACATTAGAAATATTGTGACAAGGACCCAAGCAAGCAATTGCAAGACCTTCTTCTACATTAGAAACCCCTAAAAGCAAAAAAGGGAAAAGAAAGAGTACATGCCGTAACAAAGGGAAGGCACAAGACGTGCCAAACGAGCTTACAATAGAACCACTTGAGCCAAGAACTTCCCAAAGTTATAAGGTGGAACATGAAACCAAAGAAAAATAACAACTTGAGCTAAGATCTTACCAAAGTTATAAGGTGGAATAGGAAACCAAAGAAAAAGAACCTAGGCACCTACTAAGTTATTTTGAAATTGAGGATGTTATATATACCTCCACTCAAATTACCTTAGAAGAAGAGCGGGAGGTGGGAAACCTCAACAAGCTAATTCTCATGGAGAGAACATAAGAACTTAAGGAGAAAGCCCAAAGAGTATCGCAAGAATCTAAGGGATGATCCATGATATATTGGGATCAAAATCTCCTATTCAAATCACTTTGGATGAGGAATGAGGGACGGAAAGCGATGATGAATCAATCCCAATAGGATGGACGAGCTCCTAGAAATGGCCAAGAAAGCTGTGGAAGAACAATTACCCTAGAAGAAGAGCACATACAAAATATAAGAACTTAGGGATATAGCCTAGAGAGTGTGGTAAGCCCATAGGGATGAGAGACGCAGACAAATCAGGAATCCTATGGATGATCTAGGGTACATTGAGATTGAAGATGTTATGGAACCTCCGATTCAAATCACTTTGGACAAAGAATGAGGGACAAAAAGTAGTGATGAATCAATCCTAATGGATGGAAAGGATGAGCTCTTGGATCAATCCTAATGAATAGAAAGGATAAACTCTTGGAAATGGCCAAGAAGGCAGTCGAAGGACATTACCAACCAAGACCAAAGTATGACAAAGACCTTCTAAAGAAACTACAAGAATACCCAAACCCAAGAGACGAGATCACAAGATTGAATAAGGCAGATGAAGTCAAGCAAAAAAATCTAGCTAGAAATAAAAAGACCTATTGGGCCAATCTCCTTGCTTCCACCAAAGATCCTAAAACAAAGACCATCAAATTTGGTCTTAGAAGCAAGATATAAAAGAAGTGTCTCCAGTAAAGAATCAGGAAAAGAATCACCACTAATGACCACTTAGGAGAAACATTGAAAACTTAGGAAACTCTAAAAAAACAAGAAATTGAGAAGGAAAATCCAAGACGAGCCGTTAGAGTCGGAACACAATGAAAACATGAGAGGGAGCAAATGATTCACAAGAGGTAGCTTGCACTCGAAGAAACCATGATGGGAAAGAAATGGGCATGCGGATGTCACAAAATTCAAAATGTAACTCCTTACAGAACATGCCTTTGTGCAGCATTTCTGATGATGAGTCGATGATCATAGCCAATGTGCCTTCAATAAGGTCCAAACATAAGCGGGAGCCTTGAGGGCAATCCCCTCCTGTGACTATTTCAATGGTTGAGCACTTGAAAGGAAAACCAAAGAATGAAGTCCACCAAAGGATGAATAAGTAGAATAAGCTATTAGGAGATCAAGTGAGACTGACCAAGAAGCTAAGGAATATATAAAGACGTACATATTAGTGTAGTGGGTAAGTACTTTAAAGGAGATGACATGAACGCCACCATTCTAATCAAATTAGATGGCATGACCATGACTACAATCCTAGATGGGGGAGTAGGAGTGAGCATAGCTACCAAAAAAATGTGGCAAAGATGGGGAAGCAAGACCTTGAAACCTTTTAAGATCGTCCTTAAATTAGCTGATGGTAATTTAGGAACACCTATAGGAATCTTGAAGGAATGTAGCCTAGCCTATGAGCATACCTTTGCTATTATTGAGTTTGGAAGGCCCACTAATGTGATGTTATTCTTGAACGTCCTTTCATGCATCAAAATTAATATACGAATGGGGAAGAGATAACATCTACCTCTAGGAAGGTAGTACCATCGAGGTGAACCTAAAGAACCATTCCTATAGGGATGTTACTAGGACGCCTATTAATGACTTAGGTGGTTTGATATGACAACGCTCTTGGAGAGCTTAAATCTATGTCAATTAAACGAGCATAGCTATAAGAGGTGCAAGTAAGAGGAGGAAACTTCCATTGCTTCATCTGCTTAACCTTGAGGAGGAGGAAAAGTGGTTGCATGTATTGGCTTCAATGGACACATATCCAAGGGCCACCAGAACTCAACTATGTGTGACAGAGTTAACACCATTGTTCCTATCAAAACTATATCCACCATACTTATAAAACCAGAAGGGGTTGAATGGATTGAGAACTTTGAAGAAACAATCCCAAAGAAATGCATCATTGTACCACTTAGAGGCTTCATTGCAAAGCTTTGAGCCAAGTTGCACCTAAGAGTTGGTTGATGACGATGAAAAGGACGAGGATGCGGTAGCCCACATAAACTCTCCATTTTCCATTTTTCTTTAGTACCAAAATTGTGAATAGTCATTCAATACTCGACACTTCTGTGATAAAACCCACATTGAGAAGGTTTGACCCTCTTGGCATAGTTTAGGTTCATGCAGTCTCTGTTCCTCCATTGGCTACAAGCTAGCTGTTATTGTGCTACTTATACTGGTTGGGTGCAAATATGGTTCTTTACCAATGTGCATTTTAAAATTATGAGAGAAGACTGCAAGGTAATCATTAATGAAGCACATGGAGCACACATGTAGGAGCAACAAGAGGGAACTTTACTACAATTACTGCATAGAACACTCTTTAAGTGTGGGACTCTAAATATGATTAATCGTATAAATGTTTGCTCCCATGTGATCAATGTGTCAAAGAACTAGTCAACCGATGTGGCAAGTGACATGATACCTCTTAGCCTAATCCTAGCATTCAAACCTTTCATCTAATGGGATCCGAATTTCATGGGACCTTTCAAAAGAAGTTAACCCCAGGCAAAAATAAGTACATAGTTGTACAACTAACTATCCTACCAAATGGGCAGAGGAAAATTCATTACGAGATAATACTTCTTGTAGCAATGCTTTATTCCTTTATGAGTGTGTAATTATTAGTTTTGATTGCCCAATTAAGATTGTGTGTGACTAGGGGAGAGGATTCAACAAAACCATAAAGAAGCTGGTAGAAGAGGCCATGATAGAGTTCACCAAGAGACCAATGTGTATTATCTTCATTATAATGGATAGAGATACTAACAAGGCACTGAAAGGGATATTGACCAAAATTTTCTAAGAAGAACTGCATAACTAGGACTATAAACTTCTCATTGCACTTTGGGCATGCCACACATCTTTTAAGGTCACTATTGGCGGTCACACACCATTTTGATTAGCATTTATTAGAAGAAATACTACCCTTAGAATTTTAGATTCCTAGTTTAAGGGTAGTTGTACCATGACATAGAAGAAGTAAAAGTCTTACGTGATCATTTAGAAATCGATTAGATGAAGATAGAATCCATGGGGTATGGTCATAAGAGGTCATGCAACACCCAAGGAAGAACTTTCATGATAGTCACATCAAGATAAAGAATTTTCATACGGATGACATAGAAGAAGTAAAATTCTTACGTGATCATTTAGAAATCGATTAGATGAAGATAGAGACCATGGGGTATGGTCATAAGAGGTCATGCAACACCCGAGGAAGAACTTTCATGATAGTCACATCAAGATAAAGAATTTTCATACGGATGACTTAATATTAGTGCATGAGGCAAAGATAGGCTTGAGAAAGCCTAAATTAATAATTATATGGACCTGATCATTTAATTTAATTACATTCACCTGATCGTTTGATTTTTCAAGCTATATGATAATGACACTGCCCAACTGTTTACCCAGTATCTATAATTAACCCGATCATTTAATTTTCCAACTATATGATAATGGCACTACACAACTATTTATTAAGAACATGGTGGCCTAGTATCTACAATTATTCCAAGATAAATCCTTAACCGAGAACATTAGCCTATATGCATGGATGACACCTGGCAAGGTGCTCACAGGTGGTGGCAGAGCCGGTGGATTTCTTTTCTAATCAAGAGAATTCTACCATCATTCACATTTAAATCAAAGGTATCGTTTGATCCATCCATCCATCCTCCTCCTCCTCCTCATCTTCCTCTCCCTCACTAATGGATTATAACTTATCCTCTTTCTATTCATCTCATTCCTTCTTTTCTAATTCAAGAACTTCCTTTGCGCTCTAGAATTTAGGCAGTAGTTTATTGCCAATTAACTCCAAAATCCTTATTAGGTCCTTCCTCATTTTATCATGTATCTCCTTAACTATATGTTCGTCAAGTTAAGGATGTCCCACATCTTGTGAAGTTGTCATCAAGTATCTTACAAAAGAACTATGCTCAAGCATATCTAGTCAATTGGGGCTTCAGCCTATATAATAGATAAACTCACGCAAAGGATTATACTTGGAATGTTATTGGAAGATGTGACAAAATGAGAGATCAATAGTTTTAAAGAATCTATCACCTTCTCCTTGTCCTTATCTTTTTGCACCTTTGATTAGACTATAGGATCGAGTGGTTGAGATTTGGGTTGTGATTATGGAGGAATCTTTGTTTGAGACTTTGGAGGTACTTGTAGCATACTTGCAGAATTTCTTGAGTTATTCCTCTAGATAACACAAAGGGTTTAGAGGCACTTGTGATGTTTCTTGATGAGTAGTCCTCCAGATAACACAAAGGCTTTGGAGGTACTATTGGTGTTACTTGAGTACTTGACAACATAAAGGTAAACATTGCATTAAGTAAGGAGAGGGAGAAAATGAGGTTGGGCCTAGCAACTCGGTAAACATACTACTAGGGACAATCCCTAGTGCTACTACATCTCCTAGTCTAACACCCACCCTAATTCATCATGTAGTGGGGTGACAACACTATAATGAACGCACTAGCCTGGTAACCATCATAACAGAAGATGATAATAGCTCTCATTGGCCATAGTACGTGACAGAGAATCAACCTCAAAATGTTTGCTGACGTCTGTAGTTCTCAACTATCAAGGTAATGAGGATGCAAATTAGCCTATTAACTTGGACCAATGCATTCAAAGGGTCAGAGAGTTTGAGATTCATGATACCATGTAGGCAATCTAATACACATGTATTAATAGCAAAGTTGCATGGCAAGCATGGTTAGGGGGTAAACAGGGAAGTGCAAGACACCCATCAAGCAAATGAGTTGCATGCCAAGCATGGTTAGGGGGCAAAT